>NC_080193.1:121493922-121800696 GCF_030028045.1 Hippopotamus amphibius kiboko | reverse complement strand
GGAGATGATTTGGGATGGAGAGGCTGATGCCATCAATCTGCTACCCTCCCTCTGGGGTACCACAGTGCTCACCATTTATCAGTGATCTCCTATAGCTCATGGAAAAGCTGAGAAGGTACTCTACCTGTGACACATTCCTACAGCACACTGTCAAACAGAGCTGCAAGACTGCTGATGAAATTGCTATTGGGGCCACTCAATCACTAGACATCACTGCAAGGGCTAACATTGTGTGGTGTGTGACGTTTAAAATAAATGCCCCCCCCTTTCCCCAATCTCATGACACGCATAGTGACACCTTGTAGAACCCTAGAGTTCCATGGAAGCTCAGTTTAGAAACCTGCCTCAGTTACCTTGATTTATTTCATTTCCTGGTGTGCACCATGTTGTCTCCACTTATGCTCTTCAATGATCACTTCTTCTTCTTGGAATGCCTCTACCCCCTTAACTCCTAGATACTCAAGACTTTGAATTGGTTCGCATTCCCCATTATGCCCTTTCACAATTCCCTGTACTGCTGTCCATAGCACTCACCACAGTTGCACTGGAGTAGTTAGTAATGCCAGTGGTGGTTTGCCATCATTCTCTTCTACTCATACTCAAATGGCATGATGGCAGGGCCCATGTCTCTTGTATTAACTGATACATTTTCACTCCTTACTATGATCAAGGGCTCCAGGAATAATGTTGGCCTTGGCTTTTGTGGCTTGGATTTTACTGAGTAAATGTATGAACAAATCAGTGAACAAGTTGAAGCCACAGGATTCTAACAGGTGGTGGGCATGAAAACCAGGGCAGCGCAGCAGATTGTGCAGCTGGCTGGAGATTTTCCGCGAACACTCTGGTATGCATTACACAGGTATGTGTTATGCAAAAAGCAGGGAAGAGGCCCAAAGGAATGTCACAACTGTATCAAATTTTTGTTTTAAAAACTGAGTCCTTCAGGGCATAAATTACAATAAAATATTGGGAACATAATCGGAGTTCCAACTTTACGTGACATAAAGTATTCTGTTTTCTGGCATGAAATTCCTAATGTCGCTTGTGTGGATCAGCATTTGTCAGGTAATTTTTTTCCTCAAAATTTTAGGAATAAAATGACTTACTGAGTAAAGGAGGCAATTGTCTTTGCAACAACACTGGTCTTGAAGGAGGACCTTGGCTTCATTTTGGCCATGAGCTGTACTCTCCTTCCCAAAGTCATATGCCCTTTTCCAGGGGAATATGAATTGAGGAAATGAGAAGAAGCAAACAAATGGGCTCCGAGTTCCAGTGCTGTGTGTATTTTTTATTTTTAATGATTACAGCGAGGAGTTTTTAAAATTGCTTCCATGCAAAGGCATTCTCTGGCAGAAAGTAAAACCTTCAAGCTAAGCAGTTATTAATCTCTTCCCAGAGACACTGCCTGTAGTATGAAACACTGCCTCTGTACTTTCTAGACCCTGTGCCAAGTTAAGAAATGGCTTTTGGAGTTAGAGACTAAATATGAGACTTCTGGAGT
The DNA here is from genome assembly GCF_030028045.1 of Hippopotamus amphibius kiboko. Classification (NCBI taxonomy): domain Eukaryota; kingdom Metazoa; phylum Chordata; class Mammalia; order Artiodactyla; family Hippopotamidae; genus Hippopotamus; species Hippopotamus amphibius. Next base: position 121,799,195 of record NC_080193.1, on the reverse strand, counting down.
TGTGATGAATAAGAAGCATTTCCATTCAGTAGACCATAAAAAAGAACACCTGTTTGGGGTTTAGATCAGGCTTTTGAATTCAGATTAGTCCAGATTCTATCCTCAGATTTCTCTTTTTTAAATTTTTTAGTTAAACAATTGTTTTTTCTTTGAGGTATAGTTGATTTACAGTAGTATGTGAGTTTCAGGTGTACAGTATAGCGATTCACAATTTTTAAAGATGATACTCCATTGATAATCATTATAAAATACTGACTGTATTCCCTGTGCTGTACAATACATCCTTGTAGCTTATTTGTTTTGTACATGTCGTTTGTACCTTTTAATCCCCAACCCCATCTTGCCCCTCCGCCCATCCCTCTCCCCACTGGTAGCCACCAGTTTGTTCTCTATATCGGTGAGTCTGTTTCTTTTTTGTTATGGTCACTAGTTTGTTGTATTTTTTAGATTCCACATACGTGATAACACAGTATTTGTCTTTCTCTGTCTGACTTAGTAAACTAAAAATAGAACTACCATATGATTCAGATTTCTCTTTGACCTTGGTAATATTTGTTTTTTTCCATTTTGTAGCATTACAGGGCTATTTCCATTGGAAGGAAATATATTAAAAGAAAGTTTCATAAGGCATGTGAACTTTTAAAAGAGATAATATTTTCTATTTATTGTGAATTTTTCAAATAGAACTATTCTATGAAACACCTTTACCATATTTTCACCCTTTCATTTTGTCATTTAAACTTGGCAAACATTTCAGTATCCTAAAACAACTAAGAAAAAACTAAGAAAACGTTATGTCTCAAATGAAAAATTGAACAAGTCTGTTTGTCACAGGAAAAATAAACTTACCTTTTTACTTCTCAAAAATTTAAAACCTCAAAAGACCTCTGTAAAAATGTATCATTAGTATGTCAACAAGCTATTAACCAAAAATTGATTTTGGTGGAGAATATGTCATGGAAACATTCTACTGCAAGAGTGATTCAGTCAATGCAAACCTGCTTTATTTTCAAATGCTTGGGTCAGGCACTATGTGACTATTCAGCTAATCAATGTGTGATTTTGATAGAGATGATTCCTCAAATTCTAGTATTTGGCTTGAGTGTACTGTGGGTTGCTTTGCATAGACAGAGAATTTGGTTCACCTCCAAATGATTGCTTTCATTTCTTCATGTGTTGCTTATGGAAATCAGCATTGCACAGCAATAAAGAGCTCTCTACCTAGACCAAATAATCTACAGTCTGTGAAACTAGAATCAGCCAGGACAGAAACAATCCTTAACGCTAACACAGATTTCATTATTCTCCTAAAAATATGTTTCACTAGGATCATTTAATTAATAAAAATATATTTCAAGACTAAGCATTAAAACACCAGTAAAAGAGTAAATTAATCCAGGAATGTATGGACACATTGAGCACAGAAGAATTATGTTCTGTCGGTGAAGGAATTTCCTTCAAACTAACTCACTTCTCTCAGAATATAAATGAAAAGAAACTGTGTTTCAACATTTTATGAAATGAAACAACTTTAGGTTCCATCTGATTTTTCCATTCCTTTATTGCTTTTTTAAATTTCAAGTTGCAAGACAGGTAAAAATTGCAAGATACTAGAAATGTCTGTTTTTCTGTTGCCTAGAGAAAGAGAGCAAGTAGTGGAAGGATTATGAATACCTGTGTAAACACCTTGATGAACAAGAGGGTCTCGTGGGGCAATCAGAACACAGCTCGATTTTCTTTTCGCTGTTCAGACCTATTGCTTGAGGTTAGCATTTACCCTGATCCTTGATGAAATCTTGGACAAACCCATGACTTTCACAGTTACTCACAGATAATGAAAATTCCCCCAACCACTTCAAGGCTCAGATCACAGTCTCATTTCCATAATTAATATATCCAGCTTGGCATAATAATTAACACTCCAAATTTATAAGTGAATTATCTCCCTCCTTGGACCTATATAGGCTGGCCTCCTGCGGTAGGAAACGAGGGGAAAGTCTTGGCGAGATTCTCTCTCAATCTAGAAATTCTACCCCCTTTTTCATCTAATCGAGTTTTTGATCCTTCCATGGTTGCAATATTGATGGGGGCAGAGGAGGTAAAATTAAGGGTGGCAGGAAGGTTTTACTTGAAGAAAGCATTTAAGATTTGGCATCAACACTCTCTGGGCCTGGCGATGGTTTCTACCAAGTTACCTTGTGAGCTCCGTGGAGATGCCTCATCTTTGAGGATCTCTCATTATCAGTGGACTTGACAGAGGTACACATCTTTCTCAGACTGCTTCCTTATAATGTCTTCTAGAGCTTCTTGGCCTCCAGCAGATGACTTCCAACTTCTTTCTGCTTAACTTTTCTTATCCCTCAAGGCAGGGTTTTAATAAGCCTCCCGTTACCTGCCTGTGTTCCAAGAAGCTGACATTTGATCCTCTGGAAAAAACTGGTCCTCTTTTCCCTGAGAGACTTAAGGCACAGGGCCATCCCAGTGCAGCCACTTCCTCCTTGCTTCCTCCCCAAGCTTTGGCCAACCCCAGTGTTGTGAGCCTTGATTTCTTAGATGTGAGGCAGGGAACAACCCACTGAGTCTCCCCCGGCTCTAGGGTCACACATGAAACCCTCTGAGCGCTGCCTGAGAAGCACTGTTTTCTAGGCATGAGGTGAGCTAGAGGCAACTCCAGTTTCTACTTAGGAGAGAATCTCTGAGAAAACCAGCTCTCTACAGGAGTTCTTTTTTTCTACAACCTTCTCCTAAAACTCCCAAACCTTTTATGTGCTAAATGGGAAGAGATTAATAATCACAGAACTGGTCCTCGGCCTTCTCCTTTGAAATCTTGCATGTTTATCTTGTACCTCAATTAGAACGTGATATTAATTATTTGGGGGCTTCAGTCCATTGCAACATCCTGTTACATCTGGTTCTCACTAGAGATTACCGTTTAGTTTCTTGTGTAAATAATCAACAAATGCTAGGGTTTATGTTCAGACTTTTGCTTTCTTGTTCATTAAAGCAAGGAAGAGTAGATCAGCTCACCCCATAGATACTATCTGGAAGATGCTACAAGTTATCTTTGGTGTTATCAGCCTTTGTTTTCTGTGACTTTGTTCTGCTCTTTCAGATATTTCTATCCTTATTTATTTCTCTGAGAAAACCTTTTACTTTTAAAATTTCCACATTTCAATCAATTTAAGAATAAACCCATGGCTGGAAGGGTTGGGGGAGAATGAATTGGGAGATTGGGATACCAAATAGTACACTCTAAATATATGCAGTTTATTGTAAAAATAATAATAATAATAATAATAATAATAATACCAAGACATAAAAAAATAAACCCATGGGTTTTGGACCCCAGTCTTTTCAAACTTCACTGGAACTATGGTCTGTCATTCATTTATTATTTCTTCTGTATCTTCAATGACACGAACTTTGAAGGAGTCTCTCTACTGAGCCTACAAAGACTTTCCCTCCCTCCCTCCATCTTCCCCCTTTTTCCCTCCCTCTCTCTCCCTCCTTCTCTTTTTCCTTTGTGACTATATGTATTGAGTATCTACTATGTGCTGTACATGATACTAGAGACTTAGGTCTCTCCCATTTCATAAAAACAATACAACACACACACACACACACACACACACACACACACACACACACACTCCTTTCCTTGATCTTATGTGCTCCTTTAGTTACCACCTTATCTCTCTCCTTTTATTTTCTTTTTATTTGCATGCATTGTGTGCTGTATATTTTATAGCCCTCAATTTCCCTTCATCAGTGTCTTTTGGGTTATCTTTTCATCTGAGCAGCCTCATTTTTTGGCTTATGAACAGCCTGTTGCTTTTCAGTAAGGGGTCATCTCCATGTGCTGTGGTTGCTCCCATATGGGTGATGTGACTGTGATCTCTGTCAGCGTCTTGAAGGCTTTGTTCCCCTGATATGTTCAGTGACCAGAGAATCCACTTCTAAATCCTGACGTTCAGCATCATTTTCTGCATTTTTAGGCACATGTAGAAAATGTTCAGCACTCTTTTTGAACCACTGGCACCATTTCAAACTGCACTCTAGTCTGAGGATGCCAGCCAGCTACCCCATTTTACGGAATGCATGTGACGTATTTAAGAACAAAATAAAACACTCCCTCAGCCCATAACCCTCTACACTTATTGGCATGTCTCTCTGCTCTTTCACAGCCAAACGTCTTGTAAGTCTTATTCATGCTCCACTTTCTCACCTCCCATTTACTCTTAAATGCTTTCTAATTTGGCCTTTGTACTCATCCCACTATTTAAGCTGCTTTCTTGCCAAGGTCCTTATTGCTAAATCCACGGAGCCTTTTTTCTTCCATATTCTGTTTTACTTCTTGGCAGCATTTGGTACTGTTGGCCGCTTCCTACTTGTAGAAAAAGAGTCCTTTCTTTTGCCGTTCATTCCCCTACTCCCACCCCCTGTTTTTTGCTGTGTGTATTCTTTCTCCATCTTTTTAGTGACCTTTTTAACTCTGACCATCCTAAATATCTGGATTTTCTTAGCGGTCTTTCCACTAAGTCACTTATCTTGTCACCGTAAACTCTTTAGCTGTACAATTTCATTCCCCTCAGCCTTTAACTTCAGTCATTATCTAATAAACTCCCAAATCTATCCTCTTAGATGGCTCTTCTGAACTTCAGTCTCTCCTAACCAGCTGCCTATCAGATATATCCACTTAGATTTCCCATGGAAACTTTACATTTGTGTCCTGTACCGAAACTTTTTCATCTTTTAAACTTGTTATTCTTCTTTTGTCCATTCTCAGTGAAAGATAGCATCCTCTTCACCTGGTTCAAGCCAGGAATCTGACTCCCTTTCTCTTATACCCACATGCAATGAGACCCCGAGCTTAGTTCTGCCTTTACACGGTTACTCAGATCTCTGTTTCCATACTGCTGCTCTTACCCCAGCCCTGACCCTCCTACCCCCTTTCTAAGCTTAAGGCAGCAGCTTCTCATTGCCTCTCATGTCTCTCATAGAGCCTTCCCTTCTGGACATGGGCCAGATAGAGGGACCTTCCAGCATCTGCTTCTGCAGCCCCTTCTCTGGAAATGTCTGCCTCCAGCCACATGATGGTGGGCCTCTGTGGCCCTATGTTCATTACTCCTTACTGACAACAACAGCAGAAACCAAACAGGATGGACACCTGGGCAAATCAGATATCTGGGAACTTAGGGTTAACACCAAGAGCTGTCAATTTAGCTTTATTAAATATTTTAACTGAAAGAACTTGCACACATGGTAGTTATGAGGCAGTATTGTCTGCCATGCGCACAAGGAGGCAAGAATGTAGCTCACGGAGAAAGAAATCTGTATACAGAAAGGAGCAGAGGTAATACTCCACTGCCCCAGAAAGAGAGAGAGGCAAGCTTGACTCCTGATGGCTTTAGAGTTCCTAGCCTCAGCTCCTTATGAGGCTCAGCCACTATCTCAGGTTCATGATTTATCCCTGAGTCTGTAATTTCATAGAGTGGATCTGAGCTCCCCAGCTGCTGTACTGAAGATGTGTACTTTGATATTCACCCCTCAAGCCCTTAGGGCAGCTGGAGTCCCCAGGCTGATTGCCTCCTGCCACAAGCAGCATTGTCTGTTTTCCCCAGGGTGCTGTATAAGTGTTATCATTTTCCTTCTGTGCCAGGATGTTAAAAAGGTGGAAAAGCACTATAGTATATAGTTAAGAAATTTCTCCTTGTTGCTTAAGTCAGCTCAAGTGGGAATCTGCTTTTTCACCACCTAGAGCTTTGACTAAGACATCTTGCCAGAATGTAGATTTAAGCTGATTTTTCTCCTGTGTAAAACCGTATAGTACTTCTCTAATATCTTGGAGGTTTGGTTCACATTCCTTGATGTGAAGAAAGAAGGTACTGTTTTCAGTGAAAAGTGTGCCAGACTTCCTGTAATTGTGGGTCATTGCACATGTGTTGTAACACTTCCTCCACTCCGCTCTCTTTTTGCTTAGTTAACACCTACTGATTTGTTATTGTTGTTCTTTTCAACCTAGATGTCACATGCTTTGGAAAGTGTTCCTCTAACTTGCAAATTCGAGGCTCAGTGTCCCTCCTAAGCTGTGCCTTGGCTATATCTCACTGAGTAGTAATTTCCCATTTACTTACCTAATCTTTGTCTTGAAGGCAGAGTCAGTATCTGTTTTGTTTATTATTGTACTCTCAGCATCTAGCATGGGAGGTGAACAATAAATATTTATTGTGGGAACAACGTTATCAACAATCCCCGGGTTTTTCCTTATTCAGTTGCTTCTTCCATTCCATTCTAAACTTTCCCACATCCTCTTCAAGCCCTCTTCTCACTCCCACCACTTATATAATCTTTCCTACCCAACTGAGAACCCAAGACTGCCATGTGCGTCCTTCCTCCGCTCCCATCCTTTCATGCACAGTCACCTAATCTATGGCACAGTTTCTTCTACTCTCTGAAAGTGAGGTGCTCTACTTTCTGTTCACAACCAACTCCATTTCCACCCCCTTCAACCCACCTCCTTGTTATCTCTTCCAGGACAGCCATCCTCCTTCTGTATCTATCCTTAAAATCTTGACTCCTTCCCCTAAGCCTATAAACATGTATAATTTTTCCATCTTAAAAAATTAATGAGTTCTTTTCTCTGAGAATACTGAACTTCATAGAATTTTTAAATATTCCCAATGCCTTCATATTTTGCTACACAATTCCTTCTAAATAGAGTTAGCCATTTTTCCTATCCATGAAAATAAAAACTTTCTGTAGAGAACAAACATGGACACCAAGTGGGGAATATGGGTGGGGGGGGGGAGGGGTTGGGATGAATTGAGAGATTGGGATTGCCATAAATACATTACTAATAAGAAAAAAATCAAATTGTACACTTTAAATAAAATAAAATAATTTAAAAAATTTTTTTAAATTAAAAAAAACCTTAATCTTCAGGATTGGAACCATTGAATCCATGAACCCTTTCTTGATATCTCAACTGAATGCAATCACTTTCTTGTACGTTTCTTAAGTCATTTATTAAAATTTATTTCACATTATACTTTTTAGTGTATTTGTATCAACAACTAAATAACTAGAGCACCAGCTCAGTACCCCAAAACTATAATGTAAACTTATTGAAGGTAAAGACTGTATCTTACTCATTTTTGTATTTTTACAGTGTCTAGTATAAGTCAAAAGTTAAGATAAAATGGTATAATAACAGTAATAATAACATTTAATATTGTTTACCATGTTCTAAGCAATTTTCACAAACTGTCTTATATTGCATGACAACCATTGAAGTTATATTATTATTATCCCATTATAAAAATAAGGCAGGCTGCAAAAGGGATATATTTGTCATAATGCAGACATAAGCTAGAATCTTGACTCAACCACCCATTGGCAATTGGATCTGGAAAGTTACTTAACCTTCCTGCATCTTATCTGTGGTGGTATCCTATCTCATAAGGTTGTTGTAAATATGTAAAGAACTAATAGTGCCTGTCATGTACAAGTTACTTAATAAACATTAGTTCCCTCTTTCTTTTCTTTTGCACATGCAGATACTCAATACATATCTATTGAAATAAGTCTGCATCTGGGTACCATCACAGATAGGGCTAAAGAATATGTTGTTCCCATGTGCCTTGAAAATTGCTAATTTAGTCTTGAAATATGATTATGCCTTGTTCTACTTCTGGAAGTGTATTGAACCTGCATAGGAAATTCGGGAACATTGAAAGAATGGAGTGGATGATGCAGCACTGTCTTATCATTTCTTTAAACAATCAAGAATGCACTAATGACAGAAGCCAAGATAGAAAATAGAAACATTAGGTACTATGTCGAATATGATGATGTTTCAGTTACTGTGACTATATAATACATTATGCAAATGTATTTGAGTAAAATAAGCATTTATTATGCTCATGGATGATGAGAGTTAAGAGTTAGATAGGGCACAAAGGGGATAGCACATCTCTGCTCCAGAATGCCTGGGGCCTCAGTTGGGAGACTCAAGGCTAGGGCCTGGAATCATCTAAAGGTTCGTAGCTGGCGGTTGTGACTAGCCATCGGTTAGAGGACTCAGTTTTTCTCCATGTGGAATCACTTTATGGTCTCTCCATGTGAGTTAGTATGGGCTTGCTTGCTGTGTTGTGGCTTGGTTCCCCCAGTGACTGGAGACAGAGATATGGGGCAGGGAAAGAGGAAGAACAGAGGAAATATAGACCTCATCTCTTGATCAGGTGTTGATATCACGTTATATGAAGAATATGTAAGATGGGACACATACTGGTGCAGCCATCTTGGGAAAATACAATCTGCCACAGAAGAGATATATGCATACTTGGCGTTTCTGTAGCCCATTACTAAGATGATTAAATGTAAGCTTTAAGTTGTAAGTTTCAAGGTATACAATGATAAAAATCAAGGTGATGCCTTTGTCCAATTTTTATCTTAAGGCTAACATTTTAATAACATCCAATAGTTGTTCCAGGTACAATAAAAATGGCAAGATTTCATTTTAGGAGGTACACAAAATGATAGGGGGAAATACTCTGGTGCCTTTTGAGTCATTACAAGTTAGGTACTTTAACAATTATATTGCCTGTTTTCCCAAGGATGTCTCCATTCCCAAATTTTCCTCACCAAGAATATATTTCCTTCTGCAGAATATTTTCAGGTATTAGAGGAAATAAAGGAGTCGAAATGTTTTGTTTTGGCACTGGGTTTGATGTCATTCTTCTTAACCCAAATATTACTTTTTGTCTTTAAATTAAAATGTCAAAGATCTCATCCTTAATCTTTGTAGAATATCTGTCAGAGGACCAGAGTAGAGAAAACTGCTATTAGGGTCTCAAAGTCAGGTTCTGATCCAGATAAAGAATCAGCCAAATTTATGCTCCAGAAACAAACTCTCTGCCCTTTACTGTTTTCCTCACAACCGTCCTATGAATTTTTCTTCCTCATTTGATCTAAAGTATCTTTAATCGTCTTTCATTCCAGAATTAGAGTTGCTTGTTAAATAATAAAACCTTTCAGTAAGGTAACTTAAATTTATAGAATTGAACTGATATTTATAGTACTCTTTCTTCAAAGCAGATTTGGATTGAAGGAGTGGTTGGGAGTCCCAAATGCCAGCGTGAGAGGGATCATGTACACTGCAGAGCGTGGGACACCGAAGGTCAAGCTGCATCCAGTTCTCCATCTTGCCCAGGCCCGTTGTGTACGTGGTCTTAGTTTAGATGTAGAAGAGACTTATGAAGCTGAACAGAAACATACGAAGTACTAAGCCATGTGGGTGTGTGGAGCAGACATTCCAGGGTTTCATAATTTTAAGCAGAGGACCTGAGCTCTGGGCGGGGAAGAAGAATGGCAGCAGATCTGCTCACTGGGCGCAGAGAGTTCAGAAGTTTAAGCAAAACTTTTGGCATGAGAAATCAAGGCACATACAAGCCAGATTTTTTCGATGACAGCCATTAATTGTAATGGGGCCTGGTCTGTGGGAAGGACTGAGCATTTTTCAGGTGCAACCTTGGATAGAGACGGGGATATAGAGTTACCTTTGAATGTTGTAGGCCAATGACTGTATCACTATGTTTCTGGAGTTCTCAAGACTCTATGATCCTAGAAAATGAGGAGCTACTGGATGATTCCATGAGATGTTACGGGAAAACCCAAATGAACTTTCTGGCGAGCCCAATATTTTGTCATGAAATTTATTGTGTGATGTTCGGGACATTTATCTCCTTGCTTAGCTAAAATTCTTATATGCCTCATATATTCTCAAAACTGAACACCTATATACGTCTTGATACTATGATGTAAGAATAACTCCTGAGCTAACATTTTAAACAAAAGAGAAGATGATTGGAGAAATATAGTAAGTATGTAGATGCAAGAGGATGCACACACTAACACAAATAAAGAGATCAAAGATATAAAATGTGAAAATTATCTTTTCAGCTATAAAGCACTAGAGAGGTACAAATATAAAGGTAGTGGTACTATATATATAACATTGTTATTTGGAGGACACTTTGGTTCTAAGAGAACAGTGCTGAGTAGAAGAAGGTTCTAAATGATTCAAAATAATCTTTTTTGAAATAAGTTTTTAATTGACTTCTACGGCAAAGGAAATGCTTACATTTTTAAAAGAATGAACAGATGTTAAAGGATTTATTTTCCATTTAACTCCCTGTGTTGGTTTTCTGATTCATTACTTTCCCACCATTCCTTTAATATAGACCTTAATGGGTTCCACTCCTAATCAGCTTTTCACGGAGCAATATAAAGGCAGAATTGCAGGGCACACACATCACAGAAAAGAATCTCTTTGTCCCATAGCAATAGGTAGGTAGATGTTAGACAGTTACGAATTAAAAAGCATAACAATCATTAAATGTAGTACATCAAAGAAATTATGTAGCAGAACTAATTACTGTTCATGTATTTCATACTTTTATCAAATGATTGAGGTTTCAAATTATTACCAGTCTCAAGTGTAGTTGTTTAGCAACTAAACTAGATTGAAAAATAATTTTTGAAACAAAACATATAAAACATCAACTTGCCTCTTACAATGTGCATTGGCTCTGCCCACAGTAACCCAGGCTGCTTCACTTTTAAAAACAGGAAAAGAGGATGAAATAAAAGAAGTGGAAGTCCTTGGATTTAGAGCTTTGATTCCTGGTTCTGAGACTTCATAGCTGTCAGAATTTGGGTAGGCTGCAGAATTTCTCTGAGCCTCATTTTCTTATCTAGAAATAAGAAAACTTGTTCTTTTTTTACATTATAAAGTTTCAGAAAGGATCGAATAGGTCCAAGTATAAGAATGAGAATGTATTTTGTAAACAGAAGCCTAGACTCTAACCCTTTAGGTATATCAGAGGTTATAACCCTGACATGCAAATTCCATCTGATACTGCTTGATTCACTCAATCATCTCTCATTGTTCAAACAACTTCCAAATTTTTCCCTCCCTCTGTATGTTTCACTAAATTGTTGCAGAAACATAAATCACTTTTATTCAACATGTTTATATTAAGTGAAATTTATGTTCCAGGGGAATAGAGCTCACATGGCTACATGTAACATAAATATGAAGAATATTATTAACATATAAGATATATTTTATGTGTGATATAAGAGATATATGATAAATATATGAGTTCATGTTTAAGTCCACACCTGGTTATCTTTATGCCCACTCTGTAGCTTTTAATAGTTTTCCCTGATTTCATGTAGGCCTTGGGGACAAGGACCATGTGTCATCTCCTAGCCTGGTCTAATTTATTTAATCATGTAAAATGCATGTTTTCATTTTCAAATGAGTAAAGGGCTGAGAAAATAGTGTTGGCCATGTTGCATATAACAAAAGTGTGGGTGCTAAGAGCCAGTGTAATTTAAGCAAATGGTTATGTTTATAGAGTAGCAAAACTAATACTTTCTGACAGTTGCTCTGGCCTTTATCTTAACCTCTATTTTCCCAGTTACAAATAGGAAGTAGAATATCTAAGCTGCCCTGGAGGGGTGTTAAAGATGTATTATGAGAATCAATCCCTGCAAGTGGAAAATCTCAAGTTCAATCTTGATAATAAATTTTGGCTGTCTTTGCTGTTGTCCTTTTACAATATCACACATGTGAAAACCTTTGCATCTTCACCTGTAGATATATCAAAGGATCAGTATTCTAAAATTGCACAGACCATTTTAGGCTTTGAACATACAAAATATAAAAGTGAAATATATCATTACATTAAAGTTTTGGCAATGTGATTGATTTATTGAAAAACAATAAAAACAACACAAAATGCCCTAAGAAGGACTCCTGGCTTTGTTTCCTCCTTTCCACCCACTGATCCAGTAAACTTGGACAATGTGACATCTCTGGTCCTTAGTCAATTCTGATAAAACAAGAGACTATGTGAACATAGGGACTGAATCAGATGATTTTTACGGCCCTAAGATCTATTATTATAATACTGTAATAATGATTTTAACCAATGGCTCAGGGTCTATTGGGATAAAATTCAACATCATAAGAATTCTTAATATCCTTCCATCAGAGACCACTAAAATATCATCCTGAGGTTATATTCTTCTGCGTGAGGCTAATTCATTTAACAAGAACCTATGAACTATCTGCAGTATGCTGAGTGTTCTCTGAAGCCCTGAGAGGAAAGGGAAGGGAGAAAAAGATGAGTAAGTCACAGTGCCTAGTTCATAGGGTGTTTCCAATTAAGAGGGCAAATAGATAGACAAACAAATAATTACGCTAGAGTGTGGTGAGTGTGATGATGGCCATTTGCACAAAGAACTATGAGAGTTGAGTAGAAAATGGAAGGCTCTAGGATAAGGGTGTTAGACCAGTATGATAAACCTGTAGGTGGTCGATACTGTGGGGGTGGTAATGACGGATGTGCCACTGATCAAGGAGTCAGAACACTTAAGTTTAGTTCTTACCAACTTCACTTACTGTCAGTTCTGCCTACTCAAAATATTACCTGAAGCAAATCACTGTAGTTTTTCCATATGGAAAATGGAAAGATTTATACTAGGCAGTTTCAAATTCTATTGAAATTCTAAAACCCTATCACTCTCTGACAATCAATATGCCAATTGATTTCTGGTATTTATTCTCCCCTTCTTTCTTAACATAGTAGAACCTCAGTTGTATTAGGGGTCACAATATTCAGAGAAGAATTTCATCCGCAGCTGCCTTTTTTTTTCAATGGGGATGACCATGTAACATATTCCAGCCAATGGAAACAAAATGGAATGCTCTATTTTCCTGATATAGACACTACCCTTCCTCCTCTTCACTTTCTTCTTCTTTCTGCCTAGAATACAGCAGCACAATAAATGCAAATGCCACTATTAGGATGGAAGAAGTAGGAAGCCTGAATTCCTAATGGATACCTTAACAGTTTCACTCACCCCAAAATGCCTACTTTCAGACTTGTTACCTAAGTAATATTTGTAATCTGGTTTCTGTTACAAGCAGCTAAACTCAATCCTAACTTATACAGATCCTTAAGCTTTAGTATCAAAAGTGGGTATATTCTGAATCCAGAAGCTGGGCTAGTTGTATGTATAAGTCATGTGAATGTGCTTATGTATGCGTGTGTGAGCATGTGGGCATGTATACGTATGTGTCATATCTAGATACTGTGTAAGTTGTAAGTCAATGGCTCCAAGATTTATATCCCCACTCAAGACTTCTCTTCTGACCTCTAAGCCGATTGCCATCCTAATATCTCTTTCTGGATGTCTTAGAGCTCCCTCTAACAAAAAAAAATATATGCAAATCTAACATTTAAAATACACAGGCACACTCCCAAATCCAAGTATTCATCCAATGTTTGCCATCTTCTTATTGGCATTTCCATCCAATCAGATACTTAGGCCAGACAACTTGGAGTTACCTGTGACACTCTCTGCTCCTGTGCAAGATAGAGCCAAAAGTTTCTTACTTTCTTCTCTCAGTGTACTTGTTATATAATTTCTTTGGGTCTCAGCTATCTCATTTGTAAAATGGATATAATATCAATAGTGTAGATATTACTATCTATATTAACATCTGTATTGTTATATCCATTTTACAAGTGAATATAATAGTATCTATAGTATAGGATAGTTACTATGTTTTGAAGATCGAATTAGTTAATACACATAAAGTATTGGAACAATGCTTGACACATGCTAAAGTGTGCAAGAAATATTAATTTTTTGAACTAGAAGTAATATGGTAATTACAGCTGTCAGAAATTTATGCATTTTGATGTTAGGTGGGTGAATATGGATAGATGTATAATTTTTATTTTATTGTTTTAATATTCACTATGAGTGTTGTGAGTCAGGTTCTATATACACACTTCAATACATACCTTGGAAGGAATCTGAAAAATTAATGGATTAAAAACTTCATGCAATGAATATTTAATGAGCACATTCTATGGCATTTTTCTCAGAATTAAATATACCGTGGTGAGCACACAAAGTCCATATTATAACTTTGAAATTCCATGTCTGCTTCCTCATCAGTAAAATGAAATGGTTGAATTGGAAGTAGATGATATCTAATTCCTTATGATAAAAGAGTATCAGAATCTATGATTATATAAAGTGCTGTGCTATCAGTGGGCAGGCATGAAACTGGAGCATGGAAACCCTTGGATGCTAGGCTAAGGGTATGACCACAGTTTGATAGATAGTAGACAGCATTAAGCATTTTTAACTGGTACAATAAAAGTTATGCTTTAGGAAGTTTACTTGGGATGGATTGGATTCAGGATGGATTGGATTCAGGATTTTCACAGATAGAAATATCATTCACCCAAGGACAGGAAACAGTGATTAGCCATGTGCCTGGAAGAGACAGGAACTCCATCACTCCTGGGAACTATGGACAAAGGTAGTTCATGGCATAGCATGTGACTGTAATAGGAAACGGGCTTGTTTTGGATGAAACGTATTTTTAAAGGCATAGTATATGTGTGTATAAATAAAATGTGGGTAGTATATGTGTGTATAAATAAAAAGATTTGTGTCATTAAACACCTTTCATGCCAGGAGCCCAAATAGAAGGTCACATGGAGCCATGAGACATGAGCGTGAGACTGCCTTGTTTATACCTTCACCCAGAGCCAGTCATGGAGGCAGGAAACACTTTATTTAGTAGGACAGGAGTTGTACCTGGATGCTGGCTCACCAAACATTGGGCTTAGTGTGTGCCCAAGCTGCCGTACGTTTTCGCCAGGAAACACCTTGCCTTCCTGGACTGTGTGTGTTTGGGCTGGCTGCCCAGGTTACACCAGCAGTCCAGTGTAAGTGGACACAGGACAGCGGCAGGAACAGGGCCCTTCCTCTGACAGAAGATGCTTTCCTGGACTCTCTCCCTGGGGTGATAGCCACCAAGATGGACCCTCTGGATTAAGATGTCATCCCTGGGGGTCTTAAAGCACGGAGAGAGGATTCTGAAGAGATGGAATAGAGCCTTTAAAAATTTAACTTGAATGAAAGAAATGTGACTTAATTTTGTCCCTCATGCTGGTAAGTGGGACATATTGACTAAATTAGAATGGAACTCTAACAGTGATAATATTATAAAAGACTAGGATCAAGCACTAGAAATATCAGAGATGTAGATGAGATTTTGGGAGTGAGCATTCACTCTTTGTGATGTGAGACCTGCCTTATACTCTAAGGACTGATTTATTTTGTGTTTTAGGAATATGGGTTGTGTCTATTTTTATCATCATGTCCAGTGTGCCTTTTCAAACAGTGTACCATTTATTTAGAATTTTGTCACATCTTCCCTCATGATCTGTCTGACAAAAGCCCATTCATCTTTGAAAATCCAGCTCAGGTGTCACTTCCTTCAGGAATCTTTTATAGACTTCAACAGAGAGAATTAAGTCCTCCTTCATCTTTGGTACTTTTATAAATAATGTACTCTTTTATTGTTGCCCTTGTCACACTGCATTTTATTTATTTATTTCTCCTATTAGACTATGAGCTCCTTAGTTATGCTCATGTCAGAATCTTCATTGCCGAGACAGTGCCCATAGAATGTGTTTGATAAGTATTTGTTTAATGAATGAATAAATGTTTAACAAAAATATATCGATCACTAATTACATACCAGCACGGTGGCTACAAAAGTGATCAATAGTGATTAAAAGAGTTATGATCTCTGTCCCTAGAACTTGCAGTATATTGGGTGCAGGGGGAGTGTTATAGGAATAAAATGCCATTTTACAACCTGGTATGAGGGGCATATATCTGTATCTGCATCTATGGAGGCACATAGGATGACTTTGCCTCCTGTGTTCAAATATTTGAATATTATATATTTCCATCTTAAAAGTAATGATATGATTCAGAAAGTGATTAATTTTAAAGCTAAGGGGGAAAATGGCTAGAACTGTGAATGCCATGGAAATCTTAATGTTAAGCTTTGTGTTTTTGAGTATATACCCTTTCAGTTATATTAATATTCAAAAATATTTTGAATCCAACTTTATAAAAATGTCTTTTATGATGTGAACTGGGCCAATAACTCTTGGACAGTGTACGGATGAGTGAGTCGAGACATGGTTGTTTTATCATTTGCACTCAAGATGTACATTATTTTTTGTTCTTGTTGTTTTGACATAGTTACTTAGAAAACCCTTTAGAATGGTTTACTTTTAAAGGATTTCATCCTAGGAAAATGGGTGCATTTTTAAAGTATTTCAGTGACTTAGTAAAGATCACTGGTCATGTAATATGACAGTCAGTGCTTCACAACCTTTCCTCTCAAACTATCAAGTAATTATAGCACACTGCACCCTAATTGTCCTGTTTCCTAAAAGACGGGTTCATATTCAGTGGGGTAGAGAAATATTTCTTTATGACTGTATCAGTATCTATATATGCATTTAAAAATTAGGTGTGTATAATTAGCTATGCACATGAATGTGTGTGTGTATGTGTGTAATTTATGTTTCAACTCTATTTGGTGTGGGTACATATTAAATATTACTAGAATTTCTTCTAGTCAAAATTACACCTGAGAGCACCTCTTAAGAGCGATAATGAACATCTTGGTTTTTATCTTCTAACTCAGTCAACTTGACATAATCTTTTTAATACATTTCATGACTTATAAGTGGAAATGAAGTTGTGAATGGCTACTCTCCGTCAATTGTGTTCATCATGTAGGTTAGAGATGAAAACAGCGTGCCTTGTTGTACATGTGTTTGCAACATTTCAGAATAAGTCCTCAGGGTGAGGATAACCAAATTTCAGTCATGAATACTACCGTCCTTAAGTGTTGTTCTTTCTCATGTTGGTAGCATGTAGTTAGAGATTACTTTCAAAATTAGATGATGCATTAAATTGTAAAGATAAAAACACTTAAATGAACAATATGACAAGTTAGTATTTAAATTCTAAAAAATGTAGCCTAATACAGTGAAATATGTCAACTGGGAAAAATCTAAAAAAATTAAGAATATCAGTTTCTCAAGATTATGCTCTGTTATTTGTTTCAATTTAAATTGCCTCCTGGACAAGTGTGTTGACGTGGATTCTGATTACTTTTTAGACTACAAAAGGAATTTTCCAATTTAGGTAAATGATTTCCTGATAAAAGGTGAATTTAGAGTAACAGATTGCATGTAGCCATATCCCATAAATAACTCACTGCTGCACATTCTTCTTGTATTTAATTTTCTATATAGTGACATATTGATGAAATGGAAATAAAGCAATAGAAGACCTGATGGCACTATACTACTTGGAGAACATGAGTCTACTTTCACTGACAGAGACCACTGAAATAGCTGAATTGTAGTTATTAAGAAATGTGACTGATTTTTTTTTATTAAATCACTTACTCTAATGAAGGATCCTCATCAAGATGCTTATTAACTCGAATGGTTTCCATTGCTCGGTTTTGAAATTCAAATTTTGAAACTGTCTTCAAAGCTACTTTTCCTCTCTGGTGTAGTTTATGTTTTGAATTATTTCAATAAACAGTGATACCAATCCTTTTAATAGATAATTAAATCTTCTTAAACCTTAGCATTCTAAAAAGATTCAGGAATGAAAGTCTATAATGCCCCATTAGGGTCAGGCAGTGCTTCAGCACTGCATTCATAGGACTGACTTTACTATTACTCATCTAAGAGTGTCTGTGTTTGCCAAAGTGTTAAGAACTAGTTTAGTTTTTAGAAACATCTGAAAGTCTTAGAGTTAAAAGTTTTTGACATTTGGGGTTAAGCAAGCTAGATTCAATTTTACTTAAGAAAGAAAAAAGTCTGACAATAAGTAATGAGATACGTGTCTCATGAATTTCCAAGTAGAGATTTTCAAAGTGTATTTGAAACCCTGATTTTTAATCAGTGGGTTACATGAGAATTTCCAGGTAGGTAGGGGGTGGACATAATATAATTTAAAAGATCATAGTCAATATTATAACTGAATTTTATTTGGAAATGAAGGATCTCCATTAGAATTGAGAGAGAAAATTTTGTTACAAGCTTCTTGCCAAGGTCAAATATTCAGGACATCAATTAAGAAAACATGTATCAACCTTTTATTTAACTGAATATCTGACACATATTTATTATTTATAGTATATATGGAACATATAAGGCAAATTTAAGCTGCTTTTCATATTATATACCATAAGCATAATAAATTATTTATGTTGAAGTTGAGCATATATTCATTTGAAAAATAAAGTTTGAGACCACTTCCACTTCTGCTTAAGGAGTCTCAAGAGAGCATCAATTCCAACTTAAGAGTGAGGACAAGCTGAAAAACATACAAAATCACGTTTTTAAAAACGCCCATCAGAAGTAGGAGTTTGTAAAGAAAACTAGTGAACTGAAATTCAGAAAGTAGTGAATCCCTCCTAGGAAAGAAGAGACCCATGTCTCCATCCATCCTTGGCAGAGCAGTGGGAGAGGGCAGGAAACTGTGTGTAAGAAAGAAGAGAATAGTTGACCTTGTGATAAGTTTGTAAAGGCTGAGTATGGGAAGGCATGATCATTTAGAATACCCAGGAGCCTTGGAGAAGAATTGACTCTACCCACGAATCTTTTCCAAGGTCCTTCACCAAGTAATCATAAGAAAGACTGAAGTCAGAGCAGGAAAATGGAAAGAAACCCTTTCTGAGCTGTATGGGCACCAGGCTTGCTGAAGTCAGAGGAAGAATTAAGGGAAACCTAATAGGCACTCCAAGCCTTACATTGAGACAAGATAGTGACTGTATGCAGCTAGGGGTAAGGACAGAAGAGAAACCCCTTCTGAGATGCAGGTGTATTGGGCCTGCTAGAGGCTGAGAGAAAGGGGCAGAAAACCCGAGAGAAATGCTCCAGGCATTCAGATCCCAAGCTCTAATAAAAGAAAGATTTGTTCCTGGCATCAAATCATTTGAAGCCTGTGGTGGACTGAATCTGAGTAAATCAACCACAGAAACCCAGACTCATGACATTTTAAAGACTGGATTGATGCTAGTGGTCAGAGAGGAGATGTGGACCCTTTTTTATGCATAAATGTAGTTTACTTCAGTCTCTATTGTTCTTTAGCTTACTATGTCTGGTATTTAATTAAAACTTCTGGGGGAAAAAGTATAGCTTATATGCTAAGAAAGAAGAGAAAATGTAATCATAAAATGCTCAATTAAAAGCAAGAAAGGCAGAAAAAGAGTAGAAGACAAAAATATGAAGAAAGAACAAGGGCAAGAAATAGAAAACAGTAACAAACAGGGTAGATATTAACTCAACTATATCAATAATCACTTTGAACACCAGTGGTTTAAATTCACAGCTTAAGAGACAGAGATTGAGTGGATCAAAAACATGAACCAACTATATGTTGCCTACAAGAAACTCCCTTTAAATATAAAAAACATGTGGATTAAAAGTAAATGGATGGAGAAAAAATATCATGCTAACATAATCAAAAGAAAGCCGAAGTAGCTATATTATATCAGAAAGGGCAGACTTCAAAGTAAGGAAAGTTATAAAGGGTAGAGAAGAGCATTACATAATGATGAGTCAGTTTTTAAGACATAATTCTTAACACGTATACACCTAACAAAAAAAGGATCAGACTACATGAAGCAAAAAATTATAGAAGAAAGATGTAGATGAATCCACTATCATAGTTGGAAACTTAAATATCCCTCTCTCAGAAATACACAGATATAGTAGGCAGAAAATCAGTAAGGGAAGCATTGAACTCAACAACTCCATCAATCAACTGGTTATAGTGACATCTATAGACTACTTCAACAATAGCAGAATACACATTTTTCTCAAGTTCACATGGAACATTCAACAAGGTAGACACATTCTGGGCCATAAAACACATTTTAACAAATTTAAAAGAATAGAAATCATACAATATCTGCTCTTAGAACACAAGGAAATTAAACTATAAATCATTAACAAAGATAATTGGAAAACCCCCAAATACATCGCAATTGAATAACATACTTCTAAGTAACACATGAGTCACAGAAGTAATCTAAAGAGAAATTTTAAAATATTTATATTTTGAACTAAACGAAAGTGAAAACACAACAAATCAAAATTTGTGGGATGCAGCAAAAGCAGTGCATAGAAGGAATTTATAGCATTGAATATATACATATCAATATTAGAAAAGCAGAAAGATCTAAAATCAATCATCTAAGTTTCTACCTCAGGAAACTAGAAAAAGAAGAGCAAATTAACAAGAAATAATAAGGATTAGAACAGAAATCAATGAAATTGAAAACAGGAATTTAATAGAGAAAATCAACAAGACCAAAAGGTGGTTCTTTGAAAAGATTAAGAATAGCATGAACCCTCTAGCCAGGCTAGCTAAGAAAAAAAAGGGGGGGGGGAGGGAGATAACACAAATTACTAATATCAGAGATGATGTCACTACTGATCTCATGAAAATTAAAAGAATTGGAAAAGAATACTGTGAATAATCTGTGGCACAAATCTGATAACCTAGATGAAATGGACCAATTCATTGAAAGACACAGTCTGCCAAAAATTCACATAAGAAGAAATAGATGATTAGAGTAGGCTGATATCTATTAAATAAATTAATAACTAACGACCATCTAAAACATAAAGCACCAGGCCCAGATAGATTCACTAGTGAATATAAGTAAGAAATTATACCAGTTCTCTACATTTCTTTCTGAGGATAGAAGCAAAAAGAATACTTCCTAACTCCTTCTATGAGACCAGCATTATCCTAACACTAAAGCTAGACAGACATTACAAGAAAAGAAACTAAAACCAAAATCTCTCATGAACACAGATGTAAAAATTCTCAACAAATTATTAGCAAATAGAATCAACAAGAAGTGTAGAAGGAATTATATACCACAACCAAGTGAGATTTATATCAAGTGTGAAGATCTGGCTCAGTGTTTGAAAAATCAAATTAATGAAATTCATCATATCAACAGACTAAAATAAAAGGACTTACTATAAAGCTGCAGTCATCAAACTGTGGTATTTGAAGAGAGAGGGAGAGAGAGAGAAATAGAACAATGGAACAGAATAAAGAGCCCAGAAATAGACCCACATAAATATAGTCATCTGATTTTCCACAAAGCAGCAGAGGTAAAACAATGGAGGAAAAATAGTCTCTTCAACACGTGGTGCTGGAACAACTGGATATCCATATGCAAAAAAGTGAATCTAAATACAGACTTTCACAAAAATTAACTCAAAAATGTATCATTAACCTAAATGTAAAATGCAAAACTATGAAATCCCCAGGAGATAACATGGTAGAAGACCTACACGATCTTGGGTATGGTGATGACAACACCAAAAATGTGATCCATGAAAGAAATAAATGATAAGCTGGACTTTATTAAAAGTAAAAACTTCTCTGCTAAGGACAGTATCAAGAGAATTAGAACACAAACCAGAGATTAGGAGAAAGTATTTGGGAAAGACACATCTGATAAAGGATTGTATCCAAAATATACAAAGAACGGTTAAAACTCAACAAGAAGAAACAAACAACCCTGTTAAAAAAAATGGTTCAAAGACCTTTACAGACACCTCACCAGAGAAGAAATACAGATGGCAAACAAGCATATGAAAAGACGTTCTTCATAATCTGTAATCATGCAAATTGAAACAACAATAGGATACCACTACATATCTGTTAGGATGGTCCAAATCTGCAAAACCAAATGCTGATGAGGATATGGAGCAATGGGAACTTTCATACATTGCTGATGGGTATGCAAAATGGTGTAGCCACTTTGGAAGACAGTTTGGCATTTTCTTATGGAACTAAACATACTTTTATCATATGATCTAGCAATTGTGGTACCTGATATTTACCCAAAAGAGTTGAAAATGTATGTGTATACAAACACTTGCACACAGATGTTAATAGAAGCTTTACTTATAATTGTCAAAATTTGGAAGCAACTAAGATAGTATACTTACTAAGTATAGACTAAGTAGTCGAATAGATAAATAAACAGTGGTACATCCAGACAATGAACTATTATTCAGCCCTTAAAGGAACTGAGCTATCAGTCCATGAAAAGATATGGAGGAAACTTACATGCATATTACTAAGTGAAAGAAGCAAACTTGAGAAGGCTAAATTCTATATAACATTCCAACTATGTGACATTCAGGAAATTGCAAAACGATGGAGATAATAAAAAGATCAGTGGTTCCCAATGTGATGCTGATAGAGATATGAATACACAGAGCACAGAGGATTTCTAAGGTGGTGAAAATACTCTGTGTGATATTATAATGATGGATATATACCATTATACATTTCTCTAAACCCATAGAATATACAACATCAAGAGAGGTTTAAGAGGTACAAACTTCCAATTAATAAATAAGTCATGAGGATGTAAACTATAGCATAGGGAATATAGTCAATAATATTGTAATAAATTTGTATGGTGACTGATGGCTGCCAGACTTATGATGATCATTTCATAATGTATAAAAATATCAAATCACTATATTATATACCTGAAACATATAATACTGTAAGTCAATTATACTTCAGTTACAAAAATGGAATAAAAAGTTAACAATAAATTAACTGGGATAAAGGTTAAAAAACGGAGTGAACCCTCAGGTAAACTTTGGACTTTGGGTGATTACGATGTGTCAATGTAGGTTCATCCTTGGTAAAAAAATGTACCATTCTGGTGAGTGATGTTAATAATGGGGAGGCTATGTGGAGACAGAAAGTATATGGGAGTCTCTTTACCTTCTTAATTTTGTTATAAATGTAAAACTGCTCCGTGCCCCCCCCCCAAAAAATCTTAAAACAGACCAAAAAGTAAGACAAACAACTAATTAAAAGTGGTCAAGAGACTTGAATAGTCACAAGTAAAGAAGATATATGTATGATCAATTATATATGAAGAGGTGCTGAATAGCACTAGTCATCAGGGAAACGCAAATTAATATCACAGTGAGACACCACTATGCATTCACTAGAATGCCTAAAATAAAAAAGATTTACAAGAGCAAATGTTGGGAAGGATATGGACCAATCCAAATTCTCGTATATGATTGCTGGGCATGTAAAGTGGTACAACCTTAGGAAAACATTTTGAAAGTTATAAAAAAAAAAAGTTAAACGTACATCTTCCTTATCACTGATCAATTCAACATCTAGGTATTTGTCAAAGAGAAATGAAAACATATGTCCTCAAAAAGCTTTCTACATATGTACGCATAGCATCACCATTCACAATTGCTCCAAACTGAAAACATGCCATGTTCCATCAGCAAGAGAATGGATAAATAAACTGTGCATGCACAGAAACTTGAGTACTACTCAGCAATAAGAAGAAATAAACCAGTGACACATGGGCAAACATGGATGGATCTCAAACAAAATTATGCTCTGTGAGTGAAGCCAGACACAAAAGATTACATACATTCTTATGAAGTTTTAAAACTGGCAAAGTTCATCTATGGTGATAGAGAACAGAACAGTGATTGCTTCTTGGCAGTGGGAGAGTGGGGAGGGGGAAGGGGAAGTAGGTTGGGAAGTGACACATGGGAAATTTCTGGCATGATGGAAATCTTTTATATTTTTGATAGGGGGTCGAGTCGCACAAGTGTATATGTTAGTCAAAACTAATCGAACTTTGTATTAGATTTGTTTTTTCACTGTATCTAAGTTATACTTTAATGTAAAAAACTACACTTGATTGTCTAATAACTAACATTGAGTCTTAAAAAGTCCATTATTTTATATGCTATGTTTCACCTGCGACTTAAGGTAACATGTATCAGCATAGTGGAAATGAGTGCACTATCAAAGTTGGGTCATTTGAAGCTGTCCCCTACCTGATGTAAGGTATTAGGCTGCAGAGACACGTATATACAGAAGTTAAAATTCAGTTATTGAGTCTTAGACATCCCTGGTTGTCTAGAACATTTCACACCCACCAGTTAACACACACCTTTATTGATCTGCCAGTAAGACTGACAGTTTTTGGAAGATCTTTGCCCCCCCCCAAAAAAAATTGCTAATGGATTCAAATCTAGACTCATATATACTTGTATTACAAAAGATAGTCAAAATTTCTCAACAAGTATTATGTTTATAAATACTGAGCAGTGACACCATGTGGCCTTCTGACTTGAATAAAAATCATAAAAACATATTTTTAATTGTTTTACTGATGACTCTTTTCAGAAAGTGCAACTCACTGAAGTACATGAGACTAAGTGGTAATAGAACCTGCTGGCAATCTCTAAAGGCTGTGAAAATTTGTTTAATATAGCCCTTGTAATTGTCAGGGGGAAAAAGTGACTCCATTTGCGATATTCTTGTAAAACCTTGTATTCTGAGTGCTTTGCCAAACATTACTTGGAGAGGAAATTGAAATGATATTTTAGAATATTTCCTTATCCAAATATATAGTCAAAGCTGAACAGAAGATTTAAGTAAGAATATTAAATTCCCGGTTTCCCAAAGATCAAATTATCGCCCTCCTTCTCTGTTGGCTGTCATGAAGGAAATTTTTGCTTAACCTTTACTTATGCTCAATCTGTGCCTAAAACTATCATGAGAAGAAATTGCTCTTTTCCTAAAGCTTGGAGCTCTTCACTATCACTGAAGCTGCATGAACATTCTTCATTGTGAATGTGTAGAAATGTGGCTACAGCAGGGGATAGGGTGGGCAGTGATTAGAAGAAGCAATGTAATCTTGGTCCAACAACTCTCTGTTTTATGATTTGAGGGATGCACTAATTGTTCATCTTCAATCACTGACCTTCAAAACTATGTTCATCCATCTATGAAATGGCCTTAACCTCATCATCAAAGAACTCCATGATGCAAAAATTCTGTTGAATAGCATATCATTTTATTCACATTGTGTAGATATGAATGCTGGTCATAAAGTCCTTTGATTCATACTGAGGATTGTTGCTTATAAAAGGAGATTATATTTGGCTGTTTTTAAGCACTAATGTTTGTAGTTTTCCTTAGTACAGAAGGGATAACACACATTTTCAAGTCTTTAAAAACAAAAAAAACCAGTGGTATTGACATACTTAGCAGATAGATTTGAGGTTTTGAAAATATACTGTTTCCATAGGGCTGACTCCAACATTATTCTGTATTATATACTGCAAATATTTATAACAATATAATTTTGGATATTATTGATTAGTGTATTTTAAGTTTCTCAAGTTGATAAAGTTCTCAAGAAGCAGGGCTTTGAACATAATTTCATGAAAAAAATATCAACTGGTCTGTCTGAAGGATGATTTGTAGTCATTCTTACCAGTGTTTAGTTGATACCAACAGATTTATCCAGATAAGTTTTTAGGATATGAAGGATAGCTTCAAGAAAATTAGTTTGGAAAATTTGGGGGTGAAATCTTTCTTCTTTGAAGCAAGTGAACAGGCTCCTGTGGATACTTACATACAGTTGTGAAGTTTGTTAGTCTGTTTTTTTCTTTAAAAAAAAAGTGAAGGTAAATGGCTTGGTATCTGTGCTCTGCCCTCCACACTACCTCATATACGAGGTATACACAATACCTCATATATGTAATGTCTTAAGATATAAACACACAGAGAATAAACCCCTGCTTAGGTTACTGCTATTATGTATAACTTTAGAAGTTATGACATCTGGTGTCTTAGGATCAACAATGTTAAATTATTTTAAAAATAACAAGGCATCCACACATATGCTATTGTGATATCTGACTGTCTATATCCTTATATATAGCAATATATACTTATGATTTAAGTAGCTAAGTAGGTAGATAGATGGCTAGATAGATAGATATTACAACATTTTAAAAAACACACTTTTCTTTCCTTCCCAAGCTAACAAAGAGAGCAGGAGAATGAGACTGGAAAGAGGAGTTAGTGATTTTGAGAGGATTTAGGCAACATGCTTACAATCATCGAGTGCGTTAGCAAAAGAGAAAATGAGAGTCTGGTTCCCTGATATCCAGACCTCAGTTACTGTTACCACACAACCAGGTTATCATTACACACATAGTCTAAATAATCTGCAATTTCCGTTTTGAATTTTTCTTTAACCCTAGACATTTTTTAAAAGAATGCATTTACATGCCGTGCTTATGTCCTTTTTCTATCATTTTGTTGTTAATGTTGAGTTTTATTGGCCTGTGGTAGAAAGAAAAATGGTGTGTAAATTCTACATATTGAAATGTATTGTTATTATGTATTACCCAAAACATGTATTAATGATTACACATACAAGCATATGACTTAAAATTAACCATGTGAAATTACTCAGATCCTCCATATTCTTTCTTTAACTTGTTTGGTTTGTATAGGTTATCGGCCCTACAACATCTATTTCTACTTTTTCCAGCCAGTTGTTTTTCCATAGGGAAGTCTCCTCACTCCCATTCTCCTTCAGGTGTTTTGGATAAGACTGATCCTACGCCTCTCACCACAGGCAGACCACGGGTCCTGAATGGCTCAGACCTGTGGGGAGACTAGACCCTGAGATCTCTGTCTGATGCTGGATGTTTGTGGAAAAACAAAACAAAACAAAAACTGTGACCTATAGCAGTTATAGTTATTTTTTGAGGCCGTGAAGGGAGGGCCTGGAGTTGGGTGAGGGACTACCATTTGGAGCCTGAGGATGAAACATTAATCATCATGAAAGATTATATACAAAAATAGAAGCATTCTGTCATCCAGTCTTGCTATTTGCTTTAAACAAATTTTTTTTAAAATTTTCATCATCATGATTCTCATTTCAAAGATTTAATTACTTCTTTTTTCATAGAGGCCTGTTTTTATTGTGTGGATATAATAGCTCTTTGAATTTCTCGGAGGATAGTAATACTACTCATTTTAAGGTTCTCTTCTATCTTTTTGCATCAAATTTTCATTTGGGATTTGTTCATTTGAGATTTTGTTTGATCTTCCTCAAAAGCTTGGTGATCTAGGGTTTATTCATATTTATAATACTATTAACTGCATGTAGTCTCCCTAATACAAATGGAAACCTCTCTTCCCCTGGCAAGAAATGCTCACAAAAAGTACTGGCTCCAGTTTGTGGGTACAGAGACCATTGGTCCTTGGTGTCCAGAAAGTTTGCCCTCTTGGCCTTTCATCCATCGTGATGACTGCCTATGGGCACTGCTCTGCATTTTTTTGACTCCCATCTTAATTCTGAGAATTTCCTTCAACAAAGGGAACTTTATTTACACAGCTTTAATAATAGATTTTTTTTTTTAAGGACAAACATTGTAGCCAAAAACTGAGATTGAGAATACTGGAACAAATATTCTAGCGCCTTTAAATGAATTATGCCTACTTCCAAGACCCATTCCTTATCTTGAGGTTATTATTTGTTTCTGTTGGGAAGATTTACTTTTGGGGAGAGGTCCTGTATTTCTCTTCAATTATATTGGGTTTCATGTTTGGTCTGTTCCCAACTGTTCTCTACTTTCTAGAAATTTCTTAATTTCAGATCTGTTGACAGTAGCATTTCTGTGATATCACACATTAATTCTTATTTATTTATTTCTTCTTTCACTTTAATGGGCTTCATCAAAAGAAGCAAAGTAAAGGTTTTACTTAGGCATTTTAGAAAGGGAAACCTTCCAGAGAGTCTGTTTACTACTATTGCCACTAATCGCTTTGATTCTATTTACTGTCCTTTTCTACTAGAAAAGTCTGATCTTAAATTCTAGTGATTTCTTAACCTATAATGTAATTAAAAAATGTAATTTCCTAACAGTTTTCCAACTCATTGTTAAATTGGGCCTGGATCTTTTGGTGGGCCTTTTGCTATTCAGTGACTTACAAGTAATACTTACTACACATAAAGGTATTCTCTCTTAGGTTCAATCTACAGGTCAATAAGGTAACCAGATGGTTATTTTCAGGCTAACAGTGGTTGTCAATCTTCTTTGCCCAGAGATTTCCAGAATTTCTAACTGGGGTTCAAGGAAAGGAAGGGAATCCAAACTGGCAATTGTCAGGCTTGCCCTCCACATCTCTCCAAATTGCACGAAAGATGGAGAGAGTATTGTGACTGTGGCAGTGAGTTGACGGTGAGATGTGAAACTCTTTTCCATTTCTTACTTGTGGACCATCATCTCCTCTCAACTCACTAAGTCTTAACTGAAGGATACATTCACTCCCTTCTAATAAAAAGTTTGGACATCTCTATCCGAGAAATTACTCTGGGAAATATTTTATGTGGAAATCAGAGCACCTCAAGGCTTGTCAATCTTAATTTCCTCCACCAATTAGGCTTTCTATCTCTAAGGATAAAAAGAAAGTAAATATTGCCTTCCTGAAACCAGTACAAGCTTTCATTTATAGTCAGATGATTAACTTCCTGCATGACTAATGCATGTAATGTAGAAGACCTAATGCTGTTTTGGTTATATGAGAACATTTCAGTTTATGAGGAGGAAAAAAAGCAGAATAAACTGACATTATGTAGCTACTGATTTCCAGGAATATCACTTTATAATAAGGACCAAGGGATAAATGAAATCTATGTGCAGTAATGCATTCAAAATGATTTTCTCTTTTTTTCTAACAGAAGCATAGCTTTTATGAGATGACCACTACTATAACACTAAGGTTATATAGCTTGGGATGGCATCCTGTCTAATTTGTGTTACTTTGGCTACTGGAAAGAAGGTTAATTGAAGGTAGGATTATAATGATATGATATCCCATGGTGGAGTTTATTTTGCAAAAGTAAATTCACCAGCAAAATAAACTGTCTCAAAACAAACAAACAAGCAAACAAACAAACAACAACCAGTGTCGTGAAAACTTAAGGGCTTAGTGTGGTGTGAAGGAGGAGGAATAAGTTAAAATGATTTTCTTTACGAAGAGAAGGTAATTTTCAAGAACAGTACTATACCTGATGATATTTTTAAGAGGGAAAAAAACATTAAAATTTGATGGTTATGGCTAGTTAGCTTAGTCTAAATTAAGGACAAGGACATAGATTTGATTCTCAGACAGATTTGTTAATTTGTTAATGGTTTATGACAACAAACTATCATCATGCTGTAAATCAGTGTTCTCAGAAATATGAGCCTATAACCACAAAGTGGTCCGAAGAACTTAACACAAATAGCTACAAGCGTGAAGGTTTGAGGGTATTAAAATGCTGCAGTATTTTGTTTTCTGTAGGTCAGCACACTAAACTCAATTAGCTACATGGGGAAAGTTTCTGTATATACCCCCATTCACATTATTGTGACTTTGGTATTTTAGAGAAAATGAAACAATGGTGTATGTTTAAGAAATTACTAAACTAGATAGAAGTGGAGATGGCTGGCCATAGCAGTTTGCTTTTAACAGGTTTTGCTGCTTTCGTTTATTGAGCAGTTGACTAGGTATCAACTAGTCCAATTCTCAAATTTATTAACTCTGTTCTTCTGAGAGAACTCACAATTTTATAGCAGTGAAAAAACTTTGATGACAAAACATAAGGAAGAAAAAAAGATTCAAGTTGATACCATGACAGCCATTAGTGTCTAATAGAGATTGACAGAATTAAATAGCTTTCTCTGTTAGCCAGGTTCTCATTTATGACTCGTCAAGGTCACTGGACATTTCTGCTTTAGACGGAGAGTAAATAGAGATCCAAGGAAAAATGACAATAATATCCAAAGAAAAGTGACACCTCTTTATGACAGAAGGTACTGATCTGGGGAGTATAATAATCACTAGGAAAAGATACAGTGACCTTTCAGCCAGTGACAAAGCCAGGCTGATTATTAATGCGCAGAAAGAAACTACTTTCTCCTGTTGTGTTATCCGTCAGGTTATTTCATTCATGAATATGTGTTTTAAATATACTCGTATTTTTAACTTTTAAATTAAACTATAATAGATTAGAAATAACACAGTTCTTCCCCATTCAATTCATTTTCCCTTCCAAATTTTTGTTCATAAGCTATGTGCGTTAACAATTTCAATCATGTTTATTCAAATTTTTATGCTTTCTTCACTTATTATCTCCAGATATTTTCCATATCTTCTTAGTTTATATTTTGCAAAATGAATATCTTTAATGCTTGCACAGTTTTTGATCTGATTAACGTGTAAAAATTGTAGCCATCCCCCCCTCCACTGGACATTAAGTTGTTTTCAGATTCTTCCTAACATAATGCTAGAGCAGGCACCTTTATGTACTTCTGTTCTTCTTGAATTATTTCCTTATGATATATTTCTAGAAATTTACTGTTTGTAAGCAATCCTACCATTCAAGCTGATAACAAAATTTTCCTACCGTTTGTTAAAATTAATGCCTGTTAATGCACTCTGAGGCATAGTATTAAGTATAAGGGTTAGTACCCTTTATAAAAATTACTTCAGTTACACATATTAAGAGTGACTTCATTCTAAGAGCTTTGGTGGCACTATGGGAAATATACATGTTATTCATGCATAAAGTTTATTTCTAAGAATCTCATTACCTAAATTAATAAAAAATTATGAAGACAAATAATCATAAAACACAGGAAAATGTAATGAGTCATAGAGTTATTAAATAAAGGACTGTGAGAATTTAGATAAGAGAGATTGTATTTTCAACTACTGAGACTCAGGGTTGCATCTTTGAACAGGTGCCATTTGAAGTGGAATTTGCAAAGTGAATTTAGCAACACAAAGTTTCCGTTAAGTTCATCACAGATAGTGAGCACTAGCTGTGTGTTACAGGATGCTCAGGAGGACTTTTCATGTTATCCCAGAATTGCAGGAAAGACCCAAAGTGAGAGCAAGAGCCTCATAATCTGAAGAAGTTCACCCACTAAACACTTTCCTGCAAAGCTTTCAAAGAAGCAGCAGAATCAGCTGCCTACTTTCATCTCATTCCACTATCTTTCTTCCTTTTAAGGCCACATACATGCAGAGGATTGAAGGATAAAGGAGGGATATTGGCTGGGAATGAGAGACAGGCTACTTTCATAGTATGCGAGGGAATGGCTTCCAAGAGAGTCACTCTGAAGAGTTGGGGGTACGTGCAAGAAGGGATAGCTTCTCATCTCCTTTTAGATGTATGCTTAGGAACAGAGTTCCAGATCTGCTTTTCTGACTATGTAATATTACTTTTACTGATATAAAATTGTCACATAACGTGGTGTAAGTTTAAGGAGTATAATGTGTTTATTTAATACAATTAGATATTCCAATATAATTACTGATGTAGAGTTAGCTAATACCTCTTTTGTGTCACATAACTTATTTCTGTTTTGTGGTGAGAAAAGAGATCGAGGCTCTTAGGAATTTTGATGTTTGTAATGCTTTTAATTATATAATATTTTTATTTATAGTTGACTATAATCATTATTCTGCAGATTAGATCTCCAGGAACTTATTTATCTACTAGCTGCAAGTTTGTTCCTTTAAACATTCCTCTAATCTGTCTATGTAATCCTGAAGAGAACTAAAAAAACATGGTAGAGTTTAGAGATGAGAAGTAGTTTGCTCTCCCATGTTTGGCTGTGTGAATTCCCCCTTATCAAGAAGCTACCAGAGCAGATAGCTAACCCCAGAAGGCTGTTTACCAGGCCTGAGGATCCAGGCAGTAACAGGCGTTGGGATCGACCATGGATGACAAGAACTAAGATGGGTGGAGATGAAAGTGGTTCAGCCAAAGGAGAATTTTCCATGACAGTGAGTCATATAATAACAGGGACCTTCTAAGAACTCAAACATGCGCCTCAAAAGAGAATCAACCACACAGAAGATACTGATGATCAGTGAGTGTTAGCCAAAGAAGCGGCAACAACTTATACACAGAATGTTGTGGCCTCATTCAGTTAAGAAAGCGATGTTTTCCTCCTCTCCATCCTCCCCAACTACCCCCTAACACTAGAGAAGCTAGAAGGCGGAGGAGGAGAGCTTTGAATTATACATGATTTGATTTTTAAACTGGGTTGGACTTTTCACTAATTAAAAGGAACAGGAACATTTTAGATTCCATTCATATGTCCAGAGAAAGAAAAAGGGAATTTGACATAATAGTTTTTTTTTAGCAACTGCATTTTTTAAAGTCCATGTTGATTTCCCAACAAATCGAGATCCTTTGATTTACTCTTTGTGAAAAGAAATATACCATATGTCACATTTCTAGAGATAAACATGAAGTTGAAAAGAATTAATAATAGGAACTTCAAGCCAGATGATGCTGATGAAGAAGATGGTGATGATACTAACAATAGCAATAGCTAGCTTTACTGAGTATCTGTTACATGCCAAGCACCATTCTGGAAGCTTTACATACATATATTATCTCATTTAATCTTTCAAGCTACCAAAAGAGGCAGATATTCTCATTAGTCCCTTTTTATAGATGAGGAAAGGGAGATGCAAAGAGGTTAAGCGACTTGCCTAAGGACACAGATAAAACAAGTGGCAGGATTGAAACCAGGCATTCTGATCCCACGGCACTTGCTTTCAATGAAGTGCACTTTATTTTTACTAGATTTATTGAACACTATACTTTTTCAAAGATATACCTGAAATCCTACGTCCTCCTCAAAGCTATTTTTTCAGTTCCCTATAACCAATCTCTCTGAATTTCCAAGCCCCTTAATGGGCAATAATACCTCCTAGCACTGGGGTTAGTACTTTTTTGTGTTTCCACCCCTATCCCAGGATCCCCCCTCCCTCCTGATATTCCACCTGCCCCTGAATAGCGTGTACCACGCTACAAAAAGCATAGACAAGCTTAATTCATAGATGTTGACTGTCTTTTCTTAACCCATTATTTTGTAGACTGCTGTAGCAAAAATCTGACAAAAAAATCCTTTAAGCTTTAGTAAGAACTGAACTTCTCTCACTACCTATTCTTAGTTAGCAAAATTTAAATACCATTTAGATGGCGGGTATTGCTCTCATTTCAAACATGTAATACTTCTGTAAATCTATTTTTTGAACTAATTTTATGCCTAATAGTCATTCTGCTTTGTTACCAGTAACCCATGTCGCATGACATCCTGGCTCCGCTGGAAAGCTGCTGTCTCTGAGAAATGGTTGGCAAGTACCAAATTTATTCTGCTGCAAATTGTTTTTATAGCAGCCTGATGTTCTTCAATCTTTTCTTAAATTGAACATTGGTAAGAAACAATGTAAACTGCCTTGCAGCTACATTGGATTTGCCATGCTCGCTCTCCACACTTGGAATTAGATTGATGTTTCATTTTACACAAAGGATATTTTAAATAGCTCTGAGTATACCTCCATACTACATACATAGCATATTTCCTCATTATTTTAATATTTCTTCAGTTTTCTCCTTTTAAAAAAAAGAAAAAACGGACAGCAATTTGATTACTCCCTTGGGTCAGGAGAATTTCAGCTCATATTTTCAATGTGCACTCACGACAGGTTTTGCAGAGTGTGCTTCGAAATCGCTGCTGTGACAGGGATCCCTGCGAGCTCATTATAAGGTAGTTAAATCACAGAATCTAAGTATGAATCTCTAAAAGATAACCCTAATTTATGGGTATGTTTTATCAAAATAAAAATATGCAGGAAGAGGAAAACTATTCATGGAAACACTTTTTCTCTGAGAGATTTTTCAAGGCAGCAGTTTCCTTAGCGGAGTTTACCAATCATCAATTCATCTCCTTAAGCACCTTAATTCAGTCTGCTTAGTGCTGTGCTATGACAGTGCTGATGAGCTCTTAGTTTGTCTCTATTTATTACATCAAATGTAGCAGTGACCTTAGTGAAACATCAATTAAGGCAGAAATGTCAGTGCCATACTTTTAAAGATGGACTCAAGTGCAAAATTTCAAAGGTCAACATAATATTTTGAAGTGGGTCATTCAAACCTATATTAAGTGTTAAAAGAATATAACTGGAATCTCTTAATAATTTGATACATTTGAATTTTTTAAACTATAGGATATGCAGGAGTGGCTAAAGTTTAGAAAGTATTTGTTTTTTTTCCAGATGCACATGTGGGCTAGATTTATTTTTTTTTATTTTTTATTTTTTTTGGTCGCTAATGGAGAAATTTATTAATAAATGACTTTGCAAACCTGGCAAGCTATTCCAACATAAAGCTGGAAATTTTTTTCCCATTTTATTTATTTATTTATTATTTTTTTTGAGGTACAGCAAGTTCAATCAATTGTATTTATACACATATCCCCATATTCCCTCCCTCCCTCGATTCCCCCCCGCCCTCCCGGTCCCAGTCCTCTAAGGCATCATCCATCCTCGATTTGAACTCCCTTTGTTATACAGCAACTTCCCACTGGCTATTTTACAGTTGGTTGTATATATATATCTATGCTACTCTCTCACTTTGTCTCAGCTTCCCCTTCACCCCCGGCCCCTGCAAACCTCGAGTTCTCCAGTCCATTCTCTGCATCTGCATCCTTGTCCTTGTCTTGTCACTGAGTTCATCACTACCATTTTTAGATTCTGTATATATGAGTTAGCATACAATATTAGTCTTTCTCTTTCTGACTTACTTCCCTCTGTATGACAGACTCTAGGTCTATCCACCTCATTACATATAGCTCCATCTCATTCCTTTTTAGAGCTGAGTAATATTCCATTGTATATATATGCCACATCTTCTTTATCCATTCATTTGTTGATGGGCATTTAGGTTGCTTCCATGATCTGGCTATTGTAAATAGTGCTGCAATAAACATTATGGTACATGTTTCTTTTGGGATTATGGTTTTCTCTAGGTATATGTCCAGGAGTGGGATTACTGGATCATATGGTAGTTCTATTTGTAGTTTATTAACGAACACCCAAACTGTTTTCCATAGTGGCTATACCAACTTACATTCCCACCAACAGTGCAGGAGAGTTCCCTTTTCTCCACACCCTCTCCAACATTTGTTGTTTCCAGATTTTGTGATGATGGTCATTCTGATTGGTGTGAGGTGATACCTCATTCTGGCTTTGACTTGCATTTCTCTGATGATGAGTGATGTTGAGCATCTTTTCATGTGTTTGTTGGTCATCTGTATGTCTTTTTTGGAGAAATGTGTATTTAGGTCTTCCGCCCATTTGTGGATTGGGTTATTTGCTTTTTTGGTATTAAGCTGCGTGAGCTGCTTGTATATTTTGGAGGTTAATCCTTTGTCCGTTGTTTCTTTGGCAACTATTTTTTCCCTTTCTGAGGGTTGCCTTCTTGACTTGTTTATGGTTTCTTTCTCTGTGCAAAAGCTTAAAGTTTCATGAGGTCCCATTCATTTATTCTTGATTTTATTTCCATGATTCTAGGAGGTGGGTCAAAAAGGATCTTGCTCTGATGGATGTCCTAGAGTGTTCTGCCTATGTTTTCCTCTAGGAGTTTTATAGTGTCTGGCCTTACATGTAGGTCTTTAATCCATTTGGAGTTTATGTTTGTGTATGGTGTTAGGAAGTGTTCTAATTTCATTCTTTTACATGTTGCTGTCCAATTTTCCCAGCACCACTTACTGAAGAGGCTGTCTTTTTTCCATTGTATATTCGTGCCTCCTTTGTCAAAGATAAGGTGCCCATATGTGTTTGGGCTTACCTCTGAGTTCTCTATTCTGTTCCATTGATCTTCCTTTCTATTTTTGTGCCAGTACCATACTGTCTTGATCATTATGGCCTTGTAGTATAGTTTGAAGTCAGGAAGCCTGATTCCACCAACTCCATTCTTCCTTCTCAAGATTGCTTTGGCTATACAGGCTCTTTTGCGTTTCCATACAAACTGTAAGATTTCTTGCTCTAGTTTGGTGAAAATGCCATTGGTAATTTGATAGGGATTGCATTGAATCTGTAAATTGCTTTGGGTAGTACAGTCATTTTCACTATGTTGATTCTTCCATTCCAGGAACATGTATTCCATCTATTTGTGTTGTCTTTGATTTCTTTCATCAGTGTCTTAAAGTTTTCTGCATACAGATGTTTTGCCTCCTTAGGCAGGTTTATTCCTAGGTATTTTATTCTTTTTGTTGAAGTGGTAAATGGGAGAGTTTCCTTAATTTCTCTTTCTGCATTTTTGTTGTTAGTGTATAGGAATGCAAGAGATTTCTGTGCATTAATTTTATATCCTGCTACTTTACTAAACTCATCAGTTAGTACTAGCAGTTTTCTGGTAGCGTCTTTCAGGTTTTCTATGTATAATATCATGTCATCTGCAAAAAGTGACAATTTTACTTCTTTTCCAATTTGGATTCCTTTGATTTCTTTTTCTTCTCTGATTGCTGTGGCTAAAACTTCCAAAACTATGTTGAATAATAGTGGTGAGAGTGGACACCCTTGTCTTGTGCCTGTTCTAAGAGGGAATTCTTTCAGTTTTTCCTCATGTAGAACAATGTTGGCTTTTGGTTTCTCCTATGTGGCTTTTATTATGTTGAGGTTATTTCCTCCTATGCCAATTTTCTGGAGAGCTTTTATCATAAATGGATGTTGAATTTTGTCAACAGCTTTTTCTGCATCTATTGAGATGATCATATGGTTTTTATCCTTCAACTTGTTGATATGATGTATCACATTAATTGATTTGCATATATTGAAGAATCCTTGTATCCCAGGGATAAACCCCACTTGATCATGGTGTATGATCTTTTTACTGTGCTGTTGGATTCTGTTAGCTAGTATTTTGTTGAGGATTTTTGCATCTATATTCATCAGGGATATTGGTCTATAATTTTCTTTTTTTGCGACATCTTTGATTGGTTTTGGTATCAGGGTGATGGTGGCCTTGTAGAATGAGTTTGGGAGTGTTCCCCCTTCTGCAATATTTTGGAAGAGTTTGAGAAGGATAGGTGTTAGCTCTTCTCTAAATGTTTGATCGAATTCGCCTGTGAATCGATCTGGCCCAGGACTTTTGTTTTTTTGGGAGATTTTTAATCACTGCCTCAATGTCCATACTTGTGATTGGTCTGTTCATAGCTTCTATTTCTTCCTGGTTCAGTCTTGGAAGATTGTATTTTTCTAAGAATGTATCCATTTCTTCCAGGTTATCCAATTTATTGGCATATAGTTGCTTGTAGTAGTCTCTCATGATCTTTTGCATTTCTGAAGTGTCCGTTGTTACTTCTCCTTTTTCATTTCTAATTCTGTTGATTTGCATCTTCTCCCTTTTTTTCTTGATGAGTCTGGCTAATGGTTTATCAATTTTGTGAATCTTCTCAAAGAACCAGCTTTTATTTTTATTAATTTTTGCTATTGCTTCCTTCCATTCTTTTTCATTTATTTCTGCTCTGATCTTTACGATTTCTTTCTTTCTGCTCACTTTGGGGTTTCTTTGTTCTTCTTTTCCTAATTGTTTTAGGTGCAAGCTTAGGTTGTTTATTCAATATTTTTCTTGTTTCTTAAGGTAGGACTGTATTGCTATACACTTCCCTCTTAGAACTGCTTTTGCTGCGTCCCATAGGTGTTGGGTTGTTGTGTTTTCTTGATCGTTTGTTTCTAGATATTTTTTGACTTCCTCTTTGATTTCTTTAATGATTTCTTGGTTGTTTAATAGTGAATTGTTTAGCCTCCATGTGTTTGTAGTTTTTACAGTTTTTTTCCTGTAATTGATATCTAGTCTCATGGCGTTGTGGTCTGAGAAGATGCTTGATATGATTTCAGTTTTCTTGAATTT
Source organism: Hippopotamus amphibius kiboko (assembly GCF_030028045.1). NCBI lineage: Eukaryota > Metazoa > Chordata > Mammalia > Artiodactyla > Hippopotamidae > Hippopotamus > Hippopotamus amphibius. Next base: position 121,761,604 of record NC_080193.1, on the reverse strand, counting down.
GCTGAGGTTTGATTTGTGACTCAAGATGTGATCTATCCTGGAAAATGTTCCATGTGCACTTGAGAAGAAAGTGTATCCTGTCGTTTGTGGATGGAATGTCCTATAAATATCAATTAAGTCGAGATGGTCTAATGTGTCATTTAAAGCTTGTGTGTCTTTATTTATTTTCTGTTTGGATGATCTGTCCATTGATGTAAGTGGGGTGTTCAAGTCTCCCACTATTACTGTGTTACTGTCGATGCCCCCTTTTATGGCTGTCAGCATTTGCCTTATGTATTGAGATGCTCCTATATTGGGGGCATAGATATTTACCATTGTGATATGTTCTTCTTGAATGGATCCCTTGATCATTATGTAGTGTCCTTCCTTGTCTCTTTTAATAGTCTTTACTTTCAAGTCTAATTTGTCTGATATGAGTATTGCTACTCCAGCTTTCTTTTGACTTCCATTTGCATGGAATATCTTTTTCCATCCCTTTCCTTTCAGTCTATATGTATCCCTTGGTCTGAAGTGGGTTTCTTGTAGGCAGCATATAGAAGGGTCTTGTTTTTGTATCCATTCAGCCAGTCTGTCTTTTGGTTGGAGCATGTAATCCATTTACATTTAAGGTGATTATTGACATGTGTGTTCCAATTACCACTTTCTTAATTGTTTTGGGTTTGTATTTGTAGGTGTTTTCCTTTTCTTATATTTCCTACTTAGAGAAGTTTCTTTAGCACTTGTTGTAAGGGTGGTTTTGTAGTGCTGAATTCTCTTACCTTTTGCTTGTCTGTAAAGCTTTTGACATCTCCGTCAAATCTGAATGAGATTCTTGCTAGGTAGAGTATTCTTGGTTGTAGTTTTTCTCTCTTTCAGGACTTTCAGTATATCCTGCCATTCCCTTCTGGCCTGCAGAGTTTCTGTAGAAAGGTCAGCTGTTATCCTTATGGGTTTTCCCTTATATGTGATTTGTTGCTTTTCTCTTGATGCTCTTAATATTTTTTCTTTGTGTTTAATTGTCGTTAGTTTGATTAATATGTGCCTTGGTGTATTTCTCCTTGGGATTATTCTGTATGGGACTCTCTGTCCTTCTTGGACTTGGTTAATTATTTCCTTTCCCATGTTGGGGAAGTTTTCCACTATAGCCTCTTCAAATATTTTCTCAGATCCTTTCTTTTTTTCTTCTTCTTCTGGGATGCCTATGATTCGAATGTTGGTATGCTTAATGTTATCACTGAGGTCTCTTAGACTGTCTTCTATTCCTTTTATTCTTTTTTCTTTTTCCTGCTCTGTGGCAGTTACTTCCCCCATTCTATCTTCCAACTCACTTATTCATTCTTCTGCCTCAGTCATTCTGCTGGTTATAGCATCTAGAGTATTTTTAATTTCAGTTATTTTGTTATCCATTGCTGTTTGTTTTTCTGAGTTCTTATTAACTGTTTCTTGTACTTTCTCAATTTTGTTTTCAAGATTTTGTATCATTTTTACTATTATTACTCTGAATTCTTTTTCAGGCATTTTTCCTATTTCCTCTTCATTTATTTGGTCTTGTAGGTTTTTTTTCCTGCTCCTTTGTTTGCATGTTGTTTCTTTGTTTCCTCCTGGTAGTCCCAACTTCTGGGGTTGCTTGTCCTGGCGATAGAGGGGTTTATAGAAGACTGTCCAAGCCCCAGACTAATGTCTGAGTGTTGGGTTAAACAAATACTAAGTCTAGGAAACACATACATGTATAAGACACACAATTACTGAATCCATTAGGACATAAGGCTCTGGAAAGACCTGACAGAAGAACCCCAGTATGCTATCAGATATTCAAAGAGAAAATCAACAGAAATTGAAAACCAGAATTGAACCAAACAGAAACAAAAGCAAAAACAAACAAACAAATAACACCTTACACATACAAACACTAATCCAGGGAGATATTGAAAGCTAGGATCAAATATAAAAAAGAGCTAGAGTACCACCAGACAGAATGGAGATTCTCAGAATGAAATTAGACAGTTGTACTAAGAACTAAGATAAAGACAAAAAGCTAATATTAAATACCAAGGCAGTGTGTCATCTGGAGAATAGAGCAAGGAGTCTGAGCAGATCAATAGTGTTGCTTATAAGTATGTTAAGATAAAATAAACTAAAAATGGATGGAAGACAAGGAAACAGAAGAGCGTAGTGTGACTGGAAATATGCAAATAAAAAGAAAGGAATAGAAATGTATAAAAGATAGAGATGAAAGGAAGGTAGGAGAGATATATAGTCCATACTATGAAAAACTTAGCTAGAAATAGAATTATATAAAAAGGCAAAAAAATAAAAATAGAATAAAAAATAGAATTAAAAAATATGTTATAAAACTTGTATATCCTTTAGGACTAAGGTCGTAATTAATAAAGGGAAAAAAAAAGAAGAGAGAAAAAAATACCAGAACTGATCCCAGAATGGACCAGTTCAATAGAATTGATAATAATATTTCTGTTTCCTTAGAGTCTCAGCTGTAAGTGTCCTTCTACTCGCCTTGGGTTTTTTTGCATTATTCTGTGACCAGCAGAGCTTCCTTTATTGTTGGTCTGTAAGCGTTAGTGTGTGGGGAGGGAGAGGGTACAATAGTGGCTCCTTTCCCTGGGAGTGAGTAGCAGTGGCGCACTGTTGTTTCAGTCAGGCTTGGAGGTGCCTGTTGCAGAGGGACGCTGGTGGCTCAGGTGTAAACAGAATGTCTCAGAGTTGGGCCTCTCTCAGGTTTTTTTTTTTTTTTCTTGGCAGCCTCCCTGCTGCCAGAGTTCCAAGGGGTTTTAATCTAGCCCTGCCTGAGGGCCTGAGGGTCCCTGTTATCCCTGAGCACCTTAGGTGGCCCACAGGGGGTCTCTGCACTGCCTGCTGCAGGCGCCGAAAGAGAGAGAGAGGCTATGCCCGCGGCTCCTCCCCCCTGCCCGTGAGCCTGCAGCATCCAGCTGCCATCATGGCCGGGCAGCTCTCAGGGGTGGGCACTCCTCGCCACGGAGCTCTTCTCTCCTGTCCTTTTGGTCCGTCACCTTACTGGCAACAGTTTTTCTCACCCTGAACCAGCTCTCTCGTTCCCACGCTCCCGTTCCCGGACCCTCTGTTCAACTGTGAATCGATGTCTCAGTCCGGGAACACTGAGCTGTGGTGCAGACCCTCCGTGTGTTTCTCACTCCCTCACATCTGTTTAGAAAGTATTGACAATCATCTGATTTTACTTTTACTTGACTGTTGTGTAAATCCTCTAAATGTATAAATTTTACTCTCTCATTTCAAATAGTTATGTCCTATTGATAGTATAGGTTGGAAGGTGGGAAATATAGTTAGTCAGCTGACATTGGTTGTAATACACATAATGTGAACTGATTTTAAGCCCTTTTTTGACCCAGAGTCACATTGTCGTAGATAATTTAGTCATTTGAATAAAGCTGTTGGATTGATTATTTGGGGACTGAATTAGCTGGATTGAATTAAATGGATACTTTTGAATTCTTTATGTCATAGCAGTCTCAAGATGAAGTAAGTCATAAAATTAATTTTATCATAAATTTTAAGAGCCTGCTATGTTCAGGGTTCTTTGTTATGTGTGGAAATAAATATTTAGAATACCCTATTCTTATCTTCAAGAAATATACAACCACTAGGAGGAATAGAAGACAAAAAAAAAAAAAAAAAAACACAAAAAAGAACATTTACTCTAACCTCTGACTCAGTAATGAGATTATTCTATATTGTCCCAAACAAATGGCTCTCCAATCACTGACCACTGCCAGCTAAGTGGCTACCTCGCTGCAATCTATTCTTCTGAAGGTTTGAAACATAATTGGAAAGTTCTTCACTGCACTGAACTATAATCTGTTTCTTTGTGGTTTCTTTCCATTGATTTTTGTTCTGGTCTTTTGAATCAAGTACAAGCCAATCTCTCTTTTGCAGGATAACCTTTTAAATATGTGAAGATCCTTGTGTCCCCATTTGCATTTGATTTATTTCAACGAACATCTTTATTTTCTCTTCCAGCTAAACCCCGCTGGTTTATTCTTTAAAAATATTATGTGGGACTTCCTAGGTGGTGCAGTGGTTAAAAATCTGGCTGCCAATGCAGGGAACATGGGTTTGATCCCTGCTCCAGGAAGACCCCACATGCTGCAGAGCAACTAAGCCCTTGTGCCACAACTACTGAGCCTGAGCCCCTTCACTGCAACTAGAGAAAGCCCGTGTGCAGCAGTAATGAAAACCCAGTACAGCCAATAAATAAATAAATTTATAAAAAACAAAATTTATTTAATGACATTTTGAGATACTTCTCCCTCTTACCCCATTTATCTTCTTCTGGTTGGGAGAAAAAGCCCATGTGGTTTAAAGGTAAAAACTTTTAATATAATAGCATGCTTTAGACTAACACTATAGGAAAACACAATGCTTAGAATGCTTGATATTCTTTAAGGATTTTTCTGGTAAGTCAAATCTTTCAAAAACTTAAAAAGTCTACCCCATCAGTGCTCACAGTCTGGATGTCTGGGTGTTGCTGATGCTGAAAAATGGAAAGCAGTGTTCTCCCCGCTGCAGACACACAGATTGCCCTTTCATTTTCATCTGCAGCTACCATCTAAGAATCTGTTTCATCTCCTCACAGTCTGTTTGACACCTTTAGTCAAAAAGTCACCCCATCTGTGATACTCTGTGCCATATTGTTCTGTCTGCCAGCGATGCTTCCCATCCATTCCCGGCTCAATCACGCCACTTGAAATTGGGCTTCAGTGTCTTGAGAAAGCTTCTCCGTTCTACCTGCTCTTCAGCTGCTGTTTGGACTCCTGTTACTGTATGTTTATTCTGTATCCCTCATGGAGCAGAGGTATATAACCACATTGGCTGCTGTTTTAGACTGATGGCATCAGGAGCTTCTTGGAGATCCCAGATTGTCTCATTTTATGCTAATTCTGGTTGGCTGGTGACATTAACAAATTTCAAAGAATCTTCTACAGCATCAAGGGTATGTCAAAGACATCTTGAAGATCGGGCACAATCACTGCACAGATCTGCATTTGGGTCTGTCCCATGGAATATGATTTTTTCAGTTGATTTTTTTTTCTTGCCAATTAGCAGAGTCCTATAAATCTGGTACAGACGGCAGAGTTCAGTGATAGTTTTCGACTCTCTATTGTTCAAGATAATCTTAGGTCTGAGAAGGTTATTTTCATAGTTTCTAGTTTTTCAGGTTTATTATAAATAACAGCACCAATAACAATGACAGCAAATTCCCACTAAAAGTTATGGAACGTGTTGTACACAAGAACAGGACTTTTTGACCAACCCACGTTTTCTTTATCCTTCTTGAAGGACTTTGCACTCGTGACCCAACACTTCCCTCTCTTTTAGTATCTTTTCATATGGTGTGTGTTTGTAAAGATATAAGCTATAGGGGCACAGAGATCTGGATTCCTATCCCAGCTCTGTTGCTAACTACTGCAGAGAATTAGAACATCACATGTGAAACTGGGACAGTACCACTGACTTCAGAAGGTTATGCCAAAGATTAAATACGTGTGGAGTTGAGGCCTAGATATGTGCTGTCCTTTGCCTTCCTAAATCAACTTGCGTTGTACTTTCCTAATGAGACCTTGTTCCATGCTCCATTAAAGTCATTTGTGTATTTGCTTAGCCTCCTGGTGACAGGTGCTCTATCTCTTTTACCCTTAGGCACTCAGTCATAAATAATACAATGTTTTTATTAAATTCTCCTATGTGGAAGCTAGGGCCTTGCCTAAGCTATGAGGCTTCCATATATGGTTTACCTCCCAGAGACAGAACTGAACTCAGAACCCATGACTAAAAAGATTAAAGTAGAAGCGAAATTGTTTACTTGTCCTTTCCCCTCCCAATCTCCCTGTACCTCTTCTCTGGAAAGGCAACAAAAATTTGAATCTAGAATAAGTTCTGGTAAATGTGTACCTCATCATTCCCCCAAATGTATGACACATAGAACTAGCTCTGCAAGATGATAAATAGGAGTTAGTGAAAAACACGTTTACGTGATCAAATACGTTTGAAAAAATCTGGTTCAGGCAAGATTAAAAAGGTGTTTTGGTTATTGGACTGCTCAGCACTGCCAATATGCTAATATAGTACTTATAAACACAGACAATTAATACGGAAGAGAAAAAATGTTTTTAAAATAGAATTAACCCTAGACAATTATGAGAACCTCTTTTCATTATATACTTAACTACTAGAACCACCAGCACTTTTAGGGGCATCATGAGTAAGTATCTGACTTATTTATTTTGGTATTTTAAAATTAAATTTTTTTTCTCTCTTTATACAATGGTTATCTCTTTATAGAGTAGGCCTGTCTGCTTACGACATAGAAACCATATGACACAGCAGTTTGGATTCCCTGGAACTCACACCTTGATGCCGTGTTCTTACAGCTGCTCTCCATGGGGCTACAAGCCGTCAGAAGGGATATTTATTCACGAAAGGGGGTGAGACATCAGGGGCTGTTGCTTGTTTGGGGGTCACCCCTCTGAGAATCTAAGAAAAGCTATGGACTCTCCCACTTAGAAAAAGGAAAATAATGTGTTTTATGTATAATTACAGCTGTTCACAAGAACCAGAGAGTCTATAACTAAACTCCCTAGAATTCCAAAGACCCCATGTTAAGCATTCCAGAAGAACGTGTCACCCCTCCTCATTTATATGCCTCTTAAAGGAAAATAGCATCATTTTCCCTTCAAGGAAAGAATAATTACTAAAGAACTGAACTGAGAGAATTTCAGAAGAGATGAACAGATACTAGGTCTTCAGATACCCTAGTGGGTCTACCCCAGGAAAAGAGTCACCATTTTCCAGGATGGATCTTGGCAAAAGAAACAAAAGATAACGGGGGATGTGCTTGACTTGTACAGTGAGGGTATTTGCTCACACCCTGCTTCCAGCCGTGGTTCCTGAAGTAGATACCTATTCAGTGGAGAGCTACCTGTTCAACACCAGTTTCCCCTTTATCTTCTGATTGTAGCCCCTGCCTTTCCCTTTGAGGATGCAGTCATCTCTAACTCAGTTCACTTGGTTCCGTACAGCTGAATCCACCTCAGTTTCAGAGTCTGGCACATAATGCAAAGCTGGCTTAGTGTATTCTCTCTCCTGCCTACAGTGATAGGTTCAGGGAAGGATCTGTGAGCCAGTTTGGAGACTTATGTTCATCTCTCAGGGAAAAGAAACCCTCTCAGAGCTGGCCAGGCTGATAGGAGTTAGGCATAGAGCTACTGGTGGTCTTTTTGCCACCATGGGGGAAAGCATGTCTAATGGTGATACAGAATAAAGAAAGTCTAGTAGATGGAGATCTAGCCCTCAGGGTGTCATATCTAGCGGTGCAGGGCGGCTTTTGTTTGCCTTTTCAGAACTGCTCTCCACCTTTCTCCGCTGACTCCCAACCCTGTGGTCTGACCTGTGGAGACAACCCAGCGTGCCTTCTGGCTTTAAGATGGGGTGGAGCACTGGGGAGCCCTAGCAGACTAAGGTGAGGTACTTTGGGTATTGCTGCAGAACTGTCTCAGGCTGGTTTGTCAAGGCTCCTTCCGGGTTCTAGTAACTTCTCCCTTATCTCATATCCTTGGGCCTGGAGGTGGTAGCAGCTGTCCTCCTAAAAAACCTGGGTTACTGTACTAGCTCATTTTCATTCACTATTCCCACAAGTTCATAATAGTCCTTGTAGAAATAAACCTTTCTTGTTATTCTAATACAAGCGTGCCAGCTGTTTCCTGTTGAGGCACCCAGTGATACATCAGCCTTGCCTGAAATCAGTCCAACCCTTGGTATTTCACACACATGAGCAGAAACATTCCATTTTGTGCTTAATACATTTTGAGAAGTGTTTCTGTCACCTGCAACTGGAAAGAGTCTTGCCTAATACAATCTCTCCTAACCTCCTTGGGCCACTCTGTGCACTCTACTTGGAAAATAATTGCTTTAGAAACATAGACAGACACAGTGTGAGAGTTAAAACTCACGCAGCTTGGAATGTAATTCTCAAACCAATCCATCATGTCACTCATGATCTATTAATCCTCGTCCTGTAGAATTAAGGCAGCGCTACTGCCCACGTTAAAAAATATGACCTCTACTGCCTACAGAATTTTAACCAAATTCTTATTCACACAAGTTCCTAATACATACAAGTAAAAGTATGAATCAGAGCAAAACATACTTCTTCCAATTAAAAGGTGTGAAAAGAGCAAAGAGAAATGGCCTTTTCTATTTACTCAGCTCAGCAGCTGAGCAGTTCATTAGCAAATCCTTGAATGCACGTAGGTCATAAGCTCCAGGAAAGTGAAGGCTGTTTTATAAAGCAGTCTTAGAAAGGCAACCTTTAAGTCAAAAGTACTATTCCCTGGAGAGGTTTATTAATTGAATCATTTGTTTACAAAAGGTGAACGTGGTTCTAAGTGACAGTACTGTTTGCACAGTGGCACCAATATTAGGAAGCATGTGTGTAATGCATTAGTAATGTAGAAAAAGATGCCTCCTGAGTCAGGGGTATTTGTTTAGCACTTTGAAATCCTGTAATTTTAGCAACTCCCTGAGCATGAATTGAGTTAGCTTATTAAGGTTAAAAATAGTCTTTAAAATATTGCTAATGAGTACCATGAGGTACATACTATCTTTTTCATCCTGGCCAGAGACTTCTTAATGTGAATCCTATATTGGGTATTGGATAGTGGAAAAGGTAGAAAAGCAAAAAAGATAAAGGGGGGGGGGGCAAGATGTTTAGGTCCCACTTTTTACTTCTTTATTCATCAACCAAGGTTAAATTTTTCTAGAAGCAATTTCTAGAATGAAGACTTAATTTAATCATCTTTGTCAGCAAATATTTTCTCTTAGTTGAACCATAATTCCTTGCAGAGAATGTGGTAGGAGGAATATACATATACTGATTAAAGTTATACCTTTTTAAAAAATTTCCTTTCACCTGATAATAATTCACTGATGTACTTTAATTTTGTTCTGGAGTAAGTCAGTTCTAAAGTATTCCACTTCAGAAGTATTCAAAAGTTTATGTATTTTGATTAGTATCAAATGACTTTGATCGTGTGAAATTGTTTTCTTTATTTGTAGAGATGGCGAGCTGCCCACCAAAAGATGTTTTTTCTGTTCTGTAGTGTACAGGTGGAGCTGGGAAGTGACTTCTTGGTCAGGGAATGCCTGCGACAGACCTTGGTTCAGTGTGACCATGAGATTAATTCACAATGGGCTGCGAATGGAAGAGATGTGGGCTCTTATGCACTAAGGCTTTTAGAAGCAGGAATGCCTCCTTTGTGCTCCATTTATCTTTGGAGAACTAGATACAGGCTGTAACAATGTCCAGAGCCTCAAAAAGAAAGGAATCTGGGTCACTCCCTGAATTGCCAAGTGGAGGAGAACTGCCCAATAGTTACATCCACCTTGGACTGTTACATGAGTAAGAAATAAGATTTTTATCACATTGAGCCATACACATTTAGCCTCTATATTTTAAAATCTACTTTAACCTGTTTTAAAAGGTATATGATACAATATACCTTTAAAAACAGTTAACCCAGGGCTATCTGAATCTGACCCCACTGGGTAGATAAAACTCCAACACACATGACAACATGTTTGGCTGGCTGAACTAGACCTAGACATTGATGGGGTAGAAAATACTCCTCTCCCCTTTTCCTTTTGCATGTTTGAAAGCTAAATACAGAAGCATTTGTTTAGTAATTAAGAGAAGAGAGAGGAGTGTGCCTTCCTTTGGCGTGAGCCAGGAGGAGAGTAAAAGGGATAGATCGTATGATGCCCACTCCCTGTTTAGGCACAAGATCTGGATTTGAACACTCATAGATAGAGGAGAGAGGACCAGAAACTTAACAGAAGCCACAGGCCAGAAACTTGACAAGGTGGTGGACCCAATTAGTTCTGTTTGGGGCCAAGAAGGTAAGGCCCAACCAAGAGTTTAAAAGAGAGAGTTAATCTTCCTGCCTCTGTCCAGATCTCAGCACTAAAGAAGGGCAGCTGTGGGACACCTGCATACAGGATGCTTGGCCTAGACGTTGGCATTCACTGACAGGCACCTTCAGCATGGGCAGCAGTGGGGCTGAAAACATCTCCCCCCAAGACCTGATAATAATGGCTAATGTTTATTAGTCATTTAGCAGACATCAAACATTGTCCTACTAGCCATAACATTACTATGAGTGGTAATCACTAGGAGGTAGGAAGGTAACATTATCCCTGTTTTGCAAATTAGGAAACAGGCATACAGAGATAAAATAACTTGCCCACTGTCATGTACCCAGTAAATGGCAGTGTTAAAATTCTGACCCAGGCAGTCTGAATTCAGAGCCTGAGCTGGTAATTGCTACACTATCCTCTTATTCCAATCCATAGAGAATGTGTTTCCTAGAAGAGAGTGAAGCTATTACCAAACAAAGCATGCTATCCATATGAGAGGCCCTTCTAGAAACAATCAGGAACCCTTGGAGCAGGGGTACTTGATGGAATTTCAGATAGTTAGAGGCTTCAGGTTATGTTTTGGGCAAAACGTAAATACAACCCTTTTTGATAGCATTAGTCTGGTAGGTCCAAGGGATTGTGAGTTTTATTAACTCATCGTTCCCTCTCTAGGTCACAGTCAATGGAATTATGCCACAGATAGGTGGATGACAGATTCCAGTTAGTTAATAACTATGATGGAAGAAATGAGTATGGTTTTTGCAGAGTATCATGGCATATTTTTTGTTGTGAAACAAAAACCTTGGGTTACTTACATTTAACAGATAGAATGGCAGGGAAAAAGAAGGAAAATGTACATTAGGACAGTGGAAGGAAAAATAGATTTCTTCAGGGACCAATGGTGTTATTCATTTCACTGTTCCTTTGGGGTTAAGGGTAACTTCCTCTATGAATGTCTTATTTGTGTGAACATAAATGACTAATGGGGTCCATCTGGGGTCAATTTCCCAGAGGAAGGGGTGGGCCTGTGTGTGTTATTTCTCCTGATCCTATTTTACTCTCTTTGCAGTTGAAAGATTGAAAAATACTGTATTTCTTGCTGCAGTATTTGTATTTTTATTTTTCATTATTAAGAAGGCTAATCCTGGGTGTATTGAACACTGGGCATCTGTTTTGAGCTTTTAGAATGACTGAGATGGTGGGGCTGAGAGGTGTTGCCCTGTGCTGCTCTGTTCCCACGTTTTTCTGGATGATTGGTGAGTCTGGGGCTTCTATCTCAGCTCCCAAATATTACCAAGGAGCCCTGGGTAATACCCCACAAGTGCTGGGAATAACCCCCCATTGTAAGACTCTGCTCTCCTACCGTCTACATTTGCCCCTTTTCAGTCTGTTTTCCACGCAACAGCCAGGTGATCCTTTTTTGTAAAGTATGAGTCAGATCCAGTCACCCTTCTTTCTACCAAAAACTCTCCGGTGGCTTTCCAGCACATTGAAAAAGTATCCAACCACCTTATAAAACCAGCCCTTGTCTATTTCTCCAACATCACTGGCTACCACTCTCCCCTCACCCTTCCTGGGCCTCTGGCCTCTTTTTCTCTAACCTCACTCTCCACTTGGCCTACCCTGTATTTTCCATCTGGCAGCTCTTCCCCAGATACCTCTTGGCTCACTCTTACATTCCACTCGGCTCCACTCAAATGCCCTTCCTCAGAAAGGGCTTCCTTCACTGCCTCCTTTCAAATAGCACCTGCGACACTATGCAATGTTCTACCTTGCTTCATTTCTCTTCATAACTCTTATCACTACCAGGCTGGGTCAGGAGGGTCTTGTTGCCCGTGGCAAAGACGTCAGGGGGGTTTGAGTGAAGTTATCTGCTCAACTTACCTGCTTACAGCTTATCTGCTTATAACTTCATCTGAGTTATGGTTTGAAAGGCCCATGTTGGTTGTTTTACTATCTACTAGAAGGAGTAACATGGGAATTAGAAGCTATTATGTTAATTCAAGTGAGAGGTGATGGTGGCTTGGACCAGGGTGGAGGAGGTGAAAAGAGGTCAGATTCTGGATGAAATTGGAAGCTCGAATTGACATTCAGTGTGTACTTTGCTCATGGGAAAGTATTAGAGAGAAACATACTTGTGAGTGCCTGCAACTTGCCTGATGCATATGGCCATGTGGGCCTGTGGGCCTCTTCAAAGTGAGAGCTTATTAATAGCTCCTCGTAGGCTCTTTTCTCCACCCATAATGATTCTGCTCCCATCTGAATGTTTTTCACTTGCACATATTTCTGTGGAATTAAAACAAGCTAAGTGTTTATGTTTAGTTCACTGAGAGTTACATGTTCCAATTACAAAACTCACTGATAAATCCTTTTTGATGCTGTTTTTACAGAACTACACTTGCTTTATGTAGGTGAATTTGATCAAAAAGGTGCTTACTCTTCAGCTTTGCATTCTCAGTTGTTACCTCCACCTCTGTTTCAGAAAAAAGAGTAATAACCAGTAGCCATGTGGACTGTATCATAAGGTTTAGAAAGGAGAAGGAGGCTCAATGATCATTTCTATTTAAAAAAAAATCTCTGAAATATTACAATTATCATGCATTTACTATGCACTAGATTCAGGGATTTTTATTTTAATGACTTTATGGAGATACTTAATCTCACAGAGCTAGAATACTAATTACTGTACTGTGTTGCAGTAGGAAAAACAGCAAATTACTCAAATTTTAATTATGATATTCAGTTTTAAACAAGTGTATAATAATTGACTTTGTGTGCAATAATTGATTTGTCATTTAAGCAGTAATTTTTTATGCAAATAGAGTACTCTGTGTGTGAACCAGTTATTATAAAATTAATTACTGAATATAATATCTTGCAGAACTGACTATCAAGAGTTCCTCTAGCTGGCTTATCCATTTATACAAAATCTGGGTTTTTTATGTACAGTGATGAGCTTTATAACCAAAGGAAAGTAAACCACATTCTACATGCCTGCTAAATGTGCCTTTCATTGTAATTATCCTTTTCAAGTGCTTTGCAAACACTTTTCCTCAAGGCTCTCGATTAATGAGTTTTCACAGTAACCCTAAAAGCCAGTTAAGCATTTTAAATCTTCTGCATTTTGGAGATGTGGAAATGTATTCTATGATTATATATTAAATATTTGGATAATACTCACTTTGTGGTATCACTAATTATATTTGCTGACCTGGATTCTCTTCTATGAAGGACAGTTTTTTTTTCTTGGTATTTCTTTTTTCTCTTAGAGAAATCAGAGACGGTTGAGGATAGTGAATGGGGCTGTTATTGAGGCACGGGCTCAAGCGAGAAAGGAATCCAGAAGACCCATGAATATTTGTGCAGATAAAACAGCACATGGCTTCACGTGGGCATCATATCACAGCCATGACAGCACTCTAGGAATTTCTGATACCTTCTTTACATCTCCCGGGAAACTCTTCAGATCTTTCAGTCAACTTAAGCTGGATATTTGTTCGAAGCCATTTGACATGATTTTCTCCCAGTTCTCATGCGTGGCCCTTAAGCTTGCCACTAGGAGAAGTTGAGCAGTCACTTCTTTTAAAGCAATTTTTGAAGTCAAAGATGGCTCATAATTGAGGCTCTAGAGTCTAATTAATTGCAATTACACATTGTTTTGGCTTTCAGATCTATTTACCTTCCCTAATACTACCAAGAATTCAGTGTTGTCTTTGCATGGTTTAGCTTTTCACAGTTAGCAGGGATCCTTCATAAGGCAGTGATTGTGGCTGTTTGTTTACCAATATCCCCAGCATTTAGAACAGTGTCTGTCATACAGTAGGCACTTAATAAACATTTGCTGAACAAATAAGTAGTTACAATACATTGTCTTTTAAAATTTTTATTAACTAAAAATGTTATTGGTATTACAAATAATGAGAAATTTTATGTTGACTTGGCTTCCTTTTAATGCTGATACTAAAAATGTAGAGTATATTATAGGAAAAGGAGTTAAAATTGACTTTCTTATGAAAACTTTTCAAGATCATGCATAAAGGCATCTTTAAAAGTTATTAAATTATGGTTAGCACATTATAAGAATTTCTCATCAAAAGAGGTTACACTGAAGACAGTATTACAAAGTGGTTGGTAGTAAGTAGGGTAAAAATCATTTAGGTTCCAATCTCAGTTCTACCATTTAGTAGCTGTTCACAGTCTCCCTGATCCTCAATCTTTCTCCACTACCAACTCTCTTACAGGGCAAGTTTTTCTACACCTGTTAACTCATCTTCACTGAGAGATCAGCTGATAGTCCTCTCAGTCTCCTCATCTGTATAATGGGGATAGCGATGCCCCAGAGCTGCTTAGTGATTAGTTTTAATCACGTAGTCAAACACCGTCATATATTTCTAGGTACATGACTAGCACTAAATAAATACTGGGTATTATTACTATTAATTTTATTAGTAAGCAAACATGACTACCACATATTGGACCCATGTCTGATCTTTATAAATGAGGTCACTTTGCATATATGATTAGGATTCTCAAATACAGATTATTGAAATGATCACATCAACATCCTAAATGTAAAAAAAGATTGGGAAAGGTATTTATTGAGGAAAAGAAATCTTAAATTCAATGAATATGAATTGTTTTTCCTCATGTATGTTAATTTTAGGCCAATGACCTTACAGGTTGTTGAATTTAGATACATTTGGGGGAAATTTCCCAATAAAGTGACAGATTTCTTGTTTTTCTTTAATGCATATAAAATAAATTGCTCCTATATCTAGTCAATGTGACTAAGCCTTCTCTGGATATTATTGACTTCTTTCCTTGTGACCTCTGTCCAAAAAACTATAAAATGTAAAATTGTAGCTTTCTTCCTATTAAAAATCCTGCCTATGGAACATAGGACATAGGAATAAGGTAGCTTATGGGAAAAATTGAGAAGCAGGCAGAATTTAGACTTGAAAAGCCTTCTTTTTTCCAATCAGCCCATCCTGGTGTCTTTCACTGAAACCTGGTGCCTACCATGCTGAATTCCTATACTGTTATTAGTTATTCCCCACTGAGATGTTAACTAATTATCACTCAAGGAGTTGTTCTCCAAAGGAGTATTTGAGTGTGGCAAGGACTCTTGAATGCTCAAAAAAAAAAAAAAAAAGACCCAAATCAGTAAACCTCTAATTGTGTGCTTTTATAGGCCTCTGACAAACAATAGGGAAGATGATAGGAGTGTGGGCAGGGTTTCTGCAAGGTACCCTTAAACATCCCCTGTAATTAGTCTTCAAATAATAATGAATATTATATTGTATTTTACTATCTCTAAATATTTTGGCATGAAAATAGTTCATGTGATCTCACACTATTCCAGTGTAGTAATTAGGGAAATGTTATTATCCTCATCTGACAAATAAAGAGTCTAAAATATAATGGAATTAAACTATTTGCTCAAGTTTACCTACTTAGTGACTAATTTTGTAAAGTCTGGAAGCTTTTTACTCTATATTCTTGTAGCCATCATTGACCCTTTTCTTTTTATCATAATGCTAAAACACCTACCGTCAAAATATTGCCAGAACTCAAACATTTATATTTGTTTCCACTGCTAACACTCTAGTCTAAGTCACCGTCATTTTTCATCCACGCTGTGCCCTAGCTGGCCAACTGGCTTTCTTGCTTCTGCCATTATCCCTTATTTTCCACAAATCAGCCCAAGGATTCTTTTAAAAAAAAGTCAGGTCATGCCACTGATTTACTCAGCAGCTTCCAATGGCTTCCCATCTACCTCAGAGTAAAAAGCAGTGACCTTATAATGATTTTCAAGTCCTGGGGTGCTGCATGTGTTTGATAGGCTCTACACTGCATAAAGCTGCACCAGGCTGAAGCAGATAATAGAAGCTGAAATCCACTCATCAAACCACATGTCCTGGTGTTGACTGATGTGTACCTTTTTCTAAGTCTTATAGAGTTGCCATATGGGCCAGCAAAAGCTTTCACCTAAATCTCCAAGGCCTTATCAATCATCATTGATGCCCACTCCATGCTCACCCAGTGCCAATCACTCCTGCCCAACCACATTGACCTCCTTGCTCTTTCTGGTACATACTAATAGCCAGGCCTCATATGAGCAGTATCCTTTGATTTTACACACGTAGGGAAAGGATGTGGTAGAAACTCTTATGACTTTATCAAGATTGCCACTTCCTGAGACCCATATGCAAAGTTTATATCTTGTTGAGAAGGGCTAGATCAATTTCTATAAATACCCTACAAATATAGTTTCTAGAGGGAAAGGAACCTGTAGGAATACCTATCGAGATAAATTAAAGTGGCCCCAACACAGGCCCAGAGACAGGAAAGGCAGTGTAGCCACTGAAACAAAATGATCTTGAGATTAATGAGGTGGACTTATTACAGTATAGTCTTCAAGACAGCCACTTTGGCATGGTGTGGTATTCAGAGAAAAAATATTACTGAGCACGTGAATGTCATGTAAGACAACTGATAATCCTTGGAGCCCAAGCACACCACCATGACCCTTGCAAGAACTCGAGTCAGTCGGTAAGAAGACTGATGCAGAATGAACACAATCCACCATGCTGTGCAAGAATCAACTCCAACAGCAGCACATGTGGCAGCAACGTGCAATCACATTAGTAGGCTGATTAGATCGTCATGTTGCTATGGGAAGTACCCAGAAATAGGAAATAGACCCCTCTGTATTGAACAAAGTACAAAGAACTTATTATTTGAAAGAGCCTCAGAGACTTATACCTGGACCTTACTAGTGAGTTCTGTCAGGGACTTTGCTACTCAGACCATTGTTTAAAAACTTCTTAGACTCTCAAGAGGGAAGAATATTGCACAGACCCAGACGGTATGTTTTAAAAACAATAATCGTGTGTATATAAACATATACACATGTATATATAATTATATACAATAAATTAAAAGAAGTACATCTACATATGCTTCTTGGTATAAGGAGGAGCAGAAATTTCTTTTAAGATTGTGGACCATACATACATGATCGCATATTTTTCAAGGGCTTCATGGTCTAATGGAAGCCCTGCTATAACTCCTGTGAGGCACACTGAGACATGATGTCCTCTTCCCCTCTGGATATTTCTATGTCTCTGCACAGGGAATGAGAGGAAGACATTTTGAGATTTGATGATTTAAGGCAGGTTTTCCTGGTGTTAGGTGGTGAATAAAAGGACTGTCAAGCATATGATCCTATACTTAAAGTAGTCAACACCTTTGGTGCACAATTTTACTTTCTGAAATCCACCAAATTAACAAAATAAGAATATAACTTAACTTCCATTGAAACAGATGGATAGCTCCAAATTCAAATCATAGACCCCAAAGAATAGTTTCTGACGCAAGATAGCACTGAAAGAAATTTAGTGAACTTACCTAGTTCACAGATTTTAACTATTTCCTGCCCAGACTATGCTTACTATCTTCTACCCTAAAATAATGTTATGACTAACCCTGGCCCCAAAACATTATAAGTACCTTTTTCTAATCTATATGTGATATGCCTCTGAGACTTTGTCAAGGTGGTGCCCTCCCTTGCTCAGCTATCTAATAGACCCAGCTTTGTGAGATCAGTACATATTCTTTGTGGTCTCTGTATGGGGGCTTCAATAAATTATCTTTAGGTGGAGTTTGCCCTTTGTCTTAATTCAGGCTGCTATAACAACAATACAATAGACTGGGTGGCTTAAACAACAAACATTTATTTCTCACAATTCTGGAGGTTGGGAAGTCCAAGATCAAAGTTGGCAGATTCGATGTCTAGTGAAGGCCCATTTCCTGGTTCATAGGAACCAGGTCCTCTTACTGTCTCTTCACATGCTGGAAAGAGGGCTAGAGAGCCCTCAAGGTCTCTTTTATAAGAGCTCTAATCCCTCATAACCTAATTACCTCCTCCTAACACCATTGCATTGGGGGTTAGGATTCCAACCTAGGACTGCAACATCAATGTTGTGGGGACAAAAACATTCAGCCCATAGCCATAATACCTTTTATATCTAAAGATTCATGCCTTCCTTAATTTCACAAAATTTCTGTTTTTTTGCATTTTTAAGTATTTTTCTTTTTTCTGTTTTCTTCCATCAGGCTCATCAGTTATTCTTCCGAGTTGAGTAGTATTATCTTCATAAATAACATCTTCTCACTATTTGCTCTTATTTTTGTCCATTTTTTATTTTTTACCATTAGTATCATTTTTATCATGTTTTCCCTCCATGTTTTTTTTTGCGAACTGCTCTTTGCACTTTCTAAAGCATTGAATTTAAAATGTTCTTCACTGCCTTGAAAAAAATTTTTTCCAAGTGTGTGTTTTGACTGTCTTTTGCCATGCTATATTCTCTTTTTACCTTGTGGTTGCAGAATTTTTTCGTAGATAGAATACTGATTTTTTTTCTCTTAGTTATTTTTAACATATTCCTATTTAGTAGGAAACTTCTGCCAAAAGGGTGTGAGTGGGAACTTTGACTCTACTGCATCTTTATCTGTTCTTTTATAAGTTTTCTCCTTAAAACTGAAGTTGAAAATTTGAATGTTGAATTTCTTTCTTCTCTGGTAGGATTTTGGATGCCCAAGGAGAGTAGGGTGAAAGCTGGGGCCATGAGTACTCTTAGTCTGGGAACTTTGTCCCGGTGTTCTTGCTCTCTAAATCTCTTTAAACTTCTTGTGTTTTAAGCTAGTAGTATGTTCTATTCTATAATAGGAATAGGGGACATTCTTGAGGTTTTGGCTTGATTTTATGCTTTGGCTCCAGCAAGGCAGATTAACAAGAAGCCAGGTGAAAATCTTAAGTCCCCAGATCTTTTATTCAGTAAGTCAGTACATTTTTTTTTTCAGATGACAGTGGTCTTCTGTAATTCAAAGTTGTCTGCAGGATATTGTTTCATCTCTTTTCTTCTCCTCTTATAAGCTTTATTTTCAGCATGTGCTTAGGTGTTAGGAAGCCAAGTCAGTGAAAATGCCACTGGTTGTACTGTTTCTACTTCAGTCCTGGCTGTCATTCCTGTTTGGCAGTAGAGACAGACACCACGGTATAGTGTTTTCTATCACTGTCTTGTCTTCAGAAAACAAGACTTGTGCACCATTACTGTTAATTCAGTTTGAGGTCTTCTCTAGCAGCTTATTCAAACTCTGAGTTGGAATGAGCTGATAATAACCATTTAGCTTAGTTTGTGTTGCATATCAATATTAGGTCCATTTTATCTGTCTTAAAAGTTATAGTGTTTTCCATCCCATTTTTCTTTATAAAGGAAACAGTTACATCAAGATATAATCTGGTAACCATTTTCAGTTAAATATTTTACTGAAGAAAGGAGCTTACAAGCATCTGTAAAAAAACATGTGTCACCTATAAAGGGGAAAATGTTACAACTGTCTTTGAATATTAGTTGCTAGTATAAATGGAGCATTTTGTACATTATTTGGAAGGAGAAAAAAGTGTGATTCAACTTCTCTACTCAGACAAGTTCATGAACATAAAGTTCATGACTCAAAGCAATAAAATGATACTTAAACATACAAAAATTTATGAAATATGCGACTCAAGTGTGCTTCTTAAAAATGGCTGTGTCTTGTATTCCAGACAGTTGAAAGATGAAATAAAATAAAGAAGTCATATGGGGAGGTTATGAAAGAACAGGGGGAAAAGCACCTATTTTGCAAGAGAGAGATGAAGAGTGAGCAAGAAAGAGAGAGAGAGGAGAAAACCCAAATCAAGTGAATTGTTACTTTTAAAATAGTTTTCTATCTTTTTTTGGCATTTGTCTGGCAAAGGGAAAATAACTTTTAAAGTTCTTTGTTCAGGTCAGAAAAGACCAACAGGAGGTGCTGAAACAATGAACATTTACCTACTGAAGGATTACTAGAACCTGCTCTATGATCAGAGTATGAGAAAAAGAAAAAGAAATCTTCCTTAAAAGTTCATTTAGTCCCCTAAAAACATAGTATCCGATTATAGAATTATAACACTCAATTCATGAAACATCTCCCCAGTGGCAAATGACTGTTTTTATATCTAGTAGTAAACAGAAAAGAGCGATGAAATGTGACGTCCCCAGACACCCTGCTGGCTTTGTGCTTGTATAAAGTTCTCATTTGCCTTTTTTTGGCAGATGTATTTCTTTCCTTAGAGACACTGCTCCTGTCAGCTTGGCTCAGTTTTTTTCCATCCCTCCTTGAAGTGTTAGTGGTACCGACAGGGGTACCGACAGACTAGAAAGTTCTCAAGTGTGAAATTGAACCCAAAGCCAAACACTGAAAATACTTTCTTTGTGGCTCAGCAGAAGTTCCATTAACTTTTGTTTATTTCTGGGTAACACAGTACTTCTTCTTGATTATCCCCAGCCCCAGCTGTGGAAGTAATAGACATGTCTTGTGAATCAATTAGTACATGGGAAACTGTTGTACTTTTAAAAAAAGTACAAGCACCTGAGCTTGAGAATGTTTGTCTCATCTGTACCTTAAATTATAGAAATTCAACCATTCTTGTGGAAGATTAGCTTATTTTCTAGGAACTTTTAGAAGCTAGGCCTCAGAACTAATGAACTGAGATTTTGTTACTATATTTTCTCCTACAAAAGAAATATTCCCATGGAATGGCATAGAAACGACTGTTTGAAAGAATTACAAAGAGCTTTTTTGGTGTATTTGTGCATCATTTTAAAACCTGTGTCTCCCAACACCAATTCTGTTTACAATCCTGATTTTCAATAGTTAAAACTGTTCATAATCTTTGATATGGTATTTCTAAGATGGAAAAACTTTCCTTGACAGGCAAATCATCTGAGAAAGTATCTGGCACGGTTTTGCGCACTTAGTTTATTAGCTTTTTTTAAGATTTTTTTTCAACTTAAAATATTTTCTCTTCTTCTTGGCAAATATTTTGTCTAGTGCAGCTACTATCCCTCTTTAAAACAGATTGCAGCATATCAACAACTCATAAAACCAATAGAGACAGAGTATTTCACATATTAAAGAAAGTTTGGTTTAAGAGCAGTTTACAACTGGACAAAGAAAGCTTAACTCTTTTCCAGGCAGTCAGAATTTTCAATAAGTCCCACATAAGCAGTGAAGTATAATAAAAATGTTAATGTATCAAGAAAGATGAAACCTTAGTTAGTGGAAATGAAGTACATAAGCCAGGTATGATTAATGTTCATCTGACCTTTCTGAGGTATGGTCCATTCTCCCGTACACTGCATGACTCTTTAATTATAGGATTCCAGGCTCCTATAGATACACCCAACTGTTTGTGCAGCGTGATGTACAACACCTAGCACACTAGTGGCCTTCATTAAATATTAAATAATAAGAATGCACATGCCACCTCACTTAAAAAGTAAATACTGCGTTATTTTGAAAGGTCTTACATTTTCATCTGTGCTAGGGATTATACCCTGAATTTTTAGTGCTATTTTTAAATGGTTTGCTTTATGGTGCTAGTTTTATAAGTGAGCTAAATTGCCCAGGTTTTTAGTGTCCCATCAGAGCAGGGGTGGAAAAGCAACCTTGCCTATTCAGCATCTGTGTCGCAGGGGAAATTTATACAGGTGGGACTCTTGGGACAGAGCCTACTACAGGTGATGACGTGATGGCCTTTTCTTATTTTGCTCGTGAGGTCGGTGCCTGCTGTCAGAAGAAGAAGGAAAAAAGAAATTCGTGCTGGTTTTGCTGTCGCACCGCAGTGCGTGATGAGTGCTTAGTTAAGATGGGAAAGGCCTTATATTTGTACACTCAGATACTTTGAGAGAAAGAGAGACCACATTCGTACAACTTTCATGACAGTATATTGTTATATTTCTTCTATTTTATGATGAGTTATTGTCGTTAATCTCTGACTATGCGTAATTTATAAATAAACTTTATCATAGGTATGTATAGGAGAAAACGCAGTAAATACCATTGGGTGCTATCCGTGGTTCCAGGTATCCTCTGAGGGTCTTGGAGTGTACCCCCTGCAGGTAAATGGGGACTACTGTACTGTACTGAAATCCCATCCAGTAAGCAATAGTGTGAGTGGATGCCTTATCGTTCACTTAAGTGACGCAGTGCTTAACCCTCATTAAGAAGTCCCTATTCAGGGGCCAGCCATACTGCTCACTCCTTAATTTTCTGTTTCTTTTTGTAACCTGAAATCGGGCACAGTACCCCACCGTCTCTCTTATCTAGCCAGTTACAAACAAGCATCCCTCTGGCCCTTCCACTATCACTTTGTGTTAATTCTTCCTCTTTTCTGTCAGGAGGCTTCTGAGTGAAAAGTGATTGTTGATATTCTACCAAGCAGTGGAACAAACATGGGCTTTGAGTGGAAAAACCTATATTCGACCCCATTCCTTTCTGGATACCAAACACAGAGTAATGCAAAGCCCCAGTGAGTTTGTCTACCAGGTCACAGGTATTAAACACAAGTTAGTTTACTAGACAAGACGTGGCCCCTCTACACTTCGGTTTCTTCAGTGGTGAAAGGAAGCACTAGTGATACTAACCCGCGGGGGCTTTGTGAGACCACACGAGGCTGTGCTTAGCCCAGGGCACAAAGCAGTGAGAAGCTCGTCAGTGGTGTCTGCTTCTGGTGTTCTTGTTACTCCTTCACCAGAGATATGGTTTATGGGGTTCTCACATGTGACACTCTCTTTTTAAAAGCAATCCCAAGGTAGACCTGCCTTTCTGAAAATTACATTGGGTATCCAGAAAACTCTCCTCGGCCCCTGGGATCACTCTTGCCGCTCTGCAGAGGGCTTAGTGTACAACTTTGCTGACTTGCTAGTCCAGCTCTGCGAAGGCTTTTTTTATTCACTGAACATTTGTGATGGTGAATTTTATGTGTCCACTTAGCTAGCTTTTCAATCAAACACTAATCTCGTTGCTCTGTGAAGGTATTTCTGTAGAGATGATTCATATCTTCAATTAGTTGACTTTAGGTAAAGGAGATTATCCTGCATAATCTGGGTTGGCCTCATCCAAGCAGTTGAAAAGCCTTAAGAGTAAAATTCAGGTTTCCCTGAGGAAGAAGAAATTCCTTCTGCGGACTGCAGGGTCAGCTCCCGTGGTTTCCAGCCCACTGGCCTTTGGATTTCAGACTTAGCCAGCCAGCCCGCACGATCATGTAAGCTGATTCCTTATAATAAATTTCTTAATATAACTCTGCTTGCTTTTCCCTTTTCTCATAGAACCCTGTCTGATGCAACATCCTCATGCCTGTATTAATATATCCGCCTTCTAGCTCACTAACTGCGTTTTAGAGGAATACAAATCGTTTGGCTATCATGACATTAAAGATTAGCCTTGAATGGTATGCATATCAAAAGTCTAGTAAAATAATGAGGATTGAATAAGTCATTGTGGTTTTTACCAGGAAATATGGTTGATTTCACTGAATTTCACTTTTCCCCACTCCAACCTCTTTTCCTCATTCTAAGCTAAGAAAAACAATAAATTAGTTTAAATTGTGGAGTTAGTTATTAGATGAGTAAAAGAATATGTCTTTTATTTAGGATGAACAAACACAAACAGTAAAATCAAGTATTGTTTACAAAGAAAACATTATAAGTGGCCAGATGGGAGAAAAAAAGGTGAGGAAAGCTACTGACTTACAGATAAAAACAGATTTGTAGTACTTGAATACATAGACTATTTCAGGAAACTTCTTATAGTCATTACTATAAAATAGGTAACTTATAAAACTATATACAGTATTCTAAAAAATTTAAAGATAGGGATAGAAGCCAATAGTACAATATTTTCCTTTTTTCTGTCTTAAAAATCCTCACTTTGTACCTATGGTTCTGTAGCAGTAACAGAATTTGTTATTATTGAATGGGTAGCAGGTTTACATAACTAATATTTATGAATTGCCCCATGTTAACAAGCATTATTGAGTGCCTACCTAATATGTCCTGAGGAGTACTAATTCTCTAATCTTAGAATCTTCATTAATTAACCTAACAATACTATGACTATAGAGAGCAAGAATCTACAACTATTTTTGTGGTTTGTTCTGTTTGGTCATTTGCTCTCACATGCCTTCCTCCAACATCTTTCCTACATCTCAAGTCTCTTTACATTCTATCCTTGGTCACTTCTCCCTCTTTGTATTTCTGTCTGTCTCCTCTGATTCAAATTTCCTTCATCCTTCCTCCTCTTTTTTTTTTTTTCTCTTATTCCTTATTCTTCCTTGAGACAGTTTCACAAGCATCTTTACCATCTCTTCTCTAAGCAGATGATCAGCCCCAGAGGGAAGATCCTCTCACAAGCCAGCATTTCCCCTAGGCTCAGAGCTATAGTTTTTCAGTTTGTACACTTGCATCTGTTGGTTCGGCATGGTACTCTGTGTGGCAAGCATTGTTGTCGTTTAGTTTAGTTTTACCTAGCGCTGGAACTCATTTCCTGTTTCAGGAGAATCCCCGGCTCCCTGTTCATAGAGGTGGTGAGCATATGAACTCAGCCCACTGGCCACAACTTCAGGGCATTTAGACTCCTAAAGGCATGCAGACACTGAGAGAGTTTGGTTCTCCCTCTGTGATAGAGAGCAGGTGGAGGGCAGTAAAGCCGCTATTGTAGGATTTACAGTTGGTGGCCTGAGCAGATCATGGCTGTAGTCTGAATCCACTGTGTTCTCTTTTCAGAGTTTGGTTCTTCACACTTTTGATGAGCTCTGGGAGCTGTGCAAGAGCTTTCCAGTGTATTCCTTTTTTTGCTCAATTTAGCCAGTATTGTTTCCATTGTTTGTAGTCAGAAAATGTGTCTGCCTAGAACACTTTAAATGTGTTATGTCATTTTAACTGTGGTGTCTCTGCTAAATGATGTGGGAGGATGAGGGTGGATGGGCAGAGACTATGTCTGCTGTTCAAAAAGGCCTCCTTACCCTTGGATATCCTGATCCAGAGACCTGTACCACTTGGCTTGCTTAATAAATGGTAGTAACTTGATAACTGATTGAGTTTCTAGAAACTTGCCAGTGGTTTCTGCTGAGAGGAGGATGGGCAAACCTCCCTAGGACCACTCTGCCATTGGTTCCCTGATTTATTATTATCAAGTTATTGTTTGTGCCTATGAAGTGAGAATAAGTCAGTTCCCAACCTAGCTGAGAAACATGCCAAATTACAAATGAGTGGATACATATGATGAACTTGCAACCTCTTGAAAGAAGTGACATAGAAATGACAGGTCCTTGTGCTGTTAGTCATTCATCAAAAAATTAAGAATTAAAGGGCTTCCTTGGTGGTGTAGTGGTTAAGAATCCGCCTGCCAATGCAGGGAACATGGGCTTGAACCCTGGTCTGGGAAGATCCCACATGCCGCAGAGCAACTAAGCCCATTTGCCACAACTACTGAGCCTGGGCTCTAGAGCCCATGTTCCACAACTACTGAAGCCCGCTTGCCTAGAGCCTGTGCTCAGCAAGAGAAGCCACCACAATGAGATGCCCTCACACTGCAATGAAGAGTAGCCCCCCATCCACAACTAGAGAAAGCTGGTGCACAGCAATGAAGACCTAACACAGCCAAAAATAAATAAAAAAATAATATAAATCTTTTAAAAAAATTAAGAATTAAAAATTAAATTAAAATTTTAAATTCAAATTAAAAATTTAAATTTCTATTATAAAATTAGTAACTGTCTAGACCATAAAATGTAGAACATGTAAAAAATCTTAAAGGAGAAATAATAATTTGTAATTCTAGGACTTAGAGTTAATATTTTGTATAGTCACAACAATTTTCCAAAGGCAGCAAGAATTCTTTGCTTTTCTGATTATAGAATCATATGAAGGCTTGAGAATTAAGTTTATAGTTTTTAATTCATGTAGAAATTTCCTTGATGTATTAATCTAGAGCAGGGGTCCCCAACCGCCGGGCCATGGACCGGTATAGAAACTGGGCTGCACAGCAGGAGGTGAGAAGAGGACAGGCAATCGAGCAAAGCTTCATCTGTATTTACAGCGGCTCCCCATCGCTTGCATTACTGCCTGAGCTCTGCCTCCTGTCAGCATTTGGTGAGTTGTATAATTATTTCACTATATATTACAATGTAGTAGTAATAGAAATAAAGTGCACAATAAATGTAATGCACTCGAATCATTCCGAAACCGTTCCACCCCCTGGTCCATGGAAACATTGTCTTCCATAAAACCGGCCCCTGGTGCCAAAAAGATTGGGGACCACTGATCTAGAGGCTATTGGGGAAGGGAAAATTTCCCCCTATCCTTCTTGGTTCTTTTGGTTAGTCTAATAATTAAATTGACACAAGGCATATTAACAGAAGAAAAATGAATTTCATATGTATAAAGGCCTTATAGGTATAAGACTCAAAGGTAGTGACTAAAGCAGGCACCTTCTATACCAAGAAACAATAAATTTGTGAGGAATTGACAAGAAAAAGAAGTTTGGGCTTGCAAGTAACAAGGTTTGTTTATACAGCCTTCTCAGCTTTGAATTCCCCATCTCTGGTGATAAGGATGTCTCTGTACCTCCCAGTACAGGGAAGTTACCTTTTACATGGGAAATTTACTTCCTGCTTTCAGGGGGACAAAGGAGGGTCAGAGTATGCTTTTTGCATTGGCTGTTTCTTAAGTAATTTAAACTAATCAGTACCTAAAGGGTCATATTTGGGAGTGGTCTGCTCTGATCCCCATCGAGGCCAGATTATGATTCTAGAGAATGAGTAGATATTAGTCAGTGTTCTTTGGTGAGTGTTTGGTATTCCAAGCAAAGAGAAAGGCAGAAAGCCAAGGTCTGTGGATGTGGAGAAATGAGTTTTGTCCAGGGATGTGGACATGGTGGTGGCTGGAGGTCAGTGGAGGAGTGGATCAGTGGTTAGATGTTCCATCACAGATGGCTAAGACATTTAAATTGTATCCTGAAATTAGAGAAGATCTTTATAATGACTCACGGCAGAAGAATGAGTTAATCAGGTCTGCTTTCTTGAAATCCGATTCAGCAGCAGTTTGATTCATCAGAGAGGACTGGGGTTGAAGAGTAGGGCAAGACCACAAGCAGGCTACTCCGTCACAATAGTCTAGCAGCAGTGCTAAGATGAAAAACAAAAGCAGTGGCAGTGGCATGGAGATAAGGAAAAGACTATAGCACCACTGAGTAAGGGAAACTCAACAACCTGCTGGTTTGGATGTGAGTTTACGGAGTGAAGAAGGCCACCTTACTAAGCTATGTGGTTGTCACCATGTGCTTAATCACAGAAGCAAAAGGAAGATGCTTTCACATCTGCTCTAAAATGGACTCTCTTAGCCACATCTCTGAATAATGAGACTGGGAGGAAAAGGCAGTGGTTAAACTCACATTCTCACTTAACCTGTTCTTTCTTGGTTCCATTCAGGAACTCTCAACTTTTCCCAGAGGAAAGTAATAAACCAAGTTCATACTAAGATGTTACAAAGTGGTTTCAGTCAATGTGGACCAAGGATTACCTGCATCAAAATCTCAAATGGGCAGGGCTGGATATCTGCATTTTAATAAGCATCCAAGGTGATTTTTATGCCCAGTAAATTTTGGTAACCACCGTGACAGAGACTTAACATCTCAACTCTCCCAGGAGTATTTTAAGAGAAGAATACAAAGCAAAATCCAATTCAATATGTGTTTATTCAATATATCTAATGCCTTTGCTAAATGTTATTTACTCTTCCAGATTATATCTATCTGCAGGGGAACAGATGGGAAGGGAGGGAGAGAAGGACAGAAAGATATGCCCACAGGTCAAATAAGTAAGTAACTAATGCTAGAATTTAGGTATTCTTCTGTAGGTCAGTAGAAGAAATATTTTTGTAGTATGAATGAGATAATTCCTCTCAGGAAGCCTTAAATCCTAATCCTTGGGTGAATGTCTACTCTCTCTCTACACACAAACCCTGTCTTTCCAGGAGAACTCAGAAAATAACTTTTTCTAATTTTTTAAAGTAAATCTTAGAGATTTTCCCCAACTATTGTTAGAACCACAGATAGGAGCCAACCCAACCCTTCCATAAGCTTTTATTGCCTTTGTATTTTGTAAATGGTTTTGTAGTGTTATTCTAGATATTCTAAACATAATTGATTCTAACAAGGAATTGGCAGTAAAGCTTATTTCAGAGTCTTTTAGCTTTAAGTGGAAATCCATAAAAAGCAAACTAAGAGATGTAAAAAATTGATTGGATCTTATAAACCAATGTATGATCTAAAATAAAAATTCAGCATCACAAAACAATTACTTCCAATGATTTAAAAGGGAAAATTTTAAAGTTCTGATCATTTCATTCTTCGCTCAGTGAGAAAAAGTTGAACACATCATACTGACAGTGTTTAAAACAGAAAACATATTCAACATCTGTTTAACCTCAATGGTAAGGAGAGCTCCTTGAAAGTATTTTTTTATGCCTTTTAGATTGCTTCATATTATCAAGGGACTCCATTTCCACTGTATATAACTACCTATTTAATGTGATGAACAGCTTTACAGGGGGATTGGGCTATAGTTGAAGATACAAAAAATTCAATAGACATGAAAACCTGGCTTAGTTTTCATTGCTATTGTAATAGAGTAATGTTAGATCATTTTAGGTTAATAGAGCAAAGTATTTTTAGAAATTATTGGACCTTAAATAGATTCTAAAGCAGTAGAAATAAGATTTGAGAACTTTAAACAAATGAGAAAAGATTCACATTTACAGCTTTGTCATAATGTGAAAGCAAGCATTAGAAAAAATTGGCTTATTATGATTTTTAAACAATAAACCCTTTATTGAGTATAAGATGAGCTTGACAAAGAAAACTTATTTCAAGAGTAATAGCTGATTTTCTGTAACATTAATATGAGCATCCATGTCTAGCACCCTCCTCCCAAATGACTAGTGAAATAGAAAATAGAATATAAGAATGGGGAAAGCTTTATCAAGTGGAAATTAGGAGAATGAGATATTCATGCCCAGAAACTTTGAACAATTCCTGCAAGGTAAGTTCAGACATAATGTATCTAAGAAAGGGGAGGATAATTTATGAATCCCCACCTATGAAGTCATGCCTTTCAAGGAAAGTAAGTACAGGAGATTCCAACATCCTCCTACCCCCACCCCACCCCAGTGCCAGATGGTCATTCCTAACTCACAGTGGCAAAAGCTGGAGGCAAACCCTTGTGTGACTGTGTCCACATTAGCTGGGGAAGCCTTGGTGATACTCACTTCTCCCCACCCTGCCGCAAACACACTTGATATGAACTACCAAGTCAGGCAGAGAGCTGGCATTTGGCTGTGGTCATGGTCACCTTTCATTAAGAGGATGTGGACGACAATAAGCACACAGGAGAAATGAGGGCTGGAGCAGAATCCTCCGGCACATTTCTGGCTGCCACATCCAAGAAGGGAAAAACACCTTCAACCAAAAGTATTCTGCCGCTGCTGCCTCAGCCTCAGGTGCCATCCAGACTAGTCCCAGAGAAATAAGATTCTGAAATAGCACAGTAACACTAGGGCAATTCTGTATTTTCTTTTTCTTCTTTTATCTAGACCTGTCAGACTAGAGTAGGAATCCAAGCACTCTTGCAAAACCCGTCTCAGCTTCTGCCTAGACAACAATAGAACTTTCTCAACACTAATTGTAATGATGATGATTATGATGGTGTTGAGAATGGTGATTATGATGGCAACTACAATTCATTACGCAATTATCATGTGCGTGACACTGTGCACTGATGAGCTCTAGTAGTTTTCTGGTAGAATCTTTAGGATTTTCTGTGTATAGTATTATGTCATCTGCAAACAGTGACAGTTTTACTTCTTTTCCAAGTTGGATTCCTGTTATTTCTTTTTGTTCTCTGATTGCCATGTCTAGGACTTCCAAAACTGTATTAAATAAAAGTGGTGAGAATGGGCGTCCTTATCTTGTTCCTGATCTTGGAGGAAATGCTTTCAGCTTTAAACCATCAAATATGATGTTAGCTGTGCGTTTGTCATATATGGCCTTTATTATGTTGAGATATGTTCCCTCCATGCCCACTTTCTGAAGAGTTTTTATCATAAATGGATGTTGAGTTTTATGAAAATCTTTTTCTGCATCTATTGGGATGATCATATAGTTTTTATTCTTCAGTTTGTTAATGTGGTGTATCACATTGATTTGAAAATATTGAAAAATCCTTGTGTCCCTGGGATAAATCCCACTTGATCATGATGAATGATTTTTTAATGTTTTGTTGGAGTTAGTTTGCTAGTATTTTGTTGAGGATTTTTACGTCTATGTTCATCAGTGATATTAGCCTATAATTTAATTTTTTTGTGGTATCTTTGTCTGGCTTTGGTGTCAGGGGGATGGTGGCCTCATAGAATGAGTTTGGAAGTGTTCCTTCCTCTGCAATTTTTTGGAATAGTTTCAAGTGTTAACTCTTCTCTAAATGTTTGGTGCAATTCACCTGTGAAGCCATCTGGTTCTGGACTTTTGCTTGTTGGAAGTTTTTTAATTACTGATTCAATTTCAGTACTGGTAATTGATCTGTTCATATTTTCTATTTTTGTTGGTTCAGTCTTGGGAGCTTGTAAATGAAAAAAAGATTGCTAAGTGAAAACACAGTAGAGACAGGACACATTAGATTGAATAAAATTAAACCAATACTATAGAAAATAAGCCTAAGAATTCTCCCAAAATTTAGGAAAAGAAATAAAATAATGAGAGCAAAAATGAGACCCAAAGAACAGATCTCGGAGATGTAACTACAAATAGTAGGAATCCAAGAAGTATAGAACCGAGCAGATAGAGAAAACAAAAATAAATAATAAGAAGAAAGTTTTCCTTAAAAAAGATTTTTGTCTTCAGGGCAAAAGAATTAGAAAAGTTATAGGCAGGAGACAAAGATTTCCTACCAAAAACAAATACACAGACAAACAAAAAGGGAGAGAGAAAGAGAGAGGGAAAAGATCATTAGTAACAATGCAGAGGATGAAAGAAATAAAAGATTGTAGCTTGAGAAGTCTATACTGTCAAGTTGCTGTTTATGAACAAGGGTAACTGAAAGTTATTCTCATATATGGAAGGACCTAGAAAATCACACAAATGGGCCCTTCCTGAAAAAAAGAAAAATTCTCAAATAATCAGTTCTTTAGGCTAAGATTTTAATCAAAATAGGAAGCATAGGAACAGGGAACTAGTGGTATTAAGAAAATCATTAGTGAACAACAAAACCAATGGCACATAAATGTTGTGATAACTGTAATGCATTGATTTTTCTACTACAGTAAGATATCACCACAAACTTATTAGCTTAAACAGTACAAGTTTATTTTCTTACAATTCTGCAGGTTAAAAGTCTGACACGTGTCTCTTTGGGCTAATATCAAGGTGTCAGCAGTGCTGCACTCCTTTCAGAAGACTCTAGGGGAGCTTTGTTTCCCTGCCTTTTCCAGCTTTTAGAGGCTGTCAACATTCTTTAGCTCATGGTCTCCTTCCTCCATCTTTAAAGCCTGACTAGACAAGGATAATCTAGGAAAACCGTGCCATCTCAAGTTCCGTAACTAAATTACGTCTACAAAGTCCCTTTTGCCATGTAAGGTAACATATTTACAGGTTCCAGGAATTAGAACATATGTTCTAATTGGAGGGGTGGAGAATTTTCTGCCTATCACATCTGGTAAGAAAACAATGTAAAAATCAAGCCTATTCTGAAATAATTGTAAAAATTAATATTTTAACTCTTGTTCTAAGGTTTTATGATTATGTGTTTTCCTCATATATTTCTTTTGACTCTGGCCTTAAATGTTGCTATTCTTGATTTTGCAAACAGACTTCTAAATTCCTATCTTTAGCTTTTGAAACCTGACCCTGATTTTAGGTTCTTCTTCTGAGTGGAGTGAGTATAGGACCGCTCTATGGGAGGTCATTATATGATATTACACTCCTTCGTAAAATCAACAGATAGAGATAAAATCAAAATGCTTATTATCGCTGCTGTTCCACTCTTGGATGGATTATGTGAAAGAAGGGAGATGAGGGTTGATATACTTACAGAAAAATGAAGACATTCAGGAGGGCCAAACTTTAGAGTATAGGGACATTAATACAAACTCATATATAAAATATAAACTAAATATAAATTACAAGATAATTGTTAAATTTTTTTTGTTTGGTCTACATTTAAAGCATTGTGATTTTTAATACTATCTATAATTTAAAGTGATACACAAAGTTTAATGCATATAAAATATAGACATATACATATATTTACACGTGTATATAGATATGTATACAACATATCTATAAGTTATCAAGGAAGAAATGAGGTTTCAGCTCAGAGAAGCTGTTACTTGAAGCAATTTTTGCACACTATTGCGCAAAGGGTAGAACTAAGAGGAATGTAAATATGTTATGCTTGAAAACCTGCTTTGGCTAAAACCCTGAATTCTTTTTAACTGATGAAAGAGAAATGGGATTACAGTAGATATTTCCACTCCAGTTTTTAAAAAGTAGTGTTAACATCTGCCTGTTAAAGGAGATTATTATTTGTAACCTAAATCTGTTGATGTTTTTGTTGGACATTGATTAATTAAAAGAAAATTCATAGGCAAGCCATTCCTGCCAGTTGTCTGAAAAGCAAATTGAAATAAATTGGCAGGAGGGCTTTAGGCATGAATGAAAACTCGGCTTGCCTGCTTCCTTTCCAACATGTATAGGGAAAAATTTATGACATTATTTCCAAACTGGAAATTTTGATCAGATTATACTCAGGCTTCTCAGTTTTAAAAAGGTAGCTATACAAGGAAAGTATTGGCAGAATTTTTAAACTATTACATACATATATTTTAATGAAGTATATAACTAGATCTGTTAAATTCAAAACCACATTTTAAGGGTGATATGAATGAATTCCCAGGTAGTTGTAATTGAGGTGGGAACCATGCCTTAAAAAAAAGAGTGAATGAATGGGAAAAGTTTCATTTGAAAAAAATAAATCTAAGAAGAATGTGGAGCAGACTTATTCCGTGTCGCCCTCTGCGTTAGGTACCTCTAATTGCCTCTTCAGACCCAGTTTCTATCTTTCTAGACCCTGGGGCCTACAATACTCTACAATTTCAAGACCAGGGTCGGCAAACATTTTCTAGGAAGGGCCAGATAGCAAATATTCAGGCTTTGTAGGCCATATGGGCCTTTGTTACAAATACTCACTTTTGCTACTGTAGCATAAAATCAGCTATAGGCCAACTTTATACATTAAAAAAGGCTGTATGCAAAAAAAAAAAAAAAAAAGAAAAAAAAATCTGCAGGCCTGTTCTAGACTCCAGCCTACAATTCCCTGTAGCTAGATGAGTCTGGGGGTATGTGGTTTATAGACCACAAGCCTTGTGATACAAAGAGATCTTAGAAAATAGGATTCTTAGGATACGGGGAGAAAATATCACAAATAGTACAAAGATAGAGCTCCCTTTTAAATCATCAGAATGTTATCAGACCTATGAAAAGGCTCGGTTGTCTGGAAAAACAGGCAATCCTGATGAATCACTTTTTAAGACCCCCAAATAGAAGTTTATTTATGAAATAAGAAAACATGGTAAGAGGCAGAATCATTGACAACCCTCCAATTCCAGGGCCAAGGGACAACCCTGCTTAAGAATGAAGCTGGAGCAGGATAACAGAGAATCCCCTACCCCTGCTGCCATGAGTTTAGAAAGCACCACATAACAAGCAACACATGTGTGTCCCTGAGCGAGAGCTAAGAAAACCGCAGTACAAGCACAAAGGGAAGGCTGAGAGCTGAAGGTGGGACAAGAACATTGGGGAAAAACCTCTGGCTACACAACTCCCAAGATTAACACGAGATAACTCTGAAGGGAACAGTAGTAACAGCAAAACTCAAACCAGCTCAGAGACTGAATAAAGTGATTCAATCTCCCACACTGTTAGTCTAACAGAAGAGGCATACCCATTCCCAGGCATAAATATTATGTAACTCAGTTCCTACTTGTGCTACACACAATGATTGGCATTAAAAAAAAAAAAAAAATATATATATATATATATATATATATAGGAGACACAAGCAAGAAAAATGAACCCATTATCAAGAGACAAAGCAAGTAACGGAACCAGACTCAGAAATGACCCAAACATTGGAAATATCAAACAGAGAATTTTAAATACTATCATTAATAAATAATAAATTATTATTATAGTGGAAAACATAGTCAACAGGCCTGAACAGATATGAAATTTAACAAAAAGATGAAAGCTATAAGAAATAGTCAAATAGAAATTCTGGAAATACCTTCCAAAAATGAAATAGCGTTTTTGAGACTTAAGAATGAATGTATGAATGAAAATAAGAGAATTTAATATCAGCAGACCTACACCACAAGAAATTAAAAAAAACAAACCACAGGTCTTTAGGCAAAAGGAATATGATACCGGAAAGAAACCTGGATCTATACAAATAAGTGTAAATGAAGACCTCTGGGAGCAATGTGGAGGTAAATATAAAAGACATTTTTCCTCACTTTTATTTGCTCCAGAAAATAATTGAATATCTAAAGAAAAACCAGTAGTTATGTATTAGGTTTAGAGCATATATAAATGTAACATGGATGACATCATTTACATCATTGGCAGTATGCTATTTTAAGAATTGCACTCTAAATAAAGTAGCATAATATTTGAAGTACACTGTTATTAATTAATGACGTACATTGAAAGCCCTGGGTCAAACCCTACATTTTTTAAAAGAGGTGTATATAATAAGCTAATCATGGAGATAAAATAGAATTGTGTAAATTAATCAAAAGTAAGCCATGAAAAAGAGACAAGAAGAACAAAGAACAGATGGAACAAATGGAAAACAAATAGCAAGATGGTAGATTTTAATTAAACTATCAATATTTACTCTTTTTAAACAATGGCTTAAATATACCAGTTAAAAGACAGAGAGTGTCAGATTGGATAATATCTTAGTCTGTTCAGGCTGCTGTAATAAAATGCTATAGACTGGGTGGCTTATGTAAAATAGAAATTTCTCACAGTTCTGGACACTGGGAGTTCAAGATCAAGGCACTGGCAGATTTGGTGTCTGGTGAGAGCCTGCTTCCTGGTTCATTGATAGTTGTCTTCTCACTATGTCCTCACATGGCAGAAGGGGCGAGTGAGCTCTCTGGGGTCTCTTTTATAAGGGCACTAATCCTATTCATGAGGGCTCTGTCCTCATGTTCTGATCACCTAAGGCCTTGCCTCCAAATACCATTACATTGAGGGTTAGGATTTCAACATATGAATTAGAGGGTGGGAGGTGGCACATTCAACTGATAGCAGATTAAAAAGAAAAAAAAAGCAAGACCCAACTTTATTCTGTCCAGATGAAACCACTTCAGTATAAAATGTAGATTAAAAGCGAAAGAATGCAAAAATATATGCTGTGCCAACAGTAATCAAAAGAAAACTGGTATGACTATATTAATATCAGACAAAATAGACTTCAGATCAAGGAATACTACCAGGAACAAAAGAAGGACATTATGTCATGATAAAGAATGCAGTTAAATAATAAGACATAGCATTCCTAAATGTGTGTGCATTTAACAACAAAACTTCAAAGTACAGGAAGCAAAAACTGATAGAATTAAAAGGAGAAATAGACAAATCCACAATTAATTTTGGAGACTTCAATGCTTCTCTCTCAAAAATCAGTAGAAAAGTAGACAAAAACCCAGTAAAGATGCACAAGATTTGAAAAACACTATCACCTAACTTCATCTAATTAACATTTATAGCATGCTTAGCAGCAGCATTAGCAGAGTACACATTTTTTTTTCAGGTACTCATGGAACATTCACCATATTCTGATACATAAATATTAACAATTTTAAAAGAATTTAAATCATATAATGTGTTCTCTATAACAGAAGTCAACTAGAAATCAGTAAAGATATTTGCAAAATATCCTAACATATGGAAATTAGATAATACACTGTTTTAAACAATTCATGAGGCAAAGAAGTCACAAGGGAAATCACAAAATACTTTGAACTGAATAAAAATCAAAACATGACATCAAATGTTGTGGAATGTTGCTTAAGTAGCGCTTAGAGAAAAACCTAGACATCAAATGCTTACATTAGGAAAGAGGAAAGGTCTTAAATCTATTATGTAGGTTTCTACCTTTAGAAATTATGGGCAGAGGTTTCTGGGAGCCAAGAGTTACAATGGCGTCTGTATGATCTCCGGAGGCAGCTGAATCGAAGCTCGGCCGAAGTGAGTGGCAGCAGGAAAATAGACTCATAAAAGATGACAACAGCAGCTAGGCCAACTTTTGAACCTGCAAGAGGCAGGAGAGGAAAAGGAGAAGGTGATTTGAGCCAACTCTCAAAGCAATATTCAAGCAGAGACCTATCCTCTCACACAAAGATAAAATATAGACAGACCACTCAGGATGCCTCTGAAGAAGTTTGGAACCATGACTTCAGGAGAGAGTTGGAAGAGAGAGAGAGAGCTGCTGCAAGAGAGAAAAACAGAGATCGGCCAACCCGAGAACATACAACCTCCTCTTCAGTGTCAAAGAAGCCTTGGTTGGACCAGATTCCCCTGCCAACCTCGATGCAGACGACCCTCTAACAGATGACGAAGAGGAAGATGAAGATTTTGAAGAGGAGAGTGACGATGATGATACTGCTGCTCTTCTAGCAGAGCTGGAAAAAATTAAAAAAGAAAGAGCTGAAGAGCAGGCCAGGAAGGAACAAGAACAAAAGGCTGAAGAAGAAAGGATTCGTATGGAAAACATTCTCAGTGGAAACCCTCTCCTTAATCTCACTGGCCCATCCCAGCCTCAGGCCAGCTTCAGAGTTAAAAGAAGGTGGGATGACGATGTTGTTTTCAAGAACTGTGCAAAAGGTGTAGATGATCAGAAGAAAGACAAAAGATTTGTAAATGATATGCTGTGATCTGAATTTCACAAAAAGTTCATGGAGAAATATATTAAATAGTACAGTTTTATGTGCTTAATTAAAGGCTGTCAAATGTAAAAAAAAAAAAAAAATTATGGAAAGAAGAGCAAATTAAGCCTAAGGAAACAGGGGAGGAAATTATGTTTAATTAGAAACATGAAAACAGTAGAATGAAACCAAAAGCTGGGTGCTTTTTTTTTTTTTTTTTTGACAGATCAATAAAAATGATAAAACTCAAGCCAAGCTGATCAGGAAAAAAAGAGAGAAGCCACAAGTAATCAACACCTGGAATGAGTAAGGAATATCACTGTAGAACCTACAGATATTAAAAGGACAATAACAGACTATCAGTTTTATGTCCTTAAATTTGACAGCTTAGAAGAAATGAAAAATCCCTTATAAGACACAAACTACCAAAGCACACTGAAGAAGAAACAGATAATCTGATTAGTCTGACATCTACTAAAGAAATTAAATTTGTACTTAAGAAGTTTCTAAATAATAAGACTCCAGACCTAGATGTTCTCACTTATAAATTCTGTCATACATTTAAGGAAGAAATTATGACAGCTCTGCAGAACTTTTCAAAGAAATAGAAGTTGAAAGAACACTTGTTTTTTGAGGCCAGTATTACCCTGATAACAAAACCAGAGTACAAGAAAAGATAACTATAGAATAGCCTTCACAAATATAAAAGTATATATATATTTTTTTTAGGTGACAGGATCAAGTGAGATTTGTCCGAAGAAGGCAAGCCTAATTCAACATTTCAAAATGAATCAAAAAGGCAAAGCTATATGGATTAAAAAAACAAAAAACAAACAAAAAAAAAACAATCAGTGGTTGCCAGGGACTGGGCTGGGGCTTGGGGTGGAAACTGACTACAAAGCAGTCTGAGAGAATTTTTAGTAGGAATGAAACTTTACTTATCTTGATGGTTGTGGCAGTTACATGAGTTTATACATTTTTCAAAACTCATAGATCTATACACTAAAAAAAGGTGAATCTTGTTGCATGTAAAATTATACCTCAGTGAATCCGACCTCAGAAAAAAATTGTCACCCTACATTCAAGCAAACTAAGTAAAGAACAAATTTATTTATTTCCTCAAATATTTTTTGAATGTTTGCTAAGTAAGTGACACTGTTTGAGAGCTACTATCTAGATACACCTTTTCTTTTCATTTTCTTTTAAGTATAATGTGAGTTGTGTGTGACATGCTGATTTTTTCCAGTAAATATTTTCATTGACATAAAATACTACCTTAATGGCCCAATTAAAGTATTATTTAAAAAAGCTTTTTCTACTTCTTTTAAAATTCTGAATTCCCTTTCTTTTCATGACAAATATGTAAGCAAGTAGGTAAAATCATGAACATAAAACAATTTTGTTTGTTTCAAAAACTATTTCAGAAATTCACAGTGACATAAATGATGTTTTTGTTCTTGTTCTATTACTTGGTAAGGACAATTATTAGTCTAACCATCATTTTAAAATTAAGGTAAATAAAACTTTTTCTATACAATGCTTTTGACAATTAGCATGCCATCGTACAGAATGAGAAAGAGAAGTGAAGGCATATCAGAAATGATGCTGGGACTTTGAATGGCTTTTTTTTTCCATGAAATGCATTGATAAATCACTTATCTTACACAATAACCCACAATCAACATGCTATAAAACTCATTACCATGAATTAGAGAAAAGTGAGAAATGTTAGTTTATCCTTTAAGTGCTAAGGCTGTAATACTTAGCATCATTTTAATGAGTTGCCTGTGATTTATTCAATATCTAGCATTAATTGAAAAAAATAGACATTTCAGATAATACTGCATATTGGAATAGAGAAAGAAGCATTTTTGAAATAAAGGAAACCTTTATATAGAATTTCTTTCTAGACACATATTTGGGGTAAATAATCATTGTATGAATTTAGAGTTAAAATGTATGTGTTCTCATGCCTGAAGCTCTCTGTGCCATATGCTCTGGTTGGTGCAGGCTGAAATCGGCTCAAAGGCAGGTAAATACATTTAGTATTGACTAGTGTAACCTGGGCCATTTCACTATTTCATAGTACATAACTGATTTCACTGTCTTGTTTGTAATATTCCTGCTTTGCATGAATGGGAACAAAAACTTTCTCCCCAAACTTTCACTTATTTTTATTTCTTACTATACCAGTATTTTAGAAATTATATCTTGTAGTCTTGTTGCTTATTTTTTCCCCACTTACCATCATATCAGAAGCATTTTCCGTATCATTTCATCCTCTTCTACATCGACTATATGGCATGATAGAAAGTAATTCCCCCAGTGATGTTAGCCTGACCAATAGACCATAAACAACCTTCTATGCAAAAGAAAACAGGGAAAGATACAAGTCAGGTAGATTTTATTTTTGGAATCTCTCATTT
Organism: Hippopotamus amphibius kiboko; assembly: GCF_030028045.1. Lineage (NCBI taxonomy): Eukaryota > Metazoa > Chordata > Mammalia > Artiodactyla > Hippopotamidae > Hippopotamus > Hippopotamus amphibius. The sequence continues at coordinate 121,722,324 of NC_080193.1, read as the reverse complement.
TTCTCATGATTTATTTCCATTTATTCTCTCTCCTCATTACCATATATAGGTGCCTAGAGGAAAAAAAAACACCTGTTCTAATATTTATATACCTTAAAGTATTAGAGACTTGATATTTTATTTTTTTGCTGACACTTTTTTATCTTGTATGTGGAAGAAGCAATGTTTAACACAAAAGAAAATTGCGAAGAAAGAATTTCAGACATTGGAACCTTTTCCCATCTTGTGTAAGGAAGACCTTGTCTCTGAGGTGGCTGGGAAATCAACTCAATAGTGGTTGATATAGCAGATGAGTCCTTAATAAGCCAATGTGTTTACCCTCCTATGAATGTATATGGCTAGAACTGGAATTTGGTCCAAAGATGACTGTTTAAAACCATATAATTCTGAGGTACATACCCGTGTTTCATATCTCTATGCTAGCTATTCTACGAGCTTTACTCATTTTTCCAAAACTATTGTCAGTGTCCTTTGTATATGCAATAAATAGAAACCAGAGCCTGCTCATTACTATGAGATGCTTTCATGAACTCACATTATTATTTCTTTTTAGATGCAACCAGCTAAAATGTGTTCTTGAAATGTGGCAATTAAACAACAGATTCAGATTTCCCTTTTTGCTTTCAGATGACTAATTAGATGATTTATATTTAAATGCTATCCAGCCTATGAGACTGTTCATTATATTTATTTCCAATGTAAATATAAACTTTAAAGCAACAAAGCTTAGTATAAACATTAGTTACATAAAATTGAATGCACTCATTTCATTCCATGTTTATTTTGCCAGTTTCACATTAGATTTGTTTCTGTGTGGAAGCACAGTGGTCAATCAAATTAATTCTCTCACATCATCACTTATTCTTTACAGGAATAGTCATTCCTAAGGCTTAAAATGAAATATTTTAGATGTTGTTTTGCTTGATTGCCATGTTATATTTAGGTAAACATTTGCCTTTTAGTGCTGTCAAAGCTGTCTAATGTGATATACTATCAGTTTAGTTTCTCTAAGTCCATACTTCATTTCACTGACATAAATGCATGGATTTTAGTAAACTTAAACTCCTATTTATAGGAGGCAGAATTATTTTTAGTTACACAGAGTACCTCCTTTTTCATTTTTGCTTCTAAACCATTTCTCCTTCAGCAATGCCTGCTTCTTTGAAGTGCATTTTGTCAGGTTGTTGTTGTTGTTTTTTAATCAGTTTCTTTTTCCTTTTTCCTCTCATCTACCAATGCCAGGCAACTGTCCTCCCCACCTGGATCTCAGTTACTAGTTAGTTTAATACATGGCTCACTGTACTTTTCTTCATTCTAGTGATTTATTGTTTACAACAATGACCCCCACACCTGGCATCCCAGTTCCTTGGCATGTCCCCCACAAAAGATCTTTGTCTCCTTAACTGCCCTTCCTTGAAAAATCTCAGTTTCAAGCATCTCCCTTTCTGACCTCCAGTCTTTTCAGTTCTGTGACTCTATACCACCTCAGGACCTCCAGTCCATTTACTCCACTGTTTCCCACCCTCAGTCATCTCCATGTCCCCATGCCCTTCCTTACCCCACTTAAGATTCTGGGTCTGTCAAAATCAACACAGCCTACCCCTCAACATCTTTGCCTCTCTATAAATCCCCAAATTCTCTTATTCTTTACCTACATTCATGAATCTTAATAGCCACTCGTATACTGCCAGGTAATAATATTATGCCTCTCGAATAAATAGCCTTCCCTAGTCTCTGAATTGAATACTTCAGACCTGTTCCTTTCCTCTTTGAGTTTCTAATGCATGTCCCTATACCCATCTTGGCCAATTAGTGTCTCATATTTAGAGAGAAAATTGATGCTACCAGATTAGAACTACTCCCCTTTCCCACAACCAAATGTACCATCCACCCTACATGCACATTGCCATTGAAATAGAAAAAAATATCTCTCATCCTTTCAAATGTTAACCTAACCCTCCATTAGTATTCTGGATAACCTCCATTCAGTTCTCTGGGATAGTACCGTGCAGTCATTAACATGAAGATAAGTTGCTTGTGTGCCTTACTTTTCTCATCTGTAACCGGGGAATAATGAGTACCTCACTCAAAGTGAATGAGGAGTAATTAGTAAGGTGCAGAGTAACCAGATCAGAGCTTGGTACAGCAAGTGCTTTACAAAGTTTAACCATTTTATTTTTTCTCAGATTTTATTCCTGGAATGTCCCCCATTATCTCCTGTATCAGTTTCTGACTCTCACCTAGATCATCCCCATCAGCACATAAAGATGGCTTGAAACGTTCTCTAGGCACCAGGAAGGTCTGCCTCCAGCTATGCCCTATAATCACTGTATATATTCACTGTGCATACTCACTATACATACTTCCCCATTTTCAGTTTCTTCTTCAACTCTCTTTAATCAAGTTTTCAAACCCACCACTGAAATAAATCTAATAAAGGTCATCATAGCCACAGTTGACATGGTTGACTTCCCCTTTTATCCTCAAACTCTTAATTTTATAGGATTTTCTTCCACTATACTCAGTAGTACTTACTGAAAATTTACTCACTTCTAATATACTTTTATTATTTATTTCCAGTTGGGAAACATTCTCCATGGGTCTCTGGCTATTTTCTGCATTTCTTGTAAGCAGAGGCACTGTCTGTGGTCCATACTATCTTTTCAAGGATTTTTGTGTAGTAGATAGCCTTGGAGGATACAGATAGTGTCCCTCCCCAGTACAAAGGATAGGTTTGTTTACTGCCCAGTATAATAAAATAATGCCTCCTTCAGGGCAAAAGTGGAAAAGGCTTACCGTCTATTAGAAAGATTCAAGTTTCCTAAATTCACAGTTCTTTGGGGCACAAACCCACTGCATGTACAGCACCTACCAGACTCCTCTGTGTCACCCACCATGGCACTTGGGTGACGTAACATGCTGATGCTCATTTTACCTGTTATGCTGTGAGTCATAAAATCCTTTCCCTCTAATCTAGGAGCCTATCTTCTGCTAGGATTCATGAAACTTTCACAAGCTAATTTATTAGCTTGAAAGAAGGGCACAATCTCAGCCCTTTCACAGTTCTTGCCACTTCTTGGTAGCCGGTTTTTCCTCTATATGTTAGAATGTTTTAAGCTTAGCCCTTGTCATTTTCTCTATCAGCATAATCTTCCTTGGTAAGCTTATGCAATATCCTGATAACTCCCAAATGTGTGATTGCAGCCCTGGTCTCTCCACCGAGCTGCAGATTCTTAGATTCAATTTACCTTAAACTTTGACTTAGCTATCTAATAGCTATCTCAGATTTAATATAGTGAAAATAAAGTAATTAATATTCACCACTCCCTGCTCTGCACTAAATTTTTTCATCCTCAAATATTTCTCCTACCAGTAAATAGCACTAGTATCTACCCAATTGTTTAGCTTAAAAACCTAGGTCCTATCATATTTAGCTTTAAATTATAAGTGCTATCACTTCTCATCACCCCACCCCATCGCCCTGGCTTGAATCTCTTAAAGCTTAATATGCATTATAGCAGCAGGTTCCTAATGGCTATCTTACCCCTTAATAATTACCTACATGTCAACCAAAGTGTTATTTTAATCATAATCAAAAGGTGAGAGTCCCTGCTTAAAAATCTTACTTTTTTATTCTCAGAATAAAATCCAAATTTCTTACCATGAATCATACATAATCTCAAAATCCAGAGCCAAACATGTTTAATAATTGTGTTTCCTCCCAATCCTTTTAACAATTATGTTTCTTCCTAATCTTATTTGAATTCCCTTATGCCATTAAAATGCTTCGTGATTCATGTTTTTAATAGCAGCATAATATTCCATCACATGAATGGATCATAACTTATGTAACTAATATCCTAGTGTTGAACATTTGATTTTCCTGAAGTCAAAGAATAGGATCTCAGTTTGACTTATTGATAAAAGTCTCATGGCAACTATGAGAGAATACATTTTCTAGCAGAGTTATGGAAGGAAGGTATGGTTTAAGAATGAACCACACCTAGATACTTAGTTCCCAGCTGAGGACTCTGTAGGTCCTAAAGTTAGCCTATTTTATGCACAGTAAGTATGTGCATAGAGTTCAGTGGATTTTATTGCACTTAAACTAACTGGTCTGAAAATAAGTTTTAGACGAGTTAGTTTAAAAAAAGAGGTAAAGAGATAAGAGGGAGTTGGATGGATCCATTTCTGAGGCATGACCAATGTAAGACCTAAAGGTCTTTTGGACTAGTGTCTAAAACAGCAGAGCCTGCTATTAAACTCAAATTGAATCATGTCAAAATTGGTGTGATTTGGAGGGAGAGGATCTACTAAATATCTATGCTGCAGGTAGTCTTCAAAATAAATATGTATGGTTCAATAATATTTACAAGGAATAAATAGTTACATTAGGATCATACGTATCCAGAATTTACCAGTAATCAGTTTTAACAAGCAGTGATTCTATATTTTATCTAAGACAGAGATTTATTACCTTTTGGCAACATGGATTCCATTCTTGATTTCTGATTTAAAATTAAAAAATCTCTCCAGGAAATGCATATATGTATATAAGTATAAAATTTTGTGTATACATTCAGGCAATTCAGAGATGCTCTGAAAAAAGGTAATGTTTCATTCTAGCTTGGGAATCACCAAGAAGATGAGAATTAATAGAAAGTATTCAGAAGAATTCTCACTGACAGGATCAAGAATTAGGAAAGGAAGAGTTAAAAAAAAAAGTTATAATCACAAGATCTCAAAATACATGGGAATTTACTGCAGTGGGAAATGGCTCTATATATCTCATGTGAGAAATCCATAATTGTTTAATTGGATCTAAAGAGAGTGTTGAAAGATGAAACATTTGAAAGATGTTCACAGCACATTCCCAGAGTTATAAAGAATGGTTAAATCGTCTTTGGAGTTTCTAAGAAGGCACTTAATTTAAAAAGGGTTTCATCCAAAAAGACTTAGTATTAGAAATTTAAGGGTGATAGGTCCAACAATTCCACTGAAGAGACCATCTCATTCCCCAATGATGCCCAATAAGTAACTTGCTACTATAACAATATCAGTCTTCCAACATTTTAGCTTTTCCATCACATACTTGAAACTTTCCTTAGTTATAACATCACTTCAATTAAGAGGGGCATTCAGGAGACTTCCCTGGTGGCACGGTGGTTGAGAATCTGCCTGCCAGTGCAGGGGACATGGGTTCTATCCCTGGTCCGGGAAGATCCCACATGCCACGGAGCAACTCAGCCTGTGCACCACAACTACTGAGCCTGCACTCTAGAGCCCGTGAACCACAACTACTGATCCCACGTGCCACAACTACTGAAGCCCATGCGCCTAGAGCCCATGCTCTGCAACAAGAGAAGCCACCGTAATGAGAAACCCATGCACCGCAACAAAGAGTAGCCTTTGCTAGCAGCAGCTAGAGGAAGCCTCTGCACAGCAACAAAGACCCAACACAGCCAAAAATAAATAAATAAATAATAAATATATATACATATATATATTTATATACATAAAAGAGGGGCATTCAGGGCATCACCTTTTTTAAAAATTAATTTTTTTTTCTTAAAGTATAGTTGATTACAAATATTATATTAGTTTCAGGTGTATGCCATAGTGATTCAATATTTTTATAGATTATACTTCATTTAAAGTTGTTGTAAAATATTGGCTATATTCCCTGTGCTGTACAATTTATCCTTGTCATTTATTTGTTTAAATGTATCAGTTTGTATCTCTTCCTCCTCTATCCCTAGTAGTAACAATTAGTTTGTTCTCTGTATCTGTGGGTCTACTTCTATTTTGTTATATTCTTTCATTTGTTTTATTTTTAGATTCCCCATATAAGTGATAACATAGAATAGTTGTCTTTATTTGTCTTCCTTATTTCACTAAGTGTAATACACTCCAGGTCCATCCATGTTGTAGCAAATGGCAAAAGTTCATTGTTCTTTATGGCTAAATAATATTCCATTGTAGATATAAATGTGGATATAGATGTGGATATAGATGCAGATATAGGTATAGATATAGATATAGATATAGATATAGATATAGATATAGATATAGATATAGTTATAGAAGAGAGCACAGGGCACATCTTCCCCTGGGGTGTGCCTGCAGCTATTACCTTGGTGGTAGTTAGGGCTGGAAATGAAAGGGTTAGAGCCAGAGACAAGTGGGAGACTGGGCTTCTTCTGTGATCAATGACCGTCACTGCCTTATTGGCCATGGGGTTGGGGCCCAAGGTGCTGAAACAGAAGTGCTGAGAGTCAGGTCTGAGCTGGCTTCTTTCTCTCTTAAGTGTGCTCTCTCCATCCAGCAATGGCACTTCCACACTAGTGGAGAGCAGCACCAGAGCAAGAAGGGCTGGAGCAGGTCCCTGGCATGGGCTGGGGCACACTGGGATGGTCCTGACAAGTCAGTTACTGCCGTAGGCAGCTTTTAATCTGCTACCTCTGTACCTGCACTAGCAATGGCTGTTCAGATGCAGTGTCAGGTTTGTTCCGGCTCAGGTCCTTAAGTGTGCACACTCTCCTCAGCAAATGCAGCCTTCACCCTAGTGAAGAGCTCCCTGGAGTACAAGGGGCTGGTGCAGGTGCCTGGTGTGCGCTGAGGTTCATGCTGGAGTGGTCACAGGAAACTGGCCAAAGCCCCAGGTTGTTTTCAGTCTTTTTCTTCCACCTTGTTTCCAGGAGTAAGCAAAGGTATGTGTGTGTTCTTCAGGAGTGGAGGCTCAGTTTCTTTAGCCCTCTGGTAAGTTCCACTGGTTTTCAAAGCAGCTAAGGGGACTCATCTTCTTGGTGTCAGACCCCAAGGCGGGGTTGCCCAATATCTGGCTCAAACCCCTTACTCCTCAGGGAGGATCCCCAAGCACTTGATATACCCCTCCACTCTGTGTCCCCTGCTGGAGTTGTGGGACTTGACCCAATCGCTTCTCCTCCCTGTCTATCCAATTCCATGTGGATCTTTCTTTACAGGCTTGGTTGTAGAAGAGCCTTACTGTCAGTTTTCAGCAAGAGTTGCTCCTTGGGTGGACATATTTTTGATGTGTTTGTGAGGGAGGTGAACTCAGTGTTCTATTCTGCCATCTTGATCTCCCTCTCAAAAACTCTGTATCATTCTTTCTTTTCTTTCTTTCTTTCTTTCTTTTTTTTTTTTTTTTTTTTGCCATGTAGCTTGGCTTGTGGGATCTTAATTCCCCAACCAGGAATTGAACCTGGACCCTCAGCAGTGAAAGCACAGAGTCCAAACCATTGGACCACCAGGAAATTCCCCATATCATTCTTTTTAAATGTATCTAGGGGATATATTATGTTTTCATGATTATTTGTAGTTTGGCTCTACCATTGAAGCTTCTGCAAGAGTCAAATTTTTTTTTTCTGCCTTCTGCAGCAGGGAGGGCAGCCAGTGGGCCTGGGTGTTCATGCTCAGAGAACTAGGTAGGCATTACCTGGCCTTGAATGTGCATGGTGTTTGGCTGGGGGTCACTTTCTTATAGTTAAGAAACCTTTACAGTTTTGCCAGAATTGACTTTTGTAATAAATTGACATAACTTAAGTGAACAAGAGAACTTAGCATTTAAAGAAATCCTATGGTGAAAGATTTATTTAATGTGAATTTCTTTAAAACTCATTGACTTTACCACTTCACTCACATTAGGAAAGCTGTAAGACAGACAATAAATTAGTTTTGGTGAGGATATGGAGAAATTGGAACTCTTGTGAATACAGAATGGTATTTGGAAATGGTTTTGCAGCTTCTTTAAAAATTTAAACATGGAGTTGCCATATGACCCAGTATTTCCACTCCTAGGTGTATGTCCAAGAGAGTTGAAACATATGTCCACATAAGAACACGTATGTGTCAAAATATGTCCAGAATGGCCCCAAAAGTGAAAACAACCCAAATGTCCATAGACTGATGGCTGTGTAAGCAAATCATGTATGATATATGTACACAATGGAATATTATTCAACCATGAAAAGATTGAAGTATTGATTCATGCTACAACAAGGATAAATTTTGAAAACATCATACTAAGTGAAAGAAGCCATACACAAAAGGACAAATATGATATGATTCAATTTATATGATATATGCAGAATAGGCAAACGTATAGAGACAGAAAGTAGGTTAGTGGTTTCCAGAGCTTGGAAGGAGGGGGGAATGGGGTGTGACTGCTAATGGGTAGAGTTTCTTCAGCAGTAGTGGAAATGTTCTGGAATTAAGGGTGAGAGTTGCACACTTTGTGAATAGACTAAACATTGCTGAACCTTACATTTTAAAGGGGTGAATATTATACATGTGACATATCTCAATAAAAAGTCATCCTCTTTATGAATTTGGATATCTTATGCATCAGCTCTTGAAGTGAGCCACACCCTGGATTTGTTTTTCCTAGTATGTGACACTTCTGTAACTGAGCCCAGAGGCTTCCAAGTAAAGGGATGGCTCTAATTAAGGAAAGTTATAAAATAAAAGTGGTAGTGATTTTAAGGACCAGATATAGCAACAAAATGGTTGTTAATAAATTGTTAGATTAAATATATGAGAAGAGTAGAGACCCAATTATATCCGTGTCTCCTGTTCTCTCTTGTCCTTCCTCCTCCTCTTTCCTCCCTCTTCCACCACCAGTTACAGATTCCTGAAGGGTATTTCTATTGTGAAGTGAACATCTCTGCCAAGAAGTTGCAGGAGGGCGCTGAGCACTTTCTTTGGTACTCTGTTTCCTTCCTGATTTATGCAGTTTAAATTAAGTATTTGATCCTTTAGCTACGAAGCAAATGCAACCCAGCCTGGGGATGCTGAAAATTGTTAATTAGGAAAATGAAAGGGGGAAGGAGAAGAAATTTAGCAAATACACTTAAACTTTATATGAAGGAAAGTAATAAACCTCTACATAAACATCTGTGGTTTATGAGAACACCATATACTTTATTATTAAGCAAAAATCATGTGGCAGGAGAGAAGACACTAATGATGGCATACATTTGCCAGAACTAGATAAATTGCCTGAGAGTAGGAAGGTTACGTTTGTTAATAATAACATCATAGGATTATTTTATAATTTTCCCTCAGGGAAGGATTTTTCAATATTCTACTGAGTATGAAGGATTCCCTTTCTTCATTCACTGTTTCAAAGACCTTGTATGTTTTTATCTAATGGAAAAATAACACACATTCAACAGTATAAACTCTTCTGTGAACTCTGAGGCTTTTTCCTCCTGGGCCTTAGCATCTGAACCATATGTACTTTGTAGCCCTGTCATCAAGCTACTGAGATTTCCTCTCTTAATTCTCAGCTGACATGAGTAGCTACAGAATCATAGAGTTCTGGATAATTATGCATTGAAACTTTGCTTCTTTCATAGAATATTTTGTTATTACGGCGATATGCTTGGTCAATGCCCAACCTGTTTATTTTGAGTTTGTCCAGGAGGCATTTCCTTTTAGAAGAAAAAGAGTCTTTTTCAATCTTTGCATCTATAAAATTTCGATGGTTGCTTATAAAATGGCCAACATGATTCAGCAAGTTATGTGACAATGTTTAGTGTTCAGTTGTCTGTAAGCAATTGTAACAATGATAGACATAGTCAGGGCACTAAAATCACAGCATAGCACTAATTTCAAACAGTAGGAAGAATTTATTTCAGAATGTCACGAAAAATTTCCATAATCTAGCAACTAAGACATGGAGTCAGTATTCTTTAGGGAAAAAAGAAAGAGTAGGCTATCTAAAAAAGTATCACTGCAAAGTTGTTTTTCTCAACTTTATTTCTGGCTATACAGGAAGGAATATAGAGAAATGTGTAAATTCATAGATAAAAAGTGTTTCTTAGGATGGAGGATTCATAGGATAAAGAGGGTCTCTGGAGGGGATCAGTAAAATATCAGTATTTCATGTTAGTTCACACTAGTCATGTTCAAAGAGAGAGTAAAATTGAGTTTACCAAATGATTAGGCTTGGCTCTAGAAAAGGATAGGGATTTTGTATCATAGAAATTAGATATCATGGTAATAACAGATATGAGAACATTTAAAGTAGGTGATGAGCATATAGTTGGCATATGGAGGCACCAGAAATATCTATCACGTGAATATAGAGATTCCAATAGAACTCTATCCAATTTCTGGAACTCTTTCCACCCTGATTGTTTTAGTTATTTCTTTTTGGTCTCCATGTCTCTTGTATGACTGCTTTCCAATATCAGCATAACCGCCTTAGATAGTTCTACCAGCCCCGTCTTAACTCTTCATTATAAGAATGTGACCACAAATCCTTCTTATATTGGCAGAGAAGATCAGGCACCACCAGGTCTCATTTCATGGAATTGATGTAATAACTTATGAAAAATGATGACAGTGTAATATTTGTGTCAAATATTTTGTGAGCTACAGTCACAGTTCTTTGAGCACCTAAGAAATCAGAGGGTATATTAATTCAAGACATCGATGATGTTATTATTTATATCATCATTACTAAATATTAGGTGACTTCTCAAGACTTTCTGAAGTTTTATCTTTTTTGGTATGACTGGTTCCATTATCTTTTGACTTATGATTTTAATTTCACATCAAATTTGTGATCCTTTGAAAATAAGGAAGAATAAGTGCAATATGTTCAAGAGAAATATCCCTAACATAGAACTCTATATTTTATTATGGGAGATTTGAAGAAAATATTTCTTAACATTCTCTTCCATATTAAGATATTTAAATCTATCACAATTAAAAGTTTTGTTTTGGTTTCTTTGATGTTTTCTATTTAGTTCTGTTCTTATTTGCTCGTTTGCTTTAAGCCTTAAAGATATGTGAATGTGTCTATAGTTTTAAGTAGATCTCACGTGCAGAGTTGAGTTACTCATACTCCTCAGCTCTTTGCATGTTGTCATCATTCATTTCAGTCAATTCAAGGCTTCAAACTTGTCTATTGCACTTTTTTTCTTTCTTCCCAATACCGTCACCCGTTCCCCTCATGCTGATGGGCATCACCCTATTTGTGATACAGGTCTTAAATACGCTTGTATCCCTGTAGTATTGTTTTGTGGGAGGGTATTTTTAAATTTGTATGTAAGGTATTTTGCTGTTAAGCTTGTCTGTGTTCTACTTTTCATACTTTAACACATTTAAAATCTCGCCACTCTGTGGTATGTTCATTCATTTTCTTTCTTTTTTTTTTTTTCATTATAGATGGTTTTTCCATTATCTGCATGGTTTATATTTTACACATCCTTGGTCAGCAACAACCCAGGTTGTTTCTAGCTTCCTGCTGTCACTAACAATGCTGCAGTGTACATTGTTATACATGTTTCTTTAGGAAGTTATGTGAGAACTTCTCTGGGTATATATCTAGGATTGGAACCCATAAGTTATAAGGCAAATGGATAATTTATCCCAGTATATATAAGACCAGTTTTCTTTCAGAAATATCTATACCAATTTGTAGTATTCTTAACAGCAGTATGTGAGAGTTTCTCTTTTTTCTCATCTTTGTCAACATTCATTATTAAATGCTTTTATTTTTGCCTTTCTGACTGATGTAAAGTGGTATCTCATTATTGTCTAATTTTCCCTTTATCTGATTAATAGTAGCATTGAACATTTGTTCATGAATGTTCTTGTTAGCCATTGCATCTTCTTTTCCTATAAATTGCTTATTCATCTACTTTGCTCATTTTTTCTATTGAGATTCCTGTCTTTTTCTTGTCAGCTTATAAATATTTTTCTTAGTATGCCATCTGTCTGTTGACTTTGTCTATGTTGTTCTTCAGTAGATAGAAATGTATACTTTTTAAAAATTTTTTATTTAAGAAATGTTTAATTTTAATGTAGTAAAATGCATTTTAAATTTTTATTTTTTTATTTATTGCCTAATAGTCTGTATGTTCTGGGTTTTACTTAAGAGGTTTTTTCCTATACCTAGATCACAAATTTTTTTTTCATTTTTCAAAATCTTTTTAACACGTGTATTTAATCTGTCTGCCATCTATGCTATGATAACGTGCAAGTTTAGCTTTACTTTTCGTCATATAGTGAACCTATTTTCCGAATACCATTTATAAACAAGGCTTTTCCCTGTTGCTTTGTAGTGCTATATTTTACTTCCTATTTCTATTCCCATCCATTTGTTTGCTTTTCTGTTCTGGAGTTAATACTGTATTGACTTTTTTTGTATCACTATAGCTATGGTTCTGTCTTCATATCTGTTAGGGAAAGTCCCTCCCCTCCCACCCTTTATGCACCTTTTATTTTCTCTTTCAAATCTGACAGCTATTTATGGACTTTTATTCTTCCATGTAAATTTTAATATGAGTTTTCCAAGTTCCTCTTCAAAAATCTACTTTTAAATATGTCCCTTAAGGACCATATATGGCAGCATATTGATTGTTATTTAAAATCAGGAAGCTATTTCCTTAAACCTTTTGAAAATGTTATTCTATCCTATTCTACACTCAAGTGTACTTTTATAAAGTCTGACTTTCTTCCTCTACGGTGGTCCAGTCTTCTCTCTTAGAAACTTTCAAATTTTTCCTTTGTCTTTGGTATCCATGCATTTTACCATAATGTTTCTAGGCTTGCGTTTCTTATTCTCCATGCTTTATCACTCTGAAGTCCTTTCAATCTGAAGTTTTCCATCCTCTTTCAGTTAGGGAAATTCTTGGACATCATTTCTTGGAACAGTTCCTCTTCTGTGTCTACACAGATTTTTTCTTTCCAAATGGGACTTCTTTTATATAGATAGATAGATAGATAGATAGATAGATAGATAGATAGATAGATAGATATTTCTACAGCTGATTCCATATCTCTTGACTTGTTTCCCCTTTCTCTTTCTTCTTTCCAAGAGTTTTTTTGGGAAAATGTTATAGGCTGCTTTCCAGTACACTATTTCATTCTTTTCCTGTATCCTTTTATTTATTTATCCACTGCATTAATAATTTATTTAAACTCATATTTTTCACACCAAGTATGCCTGCCTGGTTCTTGTTTAGAAATGCTTGTTCTGCTTCATATTTCAACTTATTCTCTCTTAATTCATAGAAAATTTTCATTAGTTTTATTTTGAGTAACAAATAAGATAATAAGTAAGTAAATAAATAATAAGAACTGATTCATCCAGTATTTGCTGTTGGGTTTGTTGTCTTTGTTTTGTAGCGGTTATGCTTAGTTATTTTTGCCTTTGAACTTGTTTCTCTCTGGCTGGTTTTGTAAATAGGGAGGCCCAGGTTCTAGCTTGTGCTGCTCCTGAGGGGTGAATGTGGGTGGTACGATGATGATCTGGGGCAGAGAGCCCACCACGCTACAGACTGGGCTTGGCCATCCTTCTGTGCTCTCTCCTCAGCAGATGAACTCTATTGCTTGGTTGTAGTAGGTTAGTGCTGGAGATGGGCTTGATCCTGCTATGGGGGTTTGACATAATCACCAGCCGTTTTGTTACCCATCTTAGCTTTTGTCAGGCTCTGTGCAGCCTGGGTGTTGTCTGTTGGTCCAGTGACACTAGGTAGGCAGTACTGTTTTTCTGTCCCAAGAGCTATCATGTGGCCAGTGTAATAATAATAAAAAAAATACAGCTTTACAGACTCACAGATATAGAGAACACAAACTAATGGCTACCAGTTGGGCAAGGAAAGGGAGGAGGGGCAATATAGGGGTAGGGGGAAAAGGGGGTTTTTATGGGATTATATAAAATCATGTGGGTGAAAAATTTTGAAAATTGTAAAGCACTATAAAATTTAAAGAATCTTTCATTTAACTAAAAAAAGAATATAGATAAATAAATTTATTTATATAATAAATAAATAAATAAATTTTTAAAATACAGCTTAAAAGCCCTCCCCATCTTATTCCGCCACCATGGTACCTTGTTCCTTAGCCACATCTGCTCCATTTTCAAGCAATTCTCTCCATCTTGGTCTGTTTTTTTCTTTCATATTCACTTTGTTTTTCCTCTAGGACAACTTCTGAGATGAGAGGAGAGGAGAATGCCAGCATCTAGGCTAATGCTCAGTTTTGTTGAATACCACCCCATGTTTGTTTTCAAACGGTGGATATCAAAAGAGGACCAACTTTAAGTGAATGCTCCCTCCATGCCAGGCCTGTGCTAAGTGTTTTTCCACGCATTACATCATCTCATCCTCACAAACGTTCTAGGAAATAGGTGCTTTTATCATCTTCATTTTACAGATGAGAGAATTAAAGTCTAGGTAAGCTACTTCACATAGGTAGTAACAGAAGCAAGGCGCAAATTTAGGCTGTCAGATTCCAAAATCTTTTTCTTTTAGGCTGTATTGTAATTTAGTGTTTTGGTTTAAATTATGTTTGTTCTGGGTGGATGGATTTCGTGGTTTCCAAGAACCTTCTGAAAATGTGTCCAAAATTTTGTTTGTACATACAAGATGTTTTTACCAGGGATTGAGTCCATTGCTTTCGTTAAATTCTCAAAGATGTCCACGAGTTGCTACAGGGTGAAGAACCACTTTGAGAGTCAAAACTTACATGAGGGCTTAGGTGCTAAAGTTAGCCACTAATGCAAAACAATGGTGTATAGTGATTTACCTCTGAAATGTTCTTAAATGACCCTCATATTACTTAGACTGAGCCAACAGAAGCTCAAAAGCCAAGAATTAATATTTTTTATTTCTCTTCACTTTTGGTGTGGTATTTGTTTTCCTGGAGCAGTGGAGAACAAGTTAGTTTGAAAATATGAAGGGGTGGAGAAAGGAGGGTTAAAAAAAGGATTTTCTCTCAGTAGCTTGTATAATCGTGTTCATTTATTTCAGTGCTCAATGGAATTTAATAGCAAATTGAAAAAAAAAAATAAGACAATATCAACCTGGTACGAAGAAGAGTAGATAAATAGCAATACGCTCAGTGGCGGACTCTCCATGCCCTAAAGCCTGTGCAGTCGTGTACCAGCCCCAGGAACTGAGTGCCCCAGTGACCCTGTTCACTCTAGTCAGAATCTGGCAGACTTTCCATTCATAGGTTCTCAGGAGGATGAGGCCTGTTGAAAAAACTTCTGACAGTTCTTTCTGGCAAATAGAATACTCTATGATGAAGCTTAGATAACAGTCTCTCCAAGATGTCAGAGGCTCAACTTGGCTCAACTTCAGAGCTGACCAGACCTCTCAGGGCTTCTTTGTACCATGGGTACCCCTAGCTCCCAAAGCATTTTTTACAGCAGCTGGATGATGCATGCTCAAGGGAAGCCTGAACTGAATTGGCCTCTGGAAACAGATAAATTGGGAAATTAGATCAACCTTTGCTCTTCGGAAGTAAGCTCTAAAGTATAAACATATTTCATAGAAAAATACTTATATGATAGACATGTAAGACTTTTAAAAATGCATGTCCTATCAAACTTAGAGTACAGTATGCTAAGTAAACTGAGAGATGAACTAATTTATGTATCTATTTCAGAAAATGAGAGGGTAGAAAGTGTCAAAATTTGCCATATGCTCAATTATTTCATAACTCAATCATTCACTTAAAACAATAGTGATTTGTAATACTGAAATGTAAAAAAAAAAGTCTGCCAGTTTCAGTCTTGAGATGTTTCTTGTTCTCTAGAAAGTGTCAATTTACTGGCTTTGGGTTTCTGGTCTCACATGGACCTTAAATAAAACTCCTCTGTGAGGTGTTAGCCAGTAGCTTGTAGAAAATGTTTTCTTGCCAAAGGCACAGAATGTGGATCTTGAGTTGTCCCAAAAGGAGTAACTGACTCTGAAGGTGTCAGGAGTAAAATGACTACATCTTATAATCTTTCCTAGAGGCAAGGAGCGTCTCACTTCCACAATAAATTGATGGTGAGATGCATTTTTTAGCTGGCAGGATGATGGTCAGCAGAGCTTTCAATCCAGCTTGCTGACAAGGGGAAAGGCCTGTCCCAGTTGCGAGGTGTACGTGACTTGTGAAATGGAAGGCTGTGTAACCCGGCATGCCTGCCCCTTGCACTGAAAGTCTTTGTATGTTATAAACACAACTATTTGTCAGTTGCACTCACATGGGGATACCACCCCTCCCTCCTGTATGCAGGGGTTTGATTCTTCCTTCTGGCAGTTCCCCCATATGACACTCTATTTGATAGTCCCTACGCATCTCATTCCATTTAAAACCCCAGTCTGGTATTCTCATGTGTCAGCCATAGTGCAGCTTTACATAAACTGTAAAAGGCTTTCACATTTGTTTTCTATATCCATTTAACTCTGAGCAAATATCACCATCTTATTTTACAGCTGAAACTCAAGGACACAAGATACAAGCAGCTACTACACAATCTGGGCTCCCTCTACTATTTTCACTATTTTCCTTGGACTGGAATTCTCAAGCTCCAGTGTTTATAATACTCATTCAGGTTGCTTGCTAAAAGTAATAGGAATGATAGCTAATGTAGTACTTAATATATACCAGGCATTCTGTTAAGCACCTCACATGTATCAACTGATTTCTTCCTCAGAACAACCCTAAATTAAGTATTATGTTATACCATTTCACAGGAAAGAATGTGGAACTACGAAGAGGTTTTGTCAGTTGCTCAAAGTTTAACACAGTAAAGCCTGTAACTAGAATTCAGACGAAGGCAGCCTGGTTCCAGTGTCTGCGCTTTCACCCATTCTGCTGGTCCCTAGAAGATTCTTTTTTCCCTTTCCCTGAGATTTTGGAATCAGAGTGTCTGGGGTGGGGCCCAGGAATCCAAATTTTCAACATACAATTTCCCCAGTTCCCAGATGGCTCTAATGCCAGAGGTTCTCAGGTCATACTATGAAAAGCATTGACTTTGGGATTCAAAGCCATGGTTGGTCTTCAGTAGTCAAGCATTGCAATGAGAATTCCCCTAGGGGACATTATAAACTAACAGTTTATAATCAATAGAACAAACTATAGAGGGAATGTGACTTGAGATAGTGCTTGATGATTAGAAAAAGGTAAATGGTATCAAAGGAGAAGATTGATGGTAAGAAAAGCCACAGGAAAAAAAGACATCATCTACCTTATAATTTTCCTTGGTGCTAGATTTGTACAAGACTGCTCAATACCAAATTTGAAAATTGGAATGTAAGTTTCTTTCTCAAGTGGTTTTGAGAAAAATCAGTGGAATTAATGGCAGAGGGCTTGGGTTACAGTTATTTATTCAATGATAATTCAAGTTTCCTAACTTGTAGGATCTGTAGCTGCACTGTCCAAAATGGTAACCACTAGTCGCATTAAGTTAATTAAAATTAAGATTAAATAAAATCTAGAATTTCGTTTCTCAATCATCCTGGCCATATGTCAAGTGTTTGTTAGTCATAGTGGCTACTGTATTGGACAGCACACAGATCTAGAATCTTGCCATCTTTGCAGAAAATTCTGTTGAGCAGTGCTGATCTGAGAACTTTTCCCAACTC
Organism: Hippopotamus amphibius kiboko; assembly: GCF_030028045.1. Taxonomy (NCBI): domain Eukaryota; kingdom Metazoa; phylum Chordata; class Mammalia; order Artiodactyla; family Hippopotamidae; genus Hippopotamus; species Hippopotamus amphibius. The sequence goes on along the minus strand of NC_080193.1, from coordinate 121,704,931 downwards.
TTCTCATATGTTTTTCTTACCATTAGCAAAATTTTCCCTGTTAAAGTAATTAAATGATGGACATTTAGCTTTCACAGTTAGGTTGGTTTCTAGACCACCCAAACGTCCAATGTGTAATTTTGCAATGCTGGTCACTTAGCATCACGTCTCAGTAAGGATTTGTTATTTTCCCGCTGTTTTACATGGGGTTATGTGGGGTTGGAGGGAGAGTGATCTGTGAAAATTATAAACCATGATAGTCCTTCCTCAGAGGTTAATAGGCTGTGTCCCATGCAGATATCACAAGGAGTTCCAGATGAGCTGCTATCCCTGGATGAAGGCACCAGGAGGGCCAGGAACCATATCAACATCACAAATGTGGCCTCTTATGTTTCATATTTAGCTAGGTTATGACTTTACCCTCCATTGTTATTGTAACTCATAAGTGGCAAATTTTTTAGACTTTTCTGCCCTGATATAAGTCAGGGATGATTTTATTAGATGTATGTGCACAACCCATTGTCCCACAACCTAAGCATGTGCTGAATACACCATGTGCAGGCTAAGCGGGTCTTCAAAGACTCCCGAGCAGCAGGTTGTCTCAGTTCCGGTCCCCTTCCTCCAGCAGGAGAATATGATGTTGGCCATGATTCAGCCTCCCATAGATGGACTGCTCTGGCCTGCAGCTGGACCCCAGAGCCATGAAATTGTTACAGTGCTGGCCTGGCATTTCAGGGTCAGATTCCTAGAGTTATTTTAGACATTTTCCTGGAAGTGTGGTTTAGCACATAGATATCCATTCCCTGGAGTGAGTTTTATAAGAGCTCCAGTTAGCTCTAATCAAGTAGACTCTGCCCAGTGATCTAAGTGCCAAATAATCAGAAAAGACTTTGTAAAGAATAGCTCTTAGCTGATAGCTAGGTCAGTTTAAAAAGGTTTTTCTTTCAGCTTCAAATATGAATTATATTATACATGGAGTTATTAGCTATTATGAGTCATACTAGCCCTCCCTCTCTCATACTAAATAGAACCATAAACAAAAAAATCAAAATCATTGAAATTTAGAACTGAAAGGGAATTGTGAGATTACCTACTCTAACCTCTTTTTTTTTTTTTTCCCCATACAAGGAACTGTGTCTCAGAAAGGCTAAGAAAGTTACCCAAGATCCCCAAGCTAATTAAGGGAATTAGTACTGCCAACACATATCTCTTGATTCCTTGTTCAGTGTTATTTCTACTGTGTCATCTTTTTGTAAGAGGGAAGATGTGCACTGTCACATGATAGTATGAAAATCTTTTTCTCCTACTGAGGGAAGATGTTTGGACTCCAGTACAAGAAAAGGCACAATTTAACAATAGCTAATGCATACATGGCACTCAGTATATGCTAGGCATGGTCCTGAGCCCCAGTGATCTTTGATCTCATTTAGTCCTCATGGCAGCACTGTGAGATCCTATTATTGTTCCCATTTTACAGATGAGTGAGCTGAATCACAGTGAGGTTAAGCAACTTCCCTGAGAGCACACAGCTACCACTTGGCAGAATCTCAATTCAAATTCAGGAAATACGATTCCAGACTCCACACTCTAACCACACTGCTTTTCTACCTATAAGGCTCATACCTGGGGCCACCAACCAAGATGAGTAAATGCGTGCAGATGATGTTGGAAAAACTTCTGTGTGTGTAGTGTGCTTAGTTCTAAGGCAAGATTTTAATATTTTCTAATTAGCGTTTATGAAAACCAAAGCTGTTGTTTTCATCAAAGTATTCATTATTAAAGGCACTGTTTTTTGTTGTTGTTGTTTTAACTGAAAGCTTTCAGTGATCTTAATGAGTCCGATGACCAAGTAGCAAGGAGGCATAGCGGTAAAACCTGTTACTTTGGTGGCAATACTGAGCAGTCATTTCACACTGGCAACAGCAGTGCTGGCAGACTAATGCCATTCTCTGCTCTCTAGGGTGCAGCCCTTCTGAACAGAGACAAGCCACACAATCAGGAGGGATTTCCATTTGAAACGGTGAAATGGTCTGGGGTTGTTAGTCTGGGAAATATTATTCCTGCTTTCTGTGGATAAGTGTTGATATCACAGTGAAAAGGGAAAAAGTGTTCTGATGAAAATAGACTCACTTATTTTAATATAAACATGCTGGCTTATGTACAGAGCCAGTCCCTGGGCCCATCACAAAATAAGTTATTGAGCAGAGCTTAAGAAAAAGTGAATCCCAGAATGAACCCTCACCCAGTGTGGAGTATGTCATGTTCGTAAGGGTGATAACATAAGTACATGACATATTGAACTAAATAAATATAAAATATAGAAAGCACAGTCTGTCTAGATTGTCAGCTCCTTGTCAGTGAGGACACGTGTCACATTTTTGTTTTCTGCCTGGAACCCCCCCACAGTACTAGGCTTAGGTAGGTAAGATGGACACATGATTGGGTAAATGGGATTGGAACCAGAGATGGAGACCCTGTGAGGAAGGAGGTCATAAAAATGGTTCTTCCTGGCTTCATCTTGGCTATTAGTGCAGAAGGAAGCTTTGACTCATAGTTTTATCGCTGATTAGCTTTCCAGGATTTGACCAGATGTTAATTTCTCTGAATCACAGTGCTTTTATTTAAAATCCTTATCATATTGGGTAGTGGTAAAGATAAAATTAGATAATATATGTAAAATTCTTTATAAAGTCAAAAGCTACATATAAGTTATGAGTATATCATTTCATAATCAGGTAATTAGTGGTGAACAAAAGTGATTTGATTAAGAAAACCATATCTGTCTCTTAACCTCCATGGTGACTTTCCTGTCTCTGAGTACTTCCTATTTCCACTACCACTGAGGGTTAATTATAGCCCAAGTTTCTTCTTCCTCACACCTGTCTCAGACTTCCCTCTGTCTACTCTATCTTCCAATAAGTTATTTATGTTCTTCTAAAGTGTGTGTGTATGTGTGTGTATTATCAAACTATCACAGAGAATAAATCCTATTCAAAATTCCCTGGAGTAACCAAGTGTCCATCATTGGACTTTAGTCACTTCCAATTATAGCATAATTTATTGCCGTTCAGAATATTTAAGAGAGGAACTAAAAAGTCTTGATAATATGGATGAAAAAAAATCTTTAGGTAGTGAATTGTCAACCACACAAGTACTTGTGGAACTTTAATGTTCATACAACTCCCCTGAGATCTTACTGAAGGGGAGATAGTGAATGAGTAGACCCAGGTGATGTGGACACTGCTGGTCTGTGATATATACTTTGAGTGACCGGAGCCTACACTGTGATTCCTAATATTTCCCAGTAGGAGGACACTCTCACAATTTTAAGTATTGGCATTATTCTGATTATAAATTTTAAAATACATATAAGCAAAAAATCATAATCTCACCAATCAAAGACAACTAAATTAGTTTTTATATGGTATGTATAGATACCAAACCAAACTTGGAGTCCTTCTATCCATGTTGTTTTTTATTTTTAGTTGAAGTATAGTTGCTGTATAATCTACCCATGTTGTTTTAAAGCTGCCTGTAAATAATTTTAAAACTGCTCAAGTAATACATGTTAATTTAAGAAAATTCATAAAATAAAAACAAGCAAAAAGATAAAAATCACCTGTAATTTCACACTTGGATACAAGGCACAAACAATGTGAGCATGTCAATCTATCCTCTCCCACATGCCCACACCCAACCCCAACGCCATGGCCACTACACCATGTACCAACATCACGGTGATAAGATTGACAGAAAGACACAGACACCTCTAGGTAAAATTGCTTGAAGCAAATTTATAAAAAACTTAGGAAATTGTTAAATCGGGTAGAGCAGGGATATGCAGGACTTTCTAAGCTTCTCAGCCATGCGAATGTTGATGTACAGCCATGGCAGTTGCAAAGGGTAGGTTCATCCATTTCTTTCCCTGGAATTTTGTTAAAATTGAGTGCTATCGTTCAGTATACCTAGTGATGTTGAAGTTTCTTTGGAGCAGAGCATGTCCTGGCTTTTAGGTTGGTTTTCCAATCCAGGGCAAGTTGATGGGTACATGCTACTACGAATACGTCTGAGTTTTCTGACTTCAGATCTTACACATTTTCCCAACACTGTTGTTACAAATCAATGTCAAGATAATGAATCAGATCATAATTGTATGGAAAAATAAATGATAAAGCTTACTGAAAGTGGTATCCTATGAGCTCAGTGGTTGATTGCTGACATAATCCGCAGGAGGTCAATATGGGTTTCCCCTTTATCCCTTCCCAGAAGTTCATGATAATTGTGAAAACTAGCAACAGGTATCACAAGACATTCTCTCACTAATTCTAATTACTTTAAATGGAGGTGAAACAGCCATATCTCTGCAGTTTTCCAATTGAATCAATGTCAATCAGGAAGCAGGAGGTCAAGAGGGCAAATTTCCCTGAGTGCTAATGGTTGAATCACTGTCTGTTTCCTCACATGAAATGATTAGCTTTGATGCTCGTTACTGTCAAGTTGCTCTGCGTTGGAAATAGGGATTTGTGTGGATGAATGGAGGTGTTGATGTATAAATCAAATTCTTACAAATCACAAAAGACAGACATGTGCACACCCACACTCACACCTCTATGCTCACTCTTGTATGAAGGATATTAGAGCCTTTCCTTGGACCAGAGGTTTGTATGCAGCATTTGTGTTCTTGTAAGCATCAGAGGAATAGAACAAAAAGGCCTTTGAACTGGGAGTCTGATGGACCAAGTTTCTAGTTTTTTTTTTTTTTTCATTAGTACACCACCATAATTTTTTTAAATTTCTAGCCAATATGCTTCTGGGTCTCAAAGGCTGCAATCAAAGTGTCGCCTGGGGCTGCAGTCTCATTCATGTGAGGTTCAGCTGGGGAAGTCTCCACTTCCAGGTAATGTGGTTGTTAGTAGCACTCGGTTCCTTGTAGATTGGCAGACTGAGGGCCTCAGTATCTTACTGGCCGTCGGTCAGAGGTTGCCCTCAGTTCCTTGCTAGGTGGGCTTTCCCATCGCAGCCATTTGCTTCCTCAAAGCCAGCAAGAGAGAGACGCTCTCAATAAGACCATAATCTTATGTAATATTATTATATGTACATGTAGTGTATACATTTAATGTGTGTGTAATGACATGTATCCCATCATCTCTATTAGTTATAGGTGTCAGATCCTGCTCACACTCAAGGGGACAGGATCACACAAGGGTGCAAATACCATCTACATATACTATATATGTATATATATAAATATTATATACATATGATTTATTTTAAGGAATTGGCTTGTGCAGTTTGTGGGGTTGGCAACAGGGTAGGCTGGCAGGCTGGCAACTCAGGCAGGAGTTGATGGTGTAGTTCTTTTTTTCTTCCAGTTTTATTGACGTATGATTAACATACAGCACTGTATAAGTTTAAGGTGTAAAGCAAGATGATTTGACTTATATACATTAGGGAATGATTATCACAGTAAATTTAGTGAACATTCATCACCCTCATATTTTGTATCTACAAAATTTTAAAAAAGAGAACAAAATTTTGTGATGAAAACTTTTAGGATTTACTCCCTTAACAACCTTTATATATAACATACAACAGTGTTAATTATATTTATCACATTGTACATTCCATCCCTAGTACTTATTTATCTTATAACTAGAAATTTGCAGTACTTTTTGACTGCCTTTATCCAATTCCGCCACCCCATGGCCTCTGTGTGGTGATCTCTTTTTCTATGAGTTTGTTTGTTTGTTTGTTTGTTTTTGAAATATAAGATGGTACAGTTTTGAGGCAGAATCTCTTCCTCTCTGGGAAACTTCAGTTTTCACTCTTAAGGCACTCAATTGATTAGGTGAATTCACCCATATTATTAAAGGAAATCCTTACTTAAAGTTAACCACATCTACAAAATACCTTCACAGCAACACACAGATCAGTGTATGACTAACTGGTACTAGAGTCCAGCCAAACTGACTGCATTAGTTTCCTAAGGCTGCTGCAATAAAGCAACACAAACTGGATGGCTTAAAACAACTGAAATTTATTCTTTCACAGTTCTGGAAGCTATAAGGTGGAAATCAAGGTGTTGGCAGGGCCATAGTCCCTCCAAAGCCTCTGGGGGAGATTCTTCCTTTCCTTTTCCAGGTTCCAGTAGCCTCAGGTATTCTTCGGCTTATGGTAACATTATTCCATTCTCTGCCTTTGTCTTTGCATGGCTGTCTTCCCTCTGCTCTGTGTCTGTTGGTGTCCAAAATTTCTTCTTATGAGGACACCAGTCACTTTGGATTAGAGCCCATCCTAGATCAGTATGACTTAATTTTAACCTGATTACACATGCAAAGACCCCATGTCCAAAATTAGGGCACATTCACAGGTACCGGGGGTTAGGACTTCAACGCATCTTTTGCAGGGGACACAATTCAACCCATAACACTGACCTAGCAGGCATTTATGCACCATCTCCTGTTTCACATTGGTTGAGAGCTGCTCCCAGGGCTGTTAACTCTCTGGAAATTCAGCCTAGCTTAAGAATGGGCCAAGAATATTGAGGCCAGAGAAAACCCTCAGGCAGAGCTTGCTGAGAAAAACCATAGCATGTGTGAGAACGTGAGTGTGAAAAGGTTACAGGGATGTGGATGGGGTGTGGACACCATTCACTGTACAACACCAGCCAGGGAATGTCTAGAAGTGACATTTACCTAAGAATTCACACTGTGTGCACAGCAAGTTCATCAGTTTCACAGCAACTAAACAAGCATACAGAGTGCCTTACGCTCTGAAACCCAAGTGACTGAAAAGAAGACAAGCTACTATTTCACACCTCTTTTCTGAAGTGATAAGCAGAATTCAACCTTGGAAAGAAAACTTTTTTTTTTTTACATTTTGGGTAAATGCTTCATAAGCCTTTTTAGTTATACAGAGGTAAAGCCGAATGTTATCCTATAATGGTGAGGTTTGAGACAACTTCTCTTATTGTGATTAGAATTACATCTCAGTAGAACTCATTTTGATCTTGACTGTGAAACAGACCTTATACAAACTGTAGAGAAAGAATATTTACTTTCTTGTAATCTTTCAGGAGGACACAAGAAGGTTGATTGTCAGGCTAGGCAGTAGGTAAGGAGAGCCCAGCATCCCTTGTACAGAGAATTACAGGTTTAGCAGTAGGTGATCTGGGTCTGCAGTGTGGCAGCAGGCAGGGGTCTAAGAGGAAGCAGGACCCATGGAGGGGCCTAGCCTGAAGTCTGAAGGAACCATAATACCTGGATTAGTTTGCTAGGGCTGCTGTAGCAAAATACCGCAAACTAAGTGGTTTAAACAGGAGAAGTTTATTGTCTCACAGTTCTGTAGGCTAGAAGTCCAAGATCAAGGTGCCAACAAAGCCATGCTCCCTCTGAAAGCGCTAGGGGAAGATCTGTTCCAGGCCTCTCTCCTCGCTTCATACAGGTCCCAGCTTGTGGAACTCCCATCTTCACATGGCATTCTCCCTGTGTGTGTGTGCCTTTCAGTCCAAAGTTCCCCTTTTTATAGGGATACCAATCATATTGGATTAGGGGCCCACTCTACTCACATGTAACTTCATTTAACTTAGCTAATTAAATCTGCAACAACCCTGTTTCCAAATAAGGTCATATTCTGAGTTACTAGGGGCGAGGTCTTTAACAGCTTATAACAATACCTTCATCTAATAGGTATACCTTTGCCCAATTTTAAGAATTTTTTCTTTTCTTTCTTTTTTTTTTTTTGTGGTTATTCTTTTTTATAAGCCCACATCTTTAGTGAAGTGAACTAGGTTTGTTTTCAAGCCTATGTCAAGTCTGTGGTGGCACTGTTTAGGAAAAGTACCAAAGTGTGGTAACACTGGTTAGGACATGCAAAAAGCAGCTGGCAAAGATCTGCTTGTGGGGAGGAAGACAGGTGACAGAGATGTTAAATGACAATCAGGACAGGTTTTAGGACTTGTAGCTATTCCTAAGAAACCAAGAAATACTCAGAGCAGTGAAAAGACAGGATTCCCTACTAATCAAGCAGGAAAGAGCCTGGGACTTTCATTATTTATATTTTAAAAAGAGGAGTGAAACACAAAACAAATAAATGGGTGTAGCAAAACAGAAATAGACTCATAGATACAGAGAAAAAACTAGTGGTCATGAATGGAAAGAGGTGGAGGGAGAAGCAGGAGGGGGAAGGGGATTAAGAGTAACAAACTACTAGGTATAAAATAAATAAGCTATGAGGATATATTGTACAGAAAAAGAAATATAGCCAATATTTTATAATAACTTTAAATGGAGTATAATCTATAAAAATATTGAATCACTATGTTGGACACTCAAAACTAATCTAACATCATAAACCAACTATACTTCAATAGAAATAAACTCTAAAAATTGGCAATTTCATATGGTTCAATCTAAAAAAAGAAAAAAAAAAGAGTGAATCCAAAGTCCAGAATACTTGGGGATACATGGTTTTAAACCTATTCTTGTCAGAATCTTTAGAAAAGATTCATCTCCCAGGGACAGACTCCCATTACTAAAGCTCAGTGAGAATGGTATATTTCAGCTACAGTGTCAATTAATTAATTAATTTAGAATAAGAAATACAATTATTAGGTAAACTAGAATACTTGAATGGGCCAGTTGATACCTATACCCCCTGAGGCCTGTTTCTCTTAGAAATCCCATCAGAATACAGATTTACTTATTTTCAATAAAAAACATCACCATAGGCAAATGGGATAATCGATGTCAGTCTTCCCAGTGCATTCCCTCCCTGTGAGCCAAAGGCTGCCTGCACAGTGCGGAATCAGAACAAGGCAAGTGAGTATTAACTCATCGCAACATTTAGGTGCATGGAGCTCTGGGAGTCTGGTTTGCCCATCTCCACAGAGGGAAATGCCTCTTAGAACTGGATAGGTGAGGAAATAATACATAGTAATACATCTATTTGGTCTTTCCTTTTCTATTTTCCAGGGTAACTATGCATCCTTCATTTATATTATCCTTCTCCAAAGAAAGTGAACACACATGTTTTGATCTCAACATACTTAGACATTTTCATGCTGCATTTCTGGGCTCCTGAGTGTTCCCAAGCCCTTTGATCACAGAGTCATGCATTTTCCCAGTTAACTCCCCCTGATGACTGGGTGCAACCATAGGGTGTGGATTTTACTTCTTTATCTGCCAGACAGTGTGACGTCCCTCCCCTCCAAGTGTTGTAGAAGGGAGCACCTTCCTGTGACTTGCACATTCCAACAAGACTCTAGACCCTGGAATTCTCTAACATACGTACGGGTTAAAAAAGATCTTGTACAGACTGAAAAATGATCTTGTGATCTTAATGGAACCCTCTCATTTTATAAATAATTGCTTGGGAAAACCCTGTGAGATGCTCACACACACAGAGGTAGTGAGTGACAGGGTTGAAACAGAGCCTGGCCTTTCAGACTCTCATTCACTGTCTCTGGCTGCTGGGCTTTCCAGATTTTGGTTGCTTCTGTCATATGCCCAAGAGTGCTCACTGATAATCATCTGTCCTTTTCCTTATTTCTTTTCTACCTTTTTCCCCTCGCAGAGGATGAAATGTCACAGAACCAAATCACTGGAATGTAAAAACATTTAGAGAGTTTAGTTTTTTTTTTTTTTAATTTCTTGTCAAGGGAAGAACACACCTCTTTGTCATCAAGACAAAGTAGATTCTTTAAGAGAATTGTTTTCAACAGGGCTGCTCTGTAGTGGGTTTTGGCCGTGACCTGCTAGAAAATGAATTGAGCCATTCAAAGATGTTAGTAGCCTACTACTGAAAATTTCTCATTCTAATGAAGGGTGATGGCTTCTTCAATCATAAACTCAGTCTGGTTTTACTTAAATATTATAAGTGTCATCAGCATAGGATCTATTGTGCTGGGCTTCTGAAGAGACAAGCAAATAGTCACTTACTGAGCTTGATTAGGCTTGATGTGGTATTACATGCAGGATAATATATTCTTGCTTTAAGTCCAATTAAGGCTAAACAATCCCCAGGACAGCAGAGATTTTGATGGCCTATGTTTATAGGATTACAAAGATGACTTTTAGAAGGGAAATTTACTTTTCGACAGTTTATTCCACTGTTTGAATTGGAAAAACTATCTTTCTTAGAAAACGTACTGTTACTGATAAATATCAGAAACCAGTGCCTATCTTTGAGTTAATCACAGCAACTACAAGGCTGAATGCTCACCCATCTTCTTCTGTTTCACAGGCGTATATGTGAGAGGAGAATGTGGTACAGAGAAACGGGGAGAGCACAGGCTCTGGGGCCACCTCCTTAACTTCTTAGCTCTGTACTTGACCTCTCTGGACCTCAATTTCCTCACCTGTAAAATAAGGATGATGATGAACAGTGTTCACTTTCAGAGTTGCTGCAAGAGTTGCATATTTTAATACCCGTAATATGTAAGAAGAGTGCCTGCTGCTAATAAAACTGAATAAATATTAGCTAATATAATAACTATTACATGTCACATTTTACCAGATAACATTCAATATAGAATCCAAAGTCTAATGTCACTCAAGATGGCCAGATATGAATTACATATCTACCTTTAATATTATGGAAGCAAGTTAAAATTGCTTCAGGTTTTTATTTACATCAACTATGGATTTACATACGTGTAATAGACAGAAAGTGTGTTTTGGAGCCTTGTAGTTCAAGAGTTAACTCATGGCTCTGCATTCACCATCTCAGTAACCAAAGGATTAGCATCATTGTGTCTCACGTTTCTGTCTACAGAACAGGATAATAATACTTATTCGTAGCTAATATTTATCCATAGTATCAGTAAGCTGTTACTACGTATCAGGCACTGATTTAAACACTTGAGATGTAAGAATTCATTTTGTCTTACAACCACCCTGTGAGGAATAAGTCCTTGTCCCAGTTCATACAATTAATGAATAGCCAAACTGGGATGGATATGCAAGCAGCTTGATTCCAAAGCCCAAGCTCTTCATTACTGTATGTCTAATGCATTCATTCATTCCACAGATATTTAGTTCATGCTTCACATGTGTCTAGGTGGTTTGGATACAGCAATGTATAAAATAGAGAAAATAAATGCCTCCTGACAAATTTAACTCTTTGTGTTAACGTGAATTAATATAGAGGACAGTATGGTCCATCGGAAATATAATTCAAGCCACAGATGCAAACCACATGTATAATTTCAAACTTCCTAGTAGCCACATGATGAAAAGAAACAAGTAAAATGAATTATAATAATATATTTTATTTAACCCAAATATCTAAAATATTATCACTTCAACATGTAGCCAATATGAAGAATTAACAAAGCCCTTTATATATATGTGTGTGTGTGTGTGTATATATACACACTAAATTTTCAAAACCCAATGTGTATTTAACACACACTTAATTCACACTAGCCACATTTTAAGTGTTTGATACACATGTGCTAGTGGCTACCATACTGCACAGAGCAATTCTACAGGATAAGCATGAGCCCTTGAGAAGAGCTCAGCGTGAAGGCTCTGAGTGAAGAAAGGGCTTGGTACTCCAGGGGGCCTAGAGCAGAGTGAGGAACAAGAGAGTGGTCAAGATGAAGTTTGATGGGAAGGCAGGGCCCAGGTCATATAAGACCTTGTGGGCCATGATTGTAGGTGAGTCATCTGGGAAAAGGCAGGGATTTCTTTGCCCTGTAACTTTAAAGCACAGCTCCAGTTGTCTTTCAAAGTCTGAGTCCTAACTCAATGAGTGTATAATGAGTAACTAAGTCACCCCCAAATCTTGTTAGCAAAAAAGTTGCTTGTGTTAGTGATCTTTTCAGTGCAGCTTGTTTACTTTATCAGAGCAAACTAATGCCTCCTGTCATCTGAGATGTAAGTGGCTGTAATACTAACTTCCAACACAGCTTTCAGTGTGTGAGGCAATTGAATTTCACCTTTGCAAACAGCATACATGCATAATCAGCTTTGAGAATTGATGTAAAATGAAGCATTTTCATCCAAGCTTGGTTTAGTTCATTTGAAACTGGCTTTGATTTAAATTCCGAGTGATGCCTTTAGCTCATGCAACAATTAAAATGGAATGAAATTATCTGATTCCAAACCATCATCCCTTCGCTTCGGTAGCCTTAGAATCCAATATGTGTGGCATTGGGTCATACAAAGTGTGAGTGTTGGTATAAGAATGGCATGATTTATGTATGGTTTTTCTTTAGAATTTACACAGCATGTTCAAGTTCAAGGATGACTTTGAAATTTTATAAGCTGAAGAATCTGGAAGCACTAGAGTCCCCACAATCTAATAATAAGCCATAACTAATTGCTATACACAATTACAGGTACCTCTCCATAGATAGGCAAGAAGGAGTATAATTTATAAAGCTGTATAAAATTTAAAAGATCCTTACATCTGTCTTGTTAAAAATTTGTGTCCATCATAGTCTACTACCAAGGTATCTTATGTTATAGATTTGGAAATATTTCCACATGGAAATATTATTTTGATCTTGGTAGATAAGTTTAATGACATTGCATTGCATATCAATAATACCCAAAGACCTATTCTCTTATCTGAAGATGGTGATTCTTGGATTTCCCTGCTTTAAAAAAATCCTGGCTACATGCTCCACTCCTATTACACAGAGCAGAAGGCTTTGTGTGCATTTATTAGAAGACCGAGTTCAAGTCTGCATTTCAGTAAGTGAAACTATTTGGAAATCTAGTTTTTGCAAATTGAAAAGTTTCTGTCTTTCTTCTCCTCATCCTTGCATTCTCCGTGGTTCATTCATTCATTTGTTCATTCATTTGATATACATTTATTGAGCTTTTTATTTAAGACACTAAGCTAGGTGCTGTGGAGTGAATTACTTTCAATGTAAGTGGCTCCTCATTGAACATGTTACATATTTGATTATAATTTAGAATGTGCTGAATGTACCAAAAGGTATATACATGATATGGGAATTTAGAGAAAGGAGGAACTACTGATGTGATTCAGAGATGTAGTTAGTTATTGAGGTTGGTTCTCAAAAATGTGTAGAATTTCAATAGGAAGATCTTTGAGGGGGTAAGCATTTGAGAGGGAACCTGTTCAAAAGAGTGATCTCATTATTCTGTTCTTAAGTCAAAGTCTTCAAAAAAAAGCTGGAAGAGGGTAAGAATGGGCGAAGGCAAACTGGGGTCTGGTGCAAGAAAGCTTTGAGTGGTAGTCTGCGTTTAAACCTTATCCTGTGGAAAATAGGAGGATTTAGAAATTTTTTCAGCAGGGAAACTATTATTCTTTAGACTTTTTTTCTCCTGGCAAAACATTTAGGATAAATTGTAAGGGCAGTGGACAAGAAGTGGGGAGAGCAATTGCAAAGTTATTGCAACAATCTGGTGGTAAAGTAATAGGGGTTGAAGCCACAAATGTTAGTGACATTTTGGAATTTTAATCTCAAGGACCAGATCTTTGAGACAAGCAAGTGGAAAAAGTTGATAATGACACTAATTTTTAATCTGGCCAATGTGAGGAATAGAAGGGTAAATGAGCAGCTGGCTTGTGGGGAGGATGTGTTTTGGACAAGTTAAATTTGGCATTTTATCCATTATCCTCTCTAGATGGCTGAACTAAAAACCAAGCTGAAGTGAAAAGTGGGGCCAGGAGGAGGGGTAGAGAAAGGACATTCTAGAGGTAAAATGTGAAAGTCCATGGCATTCAAGCTCTTTCTCTCTACATAAGACGTACTGATACTAACAAAATTCCATACAGGCCAGGCTCAGGTAGTAGCTATTGGTCTTCTTCTTTCTTGTGATACTGTGACTTATAACTATATATTTGGTCTTTGTCGCTGTTTCGTGCACAGAGATGCCCAAACCCTTGGCATTTCCTGAATGTTGAAAGTGATCAAGATGTCTTTTCTTATGTTAATGACTGGGAAAGCAACTAAGGATAGGGGCTCTTGCCATTGGAGCCAACCCTGATTAGAGGGTTGGAGCTTTCAGTCCCACCCTGACCTTGGGAGGGAAGAAAATCTGGAGATGAAATTCAGTCACCACTGGTCAGTGATGTAATCAGTCATGCCTATGTGATGACGCTTCCATAAAAACCCAAAAGGACAGGGTTCAGAGAGTTTCTGGGTTGGTAAACAGGTGGAGATTGGGGAGAGCCATGCATTCAGAGAGCATAGAAGAGCCATGCCCTTCTCCCATGCCTTGCTCTGTGCACCTCTTCTTTCTGGCTGTTCATGAGTTATATCCTTTTATAATAAACCAGTAATCTAGTAATAAATTGTTTCTCTGAGTTCTGTGAGCCTCTCTAGCAAATTAATCAAACATTAGGAGGGAAATGCAAAAACCTCTGATATATGTCAGTTGGTCAAAAGTACAGGTAAGAACCCGAACTTGTGTCTTGAGTCTAAAATCTAAGGAGGGGCTCGTTGGAACCCCCAGTCGATAGGCAGTCAGTCAGAAGCACTTTTGACTGACATCTGAAGGTTAGGGGAGCAGCCTCGTAGGACTGCTGGTAGAATTTGATTGTTACTACCCCTGTTATTGAGTTTGAGTTCTTGGACACCCTGCTGATGTCTGAGAATTGCTTGGTAGTGTGTGGAGAACTGCCACCCCCCAAAACACACATGCATATTGGGATTGGTCTCAGAACACAGATAGACTTTCCTTATTAAAAAATGAAATCATAGTTTTATTGCTTCATGAAAAATTAAATGTACAATCTGATGTGTGTGGAAGATTCGGGCGTTGAAATACGTGACCTCAATTCTCTTCTTTAAGAGAGAATTTTCATTAGTGACTACAAAGATGCCCTGGGTGTCTGTCCAGAGGATGGGCAGTGTACCTACTCTAGAAGAGAGAAAGACCCTAGGTTTCTTGGGAGTGGTTTTAGGACTGTCCCACTATTTTATCTACGCAGGTCAGCAAATTACTTCCCACCACCTTTCCTCTGCCTCTCCAAAATCTATCCATCCATCCAAACTATGTCTAAACACACCTTATCCATGAAGCTTCCTCTTGTCTCACTCATCTGTTTTCTGTTCTTTAAATTCCCTTAGCAATATATTTATAGCCATTATTGACATCTAGTCAGTGATGTGCAAGTCTCCTTGTTAGAGTCTAATATCTTTGAGAATATAGACTGTTGCTCATTTTCCCAGCCTACAGGTAAGTACCTTACTCGTAGTAAAAGGTTGATAAATGATTGGGGAATGAATGTATGTGCAATCACCTAGTTTGCTGAGGACATCCTATACCCCAGGCAGTTTTCTAAGCACTTTACACATGCTATTTCATCTGATCTTTGCCATGATTTGAGATAGAGACTGTTCTTTTGCCTGAGAGAAGGTGAGGGTAAGGACTTCCTGGCCACTTAATTAGCAGAGCTAGGGTATGAACCCAGGCAGCCTGGTTCCAGAGCCTACGGTCTTAGTTACTGTGTGTATTGCCCTCTCCAGGTACTATAGTACATGTCCCAATTCGCTTACCATATACAGTAAAGAGGAGAAAGGGACAAAATAAAGTTTAGAGCACTGTCTTGTAGTTATGGATACATGACTTTGTACAAGTCATAAGTGAATTTCTCAGATTCCTCACATAAAATAGATTACTAGCAGTATGTATTTTATGAAATTTTTGTTGGGATTAAATGAGACACTGCACATGAAATGCATATAGTGAAAATAAACTTTTGTGATGGTGGGGAGGGAATTCCTAAGGTGTGTAATTCACATTATCTCCTTCTAGATCGTCATGTTACCTTCCATTTGGAAGTGATATCTTGGCATCTGCCCTTTTGTGTTTGGTGCTATAACATTATTTTTCCTGAGAGCAATGATTTCTAGCCAGTATGAAGCTATCCAATAAGAGTGAAAACATAGAAAATAGTAATCATGCACTGTAGTGAGAAGATGCAACAGGGCAAAAAGAAAATTAAAGGCCTTATAACTTTAAAACCAAAAATTGAGTCTCCCTAGAATGTTAAGTTGTATGCTTTTCTTAGTGTTTTATTATACTTTACTCTGCGTGGTAGCACATTTATGCATTTTTATTTTTCAAGCAACCTGTCACGTTGTATGTTGTCTGTAGCACTTGGAGTGCATAGTTAAATAAACATATGGGGAGAAAAGAAAGGTCATTTAAAAAAGATATTGTTTTAGTTTATTTATTTTAAAAAAGATCTTTTTTAGTTCTTTGAGATTTTCCTGAAAAAGAAGTACTTAATCTCACGGTTACAATAAGAAACAAAAAGATACTAACTCCACTGAAGGAGAAGAGGTAAAAGTAGTTGAAGAAAAAATAAATGCTTTAACTCCCTTTTATTCCTCAGATAAAGTAATTCACCTAATGCTAGTATATGAGCCAGGCAATGACAAGAGAAAATAATCGTTTTATTGCAGTGGATCTTTGTGTACCAAATTTAAGGACAGGACCTGTTCTTATCCTTGAGAGGGGAAAAGTAAGTATCTGATTTACGATACCTACTTATCTCCTTAGAAGAATGTCTAGCATAACATTGGCAAAACTTCATGTAACATCAATACCTGAGTGAGGATTTATCAAAAGGTCTGGGATTCATGTTAGTTTTCCTTTAACTCTTTTCTCACCTCTTTAGAATTGTGGACATGGGAGCAATTTTTTAAACTATTTGGTGGGTCTGTCACTTTTAGCAGCAGCATTTGCAGTGTACGCCTTGAATTTGAATGTGTATATATGACAGCTACAACCAAATGGCCTAGAAGGTATTATTTGTTGTTTTATACTGTATCTGCTAGGGTATGACATTTAAAAATTTTACAGTATAAAACACAAACTTTCCAGATATTAATTGAAACTCAATAGGAAGTGAAGTAGCACGTAAGAAATCTAGTTTACTGCTTTGAATCGTGGTCTGAATAAATCTCACTCGGCTAAAATGATGACTCTTGTATTTTGCCTGCATTAAAATCATTTTAGGAGGTAATTGGTTTAGCTTATTGTAATACTGCCTGATAATATTTCTTTTGCTTTTCAAGCGGAGAATAAGGTATCATTAAATTATTGTTGCACAGGGAAGTCATGTATCACAAATGTTATTGAGTACCGAGTATAAAATGGACTCAAGAAAAATAAATACACTTCACACAGGAGAATCACTACAGGTTTCATTGGATTATTTAACTCATTCAAATATGCTTCTACTTGATGGGCTAGAATTACTTGGTTACTCTTTTTAGTTATTTTTATTATTTTAAATTTACTGATTGAAAATATATACAAATACGTAAAATAAAGCATTTAAGGCATGTTTTGGAAAAGTTACCTGATTCTACTTTAGTATTAAATGAGATGTGTTGTTATTGTTTTGTGCATTTAAAAAATAAGGTATATCAAAGTTTAATTTTTGTTGTTGAACCTGCATTTAGAGAGAGAATGCCTGTTTTTATAACTTTATTATAATTTTTTGAACATTAGAATTCCCATAACCAGAAAAATTAAACTTTTTTTAAAACAAAGATTCTCACAAATTAAATATAAGTATCAATATATAAAATGCATATGTATATATACATATACGTGTGCATGTGTATATGTAGTGATGATTCTTTTTAATGACTTAAAACATGCTATTCAACTAAACTGAGTATATTTTTAACTAATTCATCCAATCAGCTAAATGTTTTCCTCCCATAAAGATTAAAAGAAAAAAAAATCGATAGCCCATAGCTTTTCTTCCAGCCTGAGGTGAATTGGCTGAATTGACCAATTCTGGGGAAGCAAATAGTTCATAAAGTTACAACCCAGGAGTCTAAAGTTTCCCTGCCATTCAGCTTGATGTCATGTGTACCAGTTGTATCCAGTCTTTTTAACAGTTCTAGCATGTCCTTTGCACTTACTGAGCCTGGTATTTCACCACGGTACCCAACTGTAGGTTGGAGGCCTAGTGCCTTGTAAACTATTGGCAGAGTTTCAATCAGCTGAGCACACACAGTGTGTAAAGGTGTCAGAGGAGATAATGGATGCATTGATGGATGCCTCCCCAGCAAGGAAATCAGAGGCTGTCATTCAGCCTGCTGCAAGAAAGGAATGGAAAGCAAGAGCAACAGCGCTGAGCAGGGAAGACAGAGGTGGACTAGCTGAAGCAAGGAGGTGGGAGGTAGTTAATGGCCGGCTGCTCTATAGCCCTTAGGACATAAATCTAAGCAATTCACCAGCTGGAGATGCTTGGGAAGGGAAAGGAATAAAATCACCATACTTTATTGCAACCTGAGTAAAATGAATGTTTAATTTTGAGCCTGTAGAAGACTATTCTCTAACTACCAATATCTGCTATAATAAAATAATTTTATATGTAAGTACCATACTCTATAGCTTGGTGGTTGGTTGCTTGGCTGTCAGGTTGTGGAATATGTGGGCTGAGTTTTTGTTTTTTGTTTTTTTATTGAGGTATAGTTGATGTACAATATTATGTAAGTTTCAGGTATACTCATAGTGGTTCACAATTTTTAAAGGTTATGTTCCATTCATAGTTATTATAAAATATTGGCTATATTCCCTGTGTTGTACAATATACCCTTGTGGCTTATTTATTTTATACATAGTATCAGTAGTTTGTACCTCTTAATCCCCTACCCCTATTTTGCCCCTCTACTCTTCCCTCTCCCCACTGGTAACCACTAGTTTGTTCTCTGTATCTGTGAGTCTGTTTCTGTTTTGTTACATTCACTAGTTGTATTTTTTAGATTCCACATATGAGTGATATCATACAGTATTTGTCTTTCTCTCTCTGACTTATTTCACTTAGCATAATATCCTCCAAGTTCATCCATGTTGTTGCAAATGGCAAAATTTCATTCTTTTTTTTTTTTTAATTTTATTTTTTTGGGGGGTACACCAAATTCAATCATCTGTTTTTATACACATATCCCCATATTCCCTCCCTTCCTTGACCCCCCCCACTCGAGTCCCCCCCACCCTCCCCGCCCCAGTCCTCTAAGGCATCTTCCATCCTCGAGTTGGACTCCCTTTGTTATACAACAACTTCCCACTGACTATCTATTTTACAGTTGGTAGTATATATATGTCTGTGCTACTCTCTCGCTTCGTCTCAGTTTCCCCTTCACCCCCCGCCCCCTCCCATACCTCGAGTTCTCTAGTCCATTCTCTGTATCTGCATCCTTGTTCTTCTCACTGAGTTCATCAGTATCATTTTTAGATTCCGTATATGTGAGTTAGCATACAATATTTGTCCTTCTCTTTCTGACTTACTTCACTCTGTATGACAGACTGTAGTTCTATCCACCTCATTACATATAGCTCCATCTCATCCCTTTTTATAGCTGAGTAATATTCCATTGTGTATATATGCCACATCTTCTGTATCCATTCATTTGTTGACGGGCATTTAGGTTGCTTCCATGTCCTGGCTATTGTAAATAGTGCTGCAATAAACATTATGGTACATATTTCTTTTGGGATTATGGTTTTCTTTGGGTATATGCCCAGAAGTGGGATTACTGGATCATATGGTAGTTCTATTTGTAGTTTTTTAAGGAACCTCCAAATTGTTTTCCATAGTGGCTGTACCAACTTACATTCCCACCAACAGTGCAGGAGAGTTCCCTTTTCTCCACACCCTCTCCAACATTTGTTGTTTCCAGATTTTGTGATGATGGCCATTCTGACTGGTGTGAGGTGATACCTCATTGCGGCTTTGACTTGCATTTCTCTGATGATTGGTGATGTTGAGCATCTTTTCATGTGTTTGTTGGCCATCTGTATGTCTTCTTTGGAGAAATGTCTATTTAGGTCTTCTGCCCATTTGTGGATTGGGTTATTTGCTTTTTTGGTATGAAGCTGCATGAGCTGCTTGTATATTTTGGAGGTTAATCCTTTGTCCGTTGTTTCATAGGCAATTATTTTTTCCCATTCTGAGGGTTGCCTTTTAGTCTTGTTTATGGTTTCTTTCTCTGTGCAAAAGCTTTTAAGTTTCATGAGGTCCCATTTGTTTATTCTCAATTTTATTGCCATGATTCTAGGAGGTGGGGCAAAAAGGATCTTGCTTTGATGGATGTCCTAGAGTGTTCTGCCTATGTTTTCCTCTAGGAGTTTTATAGTGTCTGGCCTTACATGTAGGTCTTTAATCCATTTTCATTCTTTTTTATGGCTAAGTAGTATTCCATTGTGTGTGTGTGTTTGTGTGTGTGTGTATCACATCTTCTTTATTCTTTCATTTACTGATGGACACTTAGGTTGCTCCCATATCTTGGCAATTGTAAATAATGCAATTATGAACATTGGGGTGTGTGTATCTTTTCAAATTAGTGTTTTCATTTTTTTTTTTTTTCTGATATATACCCAGGAGTGGAACTGCTGGGTCCTATGGTAGTTTTAGTTTTATTTTTTGAGAAACCTCCGTACTGTTTTCCACAGTGGCTGCACCAATTTACCTTTCCACCAGAAGTGTACTCAGATTCCCTTTTCTCCACATCCTCACCAACATTTGTTATTTGGTGATAGCCGTTCTGACAGGTGTGAGGTGATGACTCATTGTGGTTTTAATTTACATGTCTCTGATAATTTGATAATTAACAATGTTGAACGTATGTTCACGTGCCTGTTGATCATCTGTATGTCTTCTGTGGGCTGGGTTTTATGAAATTAAGCAGACTTTAAGACTGAAGCAACTAGATATCTTGGTACATAGAGATTTCAAAACTAATTCATTTGTGACAAATCACACAGTCAATACCTCAATCAAGAACGCGGAAAATGTCAAGAATCCTGAAATATAAACATGAGAAGCATGTGCAGATATAGTAAGCTTTAAGGGAGTTGGCCATTTCAGTTGATAAGACAGGAAAGATTATAGAAGCCAAGTCAGCTTAAAGTAAAAAGTTCAAGTACCAATTAAAATAGGGCCTAATAGAAACTATTTGTCAGCTCTTGACTCTGCAGACATGGAAATTCTATTTACTATGGAGATTTGTTCATGGTTTTAACTATATTTAAGTAAGAATTTTAAATATATTCAGATTTCAGCTCAGCAGAAGTATTTAGAGTTAGAAGAAAAAAATTACTAACATCAACTTTAATGAGTTGTCTAGGCTTTTGACTTTTTATTTCCACAGTTTTGATTTTTTTTCTTTTGCTTTAAGATTCAGTTCTTCTATCTGTGGAAATCATTACATGTGGGAAATTCTAAATGCTATCTTTTAAAATTAGTTACTCCAGTGACAATGATGTAACTGGGTAAAATAATCCTGCAATATTTGATTTTGATATATATTATGCGGTATTTTTAGAAAAATTTTCTGATTTTTTGGTACACATATTCTCCCTACCTATAGCAAAAATATTTGATTGCATATTGTATTTTGTCACCATCTCTCTCTCTCTCCACATATATAATTAGCTGACCATGAAAATTGTAAAACACCATGTTGACCCTGACAGTTAAGCCCTGAACTAGAAACAGGTATCCCAACTTTTCATATAACTCCTTGTTTTGAATAAGGCATTTACTTCTCTGAGTCTTAGTTTCCTCTTTCACAGAAATGAGGAATATCTTTCTTGTTATCTTGCTATGGGAAGCAAGTCAAATAAGGTATGTTACCCTACTTTGATAAATATATGAATTAAAACTCAATAGGCTACAGACAAATGAGCTTGGTTGCCATCTTAAATAAAATCCTAGAATGAAATAGAGAGTAAAGTTTGCTTAGCATAAGATGTATCTAATCTGTTTTCCTTGTTTCAGGGAATTCTTTTATTTCAGGAAAATATAAAAAGTAATATTGGATCTAAGCTTAAACACATTTAATAGAATCTCTTTTGACCACTTTTTGCACAACTTTTATAAATACAGAGTGAGTTCAAGAAAAAAGAAAATAACTAAAATTTGCTGAGCATCTCTCAAACACTGTCAATCACCGTGCTTGG
Source organism: Hippopotamus amphibius kiboko (assembly GCF_030028045.1). Classification (NCBI taxonomy): domain Eukaryota; kingdom Metazoa; phylum Chordata; class Mammalia; order Artiodactyla; family Hippopotamidae; genus Hippopotamus; species Hippopotamus amphibius. The sequence continues at coordinate 121,683,038 of NC_080193.1, read as the reverse complement.
TGTTAATGTACTTTATCTTGTTTAGTTCTCCCAACCTTGTAACCAGTCTCTGGGGAGCAGTATAACATGGGTGGATGAAAGTACATGCTCTGGAACTAGAATACTTGCTTTAAATTCCAACTCCTTCACTTTCAAGCTGTGTGACCTCAAAGAAGTTATTTAACTTCAATGTGTCTTAGTTTTTTCACCTGAGGCACAGTAAGGTTGTAAATAAAATAGTTTATACCTTCATAGGGTTATCCTGAGGATTAAATGAGTAAATACCTGTAAAACCCCATAGAATACTGCCTGGCACATGGTTAGCAGTTAATAAATAATAATTGCTAGCAGTTTTTTAAAGAGCAAATTATTAAATGTTAACTCAGAAAACTGCAGCTAGTTAAGAAATTTGCCCAAGGTGCCATAAGAATGGAAACAGTAGAGCAGTGATTCAGGTCTGTCTGAATCAGACCCACTGCTTTATGGCTCCAGCACTTTATTCTTTAAACACCTCCATACTGTGCTGTATGTACTATGGGACTCTGCTGAAGGTATGAGGTGTTAGAGCAGGTGTATACCACAGCATTGCAACCAATTAAGAATTCAGTATTTAGTATTTCTGTGCTTAAAATTGCCTCGGCCTCTACACCACTGAAAACTTCCCGCTGGGCATGATTTTCTGCAATCGTGGCCTTCTGCCATATTCTCTAATATTTCTCTCTTTATCTCCTTCTTTTCTCTCTCTTTCTCCTCTATTCTTACTATCCCTCCTCTCTTTTATGGTCTCCCCCACCTTTACATTCTTGATAACTTCTTATACAGAGTGGTTTTGCTTCTACTTTGCTTACTCATCCTTTTTCAGCATATTTCTTACATAAAAGAAACTTTGGTACCAACTGTTAAGATATGTTCCAAACTATTCATCTGACCATTTTGTTTCCCTGCTTTAAAAACCTGGGATATTTTCCTGTTACCTCCAGGATAAAATTTTAACTCTTTCATATGGCATTAAAGACTCTTTCCAATCTGTACTCTAGCTATTTTTCTAGTGTGACCTTCATTATCATAAAAAAAAAGAAAAATAAGTAAAGAAAAAATTTTTTTTAAACCACTTATAATATCTACCACAAAAAGATGACATTACTCTTTCAATGTCTGTCCTTATAACTACATGCTATGTATGTAGCTACATACAAAATACATCATGTATTTTATTTTATAAAAATTTAAACTCACTTTATATTTTCTTGTAACCTGTTTTTAAAAAATAAGCAATAAATTGTTTTCTAATATCAATAAATATCATCTATAATATCATTCTTAATGGCTGAAGAGAATGTTGATAGAAACTCCCAACATTAATTTTATCAATAATATACCTAAACATTTAGGCTTTTCCCAGCTTTTTGAAATTATGAGCAAGAATATTATAAACGTCCATGTAGCCAAAGCATTGCATATCTCTATAATTTTCAGTACAAGTTTACAAATGCAGGATTGGTGGATCAGTGTATTGCTATAAAAATTCTAAAAATTTGTGTCACTCAAAACTTGAGTGGGGGACTTCTCTGCTGGCACAGTGGTTAAGAATCCACCTGCCAATGCAGAGGACGTGAGTTCGATCCTGGGTCTAGGAAGATCCCACATGCCACGGATCAGCTAAGCCCGTGTGCCACCACTACTGAGCCTGCGCTCTAGAGCCTGTGAGCCACAACTACTGAGCCCATGAGCCCAACTACTGAAGCCCTTATGTCTAGAGCCAGTTCTCTGCAACAAAAGAAGCCACCACAATGAGAAACCTGCACACCACAATGAAGAGTAGCCACAACTTGTCACAACTAGAGAAAACCTGTGTGCAGCAACAAAGATCCAACACAGCTAGATAAATAAATAAATGAAATTAAAAAAAAATTGGGGTAGGCCTATATGTTATCAAATTGTAAATATTTGTCAATTTTTGGTGAAAATTATACTTCACAGCTATACCTATTGTTGCGTAACTTTTTCCAGCTCTTAGCATATTTGGGTAGTTTTCATATTTAAAACTATTAAATATTTGAACTATTGAATATATTTAAATATTTCACCTTAAGCCAATGAAAATGTTCTTCTTATATATAACACTTAAGAAAGTCTAATGGAGACTTCCCTGGTGGTGCAGTGGTTAAGAATCCTCCTGCCAATTCAGGGGACACAGGTTCAATCCCTGGTTCGGGAAGATCCCACATGCTACGGGGCAACTAAGCCTGTGCACCACAACTATTCAGCATGCACTCTAGAGCCTGCGAGCCACAACTACTGAAGCCCTCATGCTGCAACTACTGAAGACCACATGCTTAGATCCTGTGCTCTGCAATAAGAGAAGCCACTGCACTGAGAAGCCCGTGCATCGCAATGAAGACTAGCCCCCACTGACCGCAACTAGAGAAAGCTTGCACACAGCAACAAAGACCCAATGCAGCCAATAAACAAATTAACTCATTAAAAAAAAGTCCAATGAATACAGCCAATATTTCATAACAACTATAAATGGAGTATAACCCTTAAAAATTGTGGATCACTATATTGTATATCTGTAACTTACATAATATTGCACATCAACTATACTCCAATTTAAAAGAAATTTAAAAAGAAGTCCAATGATCATATTTTTGAGAGAACAACTTATAGCTGACCACAGCTAAATACAGATATCAGAAAGTGAAAACTGATTTTATTAAAAAGTCTGTCTTTGTGACAGTTTCAGAAGAATTCAGTTAAAATTCTTATACATACTTATGTGTGATATTAACTTAAAAATAGGGGAATTTTTAAAAAGTTACACCTTGTATTCATGCCGAGATCAGTTTTACAAAGAATAAAGAAATGCTAAGAAACACATATATTCTCATTAGTCACAATCAAATGGTCTTGGGTTATTGCCATTAACTATAAATTAAGAGTGGGTGGCAAATTATAACTTGCAAGTAATATTCTGTTGATCCTTAGAGAGCCATGTTTTATAAGATGGAAGCATATTATATATCGAGGTAGCAGATAGTGCTGTGGGCCCTCCGTATGACTTCATCCTGACCTCCCTAGGATGCCTGGAGTACTGGGACTGGTCGGTCAGACTGGGTGACCCACAGTCCACAGCGGCCTGTTTGCCATCCGTGGTGGAAGCTCTGGAATGGGGTATCTCTCTAAGAGAGCTGGGATGTTGAGAGTTGTGATTGTGACCAGCATGTTAGGAAGCACCAGAGCAGTCAGGTTGGGTCTGCCCATGTGTCTAGAGTAGTGCCTGTATGAGTGTCCAGACCAGTCCTCCTCTGAGCCATCAGTGTCCATAGTAGCTTGCATGTCCTAGTGGCCAGTGTGTCCGTCTCCGTTCATGTGCGTAGGACCGTTCAGGACTCCAGCACGAGCTCTACCTGTCTCTAGAGTGCTCAATGTATCTTGGCTATCGAGTTAGACGAACTCTCCAGGAAGTAAGGGTGTCATCCACATCTTTCTTTTACTCCCAGGCCTCCTCACTGGTATACGCAAAAACTGATTTCTTTAGTTGTCCAAGGGAGGATACTAAAAATGGATTCATCTCGCCTTTCGTATTGCTATTAGGTGAGCAGGAATGAGGTACTACCCAGAGCCCAGCCTCTGCTAAATAAGAATCCTGAAAAGACTGTGAAAAAAGTCCTCCCAATACTTTAATTATGCTGCCAATACAGCCCTTTAAATTGTATTTTGATAGACTTTAGACTCTTTAATATAGCTTATAAAAACATTTATTGTGTGGCCCTGTCTTAGAGTGGGTAGATGGAAGTAGACACTGAAGTAGGACTTGAGCAGTTCATTTGGTTGGTGAAGGAAGCCCTGGAAATAAGATATAGATGAGAAGTCACGTCAGTAAGGGCTATCTTACCAAGGCAGTTACCACTGAAGGCAAATAAAGCTTAGGAAGAATCTGAGGGCCATTTTAGAACATGTGCTACAGAATCGTCCCTCTAGAGGGGCAAAGGAGCTGAGATACTTATATACCAACTCTCATCTGTCTTTGGTTGAGGGCTGCTCTTGTGGAAGAAGGAGGGTTAATTTCCCAGCACTTCTAATCTGCTTCAGGAGCAGGCAAGGTAGCCTCAGTATTATTTGCCTGAGAAAGATCTAAAGGGGCTGCTCTAAAGGAATGTGGCTGGTTCTCACAGTATCTGCTGCAGATTCCTTCCTATTCTCTAGCCTCACTTCTTTCTCATGCTCTAGGAATTCTTACCTGCTTGCTGTTTTTCCTCATTATTCAGAGTATTTACAGAATACATGCTATGTGCTAAGCACTTTGCTAGATACTGGGGATTCATAAGGGAACAAGATAAACATGGTCTCTGCCTTCAGGAACATAACACTCTTCATTCTTTCTTTCTTATCTAATATACTTGGTTATGAGGGACTCTTTAACCTGTCTTTATTGCCCACAAAAAATGCAAGTTCAATGAAGGCAAAAACTCTTCCTGCCTGGCTCACTGCTAAATTCCCAGCCCATGGAAAAGAGTGCAACATAGAGTATGTTCAATATGTGTTCAACATTTCAGTTGACAGTGTTATACTATAGTCATAAACATGAAGGTTGGCTTGGCTAGTGTAGGCATTCCTTGAGGGCACTCATCGTATCTCTGGTACTAGCACATCTCTGACACTAGTAGATATGTAATAATTCTTAATAGAATTGAATTCGGTGTACTCAGGCTGAATTATCGTTTGGTATAGTGACCCAGATATATACTTATAATCATGTCTCATAAAGAATTGTTGAAAGAATTGAAAACATTTCTTATGAAAAAGGCAAGACATGGGGAGGACGTGCGCTTGTCTTCAAATATCATAGAGACTGATAAAGAAGAGAGACGCTGGGCTTGTTGTGTCTGTCCTGAAATAAAACAGATTTTAGCACTGAATTAGAGAGAACTATCAGATTTAGTATGTTACTGTCAGGAGCAATGAGTTGCCCATCGCTGGAGGTGCCCAGGCAAAGTCTGGGGATGTGGGAGACAAAACTTAACAATAATATGTACGGTTGATATAAGTGCCTGAGAACTGAGATTCTATAAGTTTTCTAGATAAGTGCAAAGAAATATATTTCTTCAGTCCCTTATAATTTTGCAAAGAGTTTTCTGTAGGAAAATTAACTCTACGTTTCTCACAAGGAGGTTGTGTTTTCAACTAGGAGTTGGATTGCTTTATACCTTACAAGTTGTTTTCACATAATCTTTGCAGAGATCCTTTGAATAGGTAGACCAAGTATTATTATTACTATTTTACGTGAAAAAAGACAGATGCTTATAGAGGTTTACTCATTTGCCAAAGGTCACACATGTGCTAATTGATGTAAATTGATCTTGAACCCAGGTCTTTGTGCCTCTTTCTCCAGAGCTGTCTACCACACCATGCCACTTGTGTTATTACTGAGATGAGAGAGGAAAAACACAACCTCCTTTTAAAATACTAATGCAGACCCTCCCTTGAATACTGCCAAGCCCTCTGTAATTTACACTCAAGAACAAATTTAAGTGGTATGATCAAGAGCACATGGACACTAAGAAACAGGATCCGGTTAAGAATGGAGGGCTCTGGTATCCCATGGTGCTATTTGCCCCCACAGAATCTGACTGCTTTTCCTCGGAAGGAATTATAATGATGCTTTTATGTTCCTGGCCAGGAAATGTTTATAAATCATAATGTACCATTTGCGAGTGATGTTACCTTATGAATATTAAAAGATTAGGAAATGACATTGGCTTTTGTTGAAAACCTTGAGTGACCCTGTAACAGACACAATAAATGATTGCTTTTATTGCAGTGCCCTCTAAATATTATTAAAACTCTTTATAGTAGGCAATAAATAATGGCAAACGAATGCTTGATTTATAGCAATTACAGTACAGGTGAGTTGGATTCATGTGCTGCACTGTAATGAAGATAATAGCTCAAAACACACGAGAAACAGTCACTCAGTGAAATATGAGCTGATTTGCATGATCCATGTCCCCTGAGTAACCTGTAATTGGCTATTATGAAATGTACTAAGAATGATTTGGTCTGCAAATAAGAGAAGTAGTACAAAATTACCATATAATCTCTGTGCGTATTTTTTTATTTTCAACACCAGGTTATTTTTGTGGCTTATAGGATCTGGGCCCCGGTATTTAACATATGTGAGTATTCAACAGCTAAGGACCATTCTTTTCTAACTCCTTTGAAAATGTTTTCTTTGAAAACTGGTATCACTTCAACTCTATTCACGGTAAACATACAAAATTGCTTTCTTTTAGCTTCAAGATATGCTACATTCTTTCACAGTCACCCTTTTAAGAATAGATTTTATGGGTGAGGCTGGAAAATCATGGAATTTCCGAACAAAGGAATTCAAAGGATATGTATAACTTATTTGGTTCATCAAAGCAAATTTAGGTAATTCATATTATTATTTTAGATTTCAGGAAATTTTAATGGAAACTTAGTTTTCTCAATTTTTTCAATGCTTGCCTTAGTCTCCTTTTGACTCCCCCCAATAGAAAACCACACCAAAACAGTAACAATCCACATGAAACTTCTTTTTGGTGGAATAATCTGCCATTTTTGAAAGGCAATGAAGGGAGCTGTGCCAGTACAGTATTTCATGCCTAGACCGTCTGTCACGCTCCTGAAATCTCATTCTCATTATCACACAAATAACCCAAGGGATAGAGCTGGTCCCACTGGCAAGAGGGATCATCAGTGTTTATCCTAAGCTACTGTTACAGTAGCCATAATGGGAAAAGGTATACCATAACTAAGAGGTATAGCCAACTAATTAAGTCAAATTACATCTAATTATAAATCCAATAATCTATGCCAAAACTAGTTGTTGATAGCTAAGGGAAATATAATGTTTTAATTAACCTCTATTCAGAATCACTATTTGAAGGCTTTTTTATTAAAAATATTTTTATAAGATAAATTCTGCAGCTCTCTTCTATCTAATATTTTGGCTTAGGAATAAAATAAAAATCAAAAATTATTTTAATAAAACTTTGCCTTTAAAATTTGTAACTTAATTATGTTAATTATTAAATATTCCTAGAAAATTTGAATAGAAAACATGAGCTAATACTGGTGCTCAATAATTATTTAATGAACTGTAATAAAATATTCCTGAAACAAATTAAGAAGGATAAGTAAAAACTGGAAATGGTCAACAGTGGACTTATTAAATAATAAGATGGAAAATAAGGTGCACATAATGAGAAAATCTGAAGCTGGGTAATCTCCATGTAAATTAACTAGGGACAAATTAATAGCTGTCTCCAAATAATTGGAAAATGGAAATAAGGAAAGTGCTGACATGTAGTTTTGAATATTTACCATGGATTTGAGCAAAATTACATTAAAAACATTAGTTTAACATAAGGAGTTTACTAATCGTAAAGGTAGTTAATATTGCATAATCTTCTGCAGAAAGCTATAAAACTTTTATCTCTAAATATCTTTAAAAATAATATGTATGTAAATGAAACATTGGCATGAAATATCTGGAGCCCACAAGCATGAATAACAGCTCTAAATGTCTCCTTGCCTCTAGTGTTGCTTGGTGATTTAAAGAAAATAAAAATCTAATTTTGGCTCATGGTATATTTATTTAGATGTAAATCCAATCTGAAATATAAGTGTGTGAACCTACCTTCTTCTAGGTAAGAAATGTGATAAGCTATATATAATGTAATCATAGAAATCTAAACGTGTGTGAGATTTCTCAGAAGTTTATGCATCACTACTACTGGGATATGACAAGGCTGTTATCCCGGGACCTGGGATTTCACAACTGATTTATTACAACTGATGTCTGAGCTTAATGACACATTCATGTATTTATTAAATAAGCACTTATCTACTTATCTACTATGCGTCAGACTTTGTGCTAGACGGATGTATAGAATATAAAATATAAAAAAGACTTAGCTCTTGACCTCAAGGAAATTATGAAATAGAAGGAAAGATAAGACCTGTACATAAATTACTAAATTAAAAAGAAAACAGAAGTATCATGATAGATACCAACAAAGTACTGTGGTTCCAAGAACTAATTAACCATTTCTTAGAAATGATATATCAGGAGATTTCATAACAATTATGCTATTTAATAATCATGAACAGTAGAGAAGACTTGGATAGGAAAAGAAGGTTATTGGAAGTAATTCTCTGCACACCAAGTGAGAATGATGGATTTTAAAGAGCTTTACAGTTAGTAATTGTTGTGTTTGTTATTTTTGTTGTTAAGTTCAATTGCATATGCTGAATTATGTGCCAGGCTCTATAGTAGAGGCGAGAAGTTTATAGTCTTATCCTTATATAGAATTAATCTTTATTGAATTACAAGTTTTGTACTGGAAAGCCTTTCTTCTTGAAGAATATAGGCATCTTCTCTCTTCACTCTCTCCTCTCTTCTGAGGTGATTCAATCCATTCCCATGACTTCTGTTATCATCCACATAACTTGTAAATTTGTTTCTCCAACCTAGAATTCTCTTCAGAGTTCCAGGCCATATTTCAACGGCCTACTTGATATCTCATGCACCAAATGAAAACTATCTAAAACAGAATTTGTAATCTTTCCCCTCAAGTCTAGCCTTCCTCCTGTATTTCCTGTCTCCAGAGATGGCACCAATATTCATCTGGTCTTGCAAATCTGAAACCTAGGAATCATCTTCAATGCCTACCTCTCATTACATGCCATAATAAATTTACCAATAATCCAACTTTACTATTAAAAATCTCTTATATTTATCCATTTTTCCTTATGTTGCCTGATAATACATCAACCCTCATTACCATTCTCTTTCATATGGACCACTGCAATACGTTACTTTTTTTGCATGAATTTTTGTTTCTTTCCAGTTTCTTCCCCATACTGCAATGGGAATGATTTCTTTACGCTGAAGCTTATCATGTAACTTTCTTGCGTAAACCTTCCAAAGGCCATCAGAATGAAGTCCACATTTCTAAATAAATGTCCAAAGTCTTTCATAATATGACCTCTGCCTACTTCTGCAACCTGGTCTTGAAGTGGACTCTCCTTGCTGCCTTGGGTGAAGCTCTCATTTGAGTTCTCAAATGAGCCATTCTCCCACTAGCTTCTCAGATTCTGCGCATATGCTTCCCCCTGGCCTGGATGGAGTGCTTTCTACCATGTCCACTGCCTTACTTTCAATTGATTTATTTCTACTTATTTATCAGATCTCAGCTCAAATACCACTCCATTAAGAAAACTGACCATCACCACCAGTGTTTTTCCTTTGTGATCTTTTTTACCTACTCACAATTCAATGGTGAAAAATCAAGTTAATAACATGAAGAAGGATTTATAGTTTAACATGGTGGAAGGTACATGCATGTATCTCTTCTCCAGCTCTGAAAATAAAGAAAATAGGACATAAATCAATAGAAGACTAGACAGTTAAACTAATCAATTGCGTATTGAAAGTAAACCGAATGAGTAGAATCTGTCTTAGTGGAGGAAGGATTTCTATCACCTAAAAGATCTTTGAGAGGAGTACCAAAGAAAGATAAGCTAATTTGTACCTGCAGAAATCCAGAAAATCTGACAAGTGGAAGTAACAAGTATCATGGAAGCAGGTGAGGATCTGAAAATAGTGGGATTATCAAAAGTCTGCATAAAAAACCACTTCTCTACTCGATGCACATTTAACTACCAGATGATGAAGTCTCTCTCTACCTTCAGATGAAACCACAGGGGTATTATCTAGAAAAATCAAACCAGAAAGTTTCTAGACTCAGAAACACCAGACAGGAGAGATTAGGGATGAGGCACTGCACTGATAATGGAAGGAGTAAGTAAGATTCTACGTATGGAATCTTGAGAACCCTATGCCTCTTTGTTATATTCAGCTCCCAGAGTGCAAGAAGAAGTGGATAGAATACCCACCAGGCAAAAGATGGGTGTGTTCTATTCTAGAGAAACTGCTGAGGTCCACACAAAAAGCCTGCTTATGTGGACCTTTGTGGATTCCTGAATAAAAGAACTTTGTCTCTACACAATCATGCTGTTGAGAGCTCATCAACCAACAATTCACATTCATGAATACGTAGATTCTCATTGGCTTTTTGATGCCTTACTCTTAAATTTGGTGGATAATCAGGAATAACCAAGTAATTAGGGAATGTCTATAAAATGAAGGGCAAAGAACAAACAAAGGCATTCATACGAAACAGAAACAAAGCAGGCAACATAAGAAAATGTTTTAGAAAATTCTCTAATTACTTCAGAGGGAGAATATGATGTTGCATATGGGAAACAAGAAAAGAATTCAAGGAACAGCAATGAATTGGGTAATGAAAAACATGATATCCAAACTGAAAAATTCAATAAATGTTTTGGAAAATAAAGTCAAAGAAATTTCCCCAACTCTAGAATAAACTAACATCTGTCCAAGAGGAGTTCCAAAAAGAGAGAACAGAGAAATTAGAAGTGCAGAAATTATCAAATAATATGATACTACAAAACTGTCTTCTGAAACTAAAGAACATGAGCTGCCAAGTTGAAATGGTACACCAAATGCTGGGGCGGGGGCAGAATTAAAAATAAAGTACTTTGTAATTTCAGAATACTGGGAATAAGAAAAGTTTGTAAAAGCCAGATCACAAAGGATCGGTCCAGCTTCAGAGATTGACAAGAATGATGACTCATGATTTAAGGTTACCCTCACTTTCTTTCTTGAACTAACCAATTAACAAGCAGTGCAAACATATATAAAAGACAAGGATAGATAGGCCAGCAAATAGTGGAGTAGAAAAATCTTGAGCTCACCTCCTCTCACGAGCACACTAAAATCAAAACTATTTACAGAACAACCATTGATGAAAAAGACAAACCTACCAGAAAAGATCTTCTACAACTAAAGAAATGAGGAACCACAATGAGATGGGTAGGAAGGGAGGACTCATGATATAATCAAGTCCCATACCCCAGGATGGGCAACTCACAAACTAGAGAATAATTACATTGCAGAGTTGCTCCCACAGAAGTGAGAATTCTGAGCCCCACATCAGGCTTTCCAGCCCAGAGGTCCTGCACCAGGAATACAAGCCCCCAGAGCATTTGGCTTTGAAAGCCCATGGGGATTAATTTTGAGAGTCCCACAGGACTGGGGGAAATAGAGACTTCACACTTAAAGGCTTCACACAAAATCTCACATGATCAGGGACCCAGGTAAAAAGCAATAATTTGATAAAAGTTTGGGCAAGACCTACCTGCTGGTCTTGGAGAGGTTCTGGAGAGACAGGAAGGAACTGCAGCTCACCCTGGGGACATACACACTGGCAGCACCCATTCTTGGATGCTCCTTCTACCGCATGGACACTGGTGTTAGTGGGTGCCATTGTTGAGTCCTCCCTCTAGCTTATTAGTGTCAAGTTCTGGATCTACCCAACAGCCTGTAGGTGCCAGTGCCAAGCAACTAACTGGGTGGGGACACAGTCTCACCCATCAGCAAACAGGCTACCTAAAGAGCTCCTGAGCCCATAGCCACCTCTAGACAGGGCCCTGCTGACCAGAGGGCCCAGGACGCAGCTCCACTAACCAATGGGCACACACCAGCCTCGGAATCCCCTGGGCTCTGGCCCTGCCTTTCAGGAAGCCTGCTCTAGCCTCTGAACCAGCCCAACCAACCAGGAGGCAGATACCAGATACAAGAAGAAAAAAAACTGTAAAAAACACAAACACATGGAGACTAAACAACATGCTACAAAACAACCAATAGGTCACTGAAGAAATCAAAAAGCAAATCAAAAAATACTTAAAGACAAATGAAAAATGAAAACATGATGATAAAACCTATGGGACTCAGCAAAAGCAGTTCTAAGAGGAAAGTTTATAGCAATACAAACTTACCTCGGGAAACAAGAAAAATCTCAAACAACCTAACCTTAGGCCTAAAAGTAGAGAAAGAACAAACAAACCCAAAGTTAGTAGAAGGAAAGAAATCATAAAGATCAGTGTAGAAATAAGTGAAATGGAGACTAAATAGAAACAGAAAAGAATAAATGAAACTAAAAGCTCGTTCTCTGAAAAGATAAACAAAATTGATAAATGTTTAGCCAGACTCATCAAGAAAAGAAAGAGAGGGTCCAAATAAATAAAACTAGATATGAAAAAAGACACCACAGAAATACAAAACATCATGAGAGACTACTACAAACAATATGCCAATAAAAAGGACAGGCTAGAAGAAATGGAAAAATTCTTAGAAATGTACACCCTCCCAAGACTGAACCAGAAAGAAATTTTAAAAATGTGAATAGACCTATTACCACTAATTAAATCAAATCAGTAATTTAAAATCACCCAAGAAACTAAAGTCCAGGACCAAATGGCTTTACACATGAATTCTACCAAATATTTAGAGAAGAGTTAACACCTATCCTGAAACTATCCCAAAAAACTGCAGAGGAAGAAACACTTCCAAACTCATTCTATAAGGCCAGCATCACTTTGATACCAAAACCAGACAAAGATATCACAAACAAAGAAAATTACAGACCAATATGTAATGATGAACATAGATGAAAAATCCTCAACAAAATACTAGCAAACAGAATCTGACAGTACATTAAAAGGATCATATACCATGATCAAGTGGGATTTATCCCAGGGATGCAAGGATTTTCTAATATCCACAAATCAAACAATATGATACATCACATTAACAAACTGAAAAATAAAAGCCATATGATCATCTCAATAGATGCAGAAAAGGCTTCTGATAAAGTTCAAAATTCATTTATAATAAAAAATTCTCCAGAAAGTGGGCATAGAGGGAACATACCTCAACGTAATAAATGCCATATATAACAAACCTACAGCCAACATCATACTCAATGGTGAAAAGCTGAAAGCATTTCCTTTAAGATCAGGAACAAGATAAGGATGCCCACTCTCACCACTTTTTTTTTTTAATTTTATTTATTTATTATTTTTTTGGGGGGGGTACACCAAGTTCAATCAACTGTTTTTATACACATATCCCCGTATTCCCTCCCTTCCTTGACTCCCCCCCCTTCGAGTCCCCCCTACCCTCCCCGCACTCTCACCACTTTTATTCAACATAGTTTAGGAAGTCCTAGCCACAGCAATCAGAGAAGAAAAAGGAATAAAAGGAATCCAAGTCATAAAGAAAGAAGTAAAACTGTCACTTTTTGCAGATGATACTATACATAGAAAATCCTAAGTATGCCATCAGAAAACTACTAGAGCTCATCAATGAATCTGGTAAAGTTACAGGATACAGAATTAATATACAGAAATTTGTTGCATTTCTTTATGCTAACAATGAAATAGCAGAAAAAAAAATTAAGGAAATAATCAAAAAGAATGAAACACCTAGGAATAAACCTTCTTAAGGAGGTAAAAGACCTGTACTCAGAAAACTATAATATATTGATAAAAGAAATTAAAGATGATACAAACAGATGGAAAAATATACCATTTTCTTGGACCAAAAGAATCAATATTGTTAAAATTGTCATAATACCCAAGGCAATCTACAGATTCCATGCAATTTCTATTAAAATATCAATGGCATTTTTCACAGAACTAGGACAAATAATTTTAAAATTTGTATGGAAACACAAAAGACTCTAAATAAGCCAGAACAATCTTGAGAAAGGAGAACAGAGCTGGAGACTTCAGACTATGCTACAAAGCTACAGTCATCAAAACAGTATGGTACTGGCATAAAAACAAACACATAGATCAATGAAACAGAATAGAGAGCCCAGAAATAAACCCATGGACTTATGGTCAATTAATATATGACAAAGTAGGCAAGAATATACAATGGAGAAAAGATAATCTCTTCAGTAATTGATGCTGAGAAAATTGGATAACTACATTATGTAAAAGAATGAAGTTAGAACATTTTCTAACACCATATACAAAAGTAAACTCAAAATGGATTAAAGACCTAAAGGTGAGAACAGAAATCATAAAACTCCTATAGGAAAACAAAGGGAGAACACTCTTTGACATACATTGTAGCAATACTTTTTTGTATCTATCTCCTAAAGCAAAGGAAATGCAAGCAAAAATATATAAATGGGGCCTAATTAAACTTAAAAGCTTTTGCACAGCAAATGAAACCATCTACAAAACAGACAACCTATTGAATGGGAGAAAATATTTGAAAATGATATGACTGATAAGGGGTTAATATCCAAAATACATAAATAGTTCATACAACTCAACATCAAAAAAAAAAAAAAAATGGAACAACCCAATTAAAAAATGGACAGAAGAACTGAATAGACTTTTTTCCAGAGAGGAAATGCAGATGGCCAACAGGCTCATGAATGAAAATATGCTCAATATCATTAATCATCACTGAAATGCAAATCAAAAGCACAACAAGATATTATCTCACACCTGTCAGTTTGGCTGTTATCAAAAATAGCACAAACAACAAATGTTGGTGAGGTTGTGGAGAAAAGGGAACCCATGTACACTGTTGGTGGGAATGTAAATTGGTGTAGTCACTGTGGAAAACAGTATGAAGAGTTCTCAAAAAACTAAAAATAGAACTTCCATATGATCCAGCAATTCCACTCCTGGGTATATATCCAAGAAAAATGAAAACACTAATTTGAAAAGAAATATTTACCCTAAGGTTCATAGCTGCATTATTTACAGTTGCCAAGATATGGAACAAACCTAAGTGTCCTATAACAGATGAATGAATGAATTATATATAATGGAATACTACTCAGCCATAAAAAAGAATGAAATTTTGCCATTTGCAACAACAGGGATGACTTGAAAGGTATTATACTAAATTAAATAAGTCAGATAGAGAAAGACAAATACTGTATGATATCACTGATATGTAGAAACTAAAAGTTAAACAAACTAATGAATATAACAACAACAACAACAAAAGAAACAGACTCATGGATATAGAAGACATACTAGTGATTACCAGTAGGGAAAGGGAAGAGAGGAGAGGCAAGATAGGGGTAGGGGATTAAGGTGAACAAACTATTGTATGAAAAATAAATAAGCTTCAAGGATATATTGTACAATACAGGGAATATAACTGTATATGGAATATAATCTTTAAAAATATGAATCACTGTTGTATATCTGGAAGTTATATAATTTTGTACATCAACTATATTTCAATTAAAAAAGAAAAAAAAATTAATATAGACCAAAAACAAAAACCACATGGATATAAGTAAACAAATATGGCTTCCTCAGCTCTTCACAGGAGTATACTAGAAGTTACATGGTTAAGGCAGTTCATGAGGAGTAAGGAGTAAGAAAGTGAGAGGAGGTCAAAAAGTATAGGCTCACTGATTATGCAACACTAGGTAGGATAGGGCTACATTAGCACTCAAAGGTTTATAATTAATAACTAATAACGTATGATGGAAGCCTTGCTGTGCTACAATCCCATACTTCTGTGTTCTATTTCTTGTTCCTCATTAAGCCAGCATCTGGTCTGGGCATGGTCTTCCAAACAAATGAAGGCATAGGTACTCAGAAAAAGACATTTTCAGACATGTAAGTCCTCAACAATTTTACTTTGCATGAACCCTTTCTCAGGAAGCTGGATGATGTACTCCATCAAGAAAGAACAGGTTTTAGGTTCTAAGTAACAGAGGTTCCTACACAACAAAAACTAAGGGGATTTCCCAAGAAATGGCACGGGAATACCTCAAGACAAGAGCTGTGCATAGATTTAAGAATGAGGACAGAAGAATCCAGGATTAAAACAGGATTGATTGATTATCTAACTAATTTGGCCTTATGGAAAACAATACAATTGAAAATAAAAAGACATTTTTTTTTTAATTTATTTTTGGCTATGTATGGGTTCTCATTGCTGTGTGCAGGCTTTCTCTCTAGTTGCAGAGAGTGGAGGCTACTCTTCCTTGTGGTACATGGGCTTCTCATTGTGGTGGCTTCTCTTGTTGCAGAGCACAGGCTCTAGGCACATGAACTCTAGGCATGTGGGCTTCAGTAGTTGCAGTGCATGGGCTTAGTAATTGTGGAACATGAGCTTAGTTGCTCAGCGGCATGTGGAATCTTCCTGGACCAGGGCTGGAAACCATGTCCCATGCACTGGTAGGCAGATTCTTAACCACTGCGCCACCAGGGAAGTCCCTAAAAAGACATTTTTAATTTCAGAAAAAATAAAACAAAGTACAACAAAGGAAATGTAATCAGGTTATTTTGCTAAGCAGTCAGTATTATTGATATTGTCATAATATTATAAATATGGGGATAATTGGGCAAGAGGATGTAAAATATAACAAAGCCAAGTTCTTATCTTCTAAAATATGCGTTTATCTTTTAACCATGCAATGTCAGTTCCAGGAATCTATCTCAAAAAATATATTGCAAATAATTGCAAAATTTTAAAAATTACTTATACTCAAGCTTATTTATTCTATTTACAATAGCAAAAAAATGGATATGATTCCCTTGTTCTTCCATATAAAACTCATTCAATAAACTACGGTACATGATCACAATAAAATATAATGCAGCTACAGAAAATGAATTAAGGAAGATCTAGACTTTGTTAAATGACAAAAATCAAGGTAGAGTTGTTATTATTTACAGAACAATTATGACTAAAAAATGCAAAGCATATAACTGAGTCACCATTTGATAATTCCTCAAGAAAATGATTTAGACTAAAATCATCATTGCATGAAACCATTAGAATATGCTTTAATACTGAATTCTACAGTTGAAAGATCAGGGTGTCATCCCCTGCATCCACTTTTCAATCACAGCATCTACCAAGTGTGGGAGGACCAGATTTTATCCAGATATTATAAACCCCTGGAGGTCTAGAGAGAAAATGTAAGCCAACATCTTAAATTCAATTTTTTAAACTCATTATTTATCATAAAATTTTCACATGATTAGTACATTCTACTCTATAATATATGCCCTTTTTAAATGGAATACTTTCACTGTTTTAATTATATGCCACTGAGCAAAATTGATGCTCCAGAAATATGCACCTTATCATTTCTGTATTTTCATATACTCTCTGCCTTTCTAGCTCAAGTTTTTCACCATAACCTCTTTAACGTGTGTGCGTGCGCACGCAAGCATGCGTGTATGAGGGAGAAAGAGAAATAAGCCTGGTGTAGCTGACATTTTTCAGACCTTTGCTGGTAAAAACATAATTGAGGAAAGAATCTATGATGATACTAGGAATGTCTTTTTTGTTAGGTTGGTGAATTTTAAGATAAATAAGATATAATGAGAATCGTTAGCAAGTAAGAAAAAGTAAGTGGCAGAGTAGGGATAGAAGATGACGGAAAGCAGGAATGTTTAATGGAGCAGTGTGAAAGAGGGAAGGAGAGAAGTAGAAAGGAACACAGAAAAGATTGCTGAAAATATAGTAGCCAAGTAAGCTGACTATGGAACGCAAATATTTGGTCAAATTACCACCAAATCAAAATACGTGGGACTCACTTCCATCTCCAACTCCTAAATTCTAATTTACCCTCTGGATTTACCTTTCTCGACTGTCTCAGTCTACTTTAATTTAATTTCACCTGTATAAAAATGATAGTAGCTAATTACTGTATACCAGACACTGTTTAAGTACCAAGAATATGTTAACTCAAATAACCCCTTGAGAAATATTGGATAGTATTTACATCTCTAAATCATAGATCAGGTACTAAGATAGGTTAAGTAACTTGCACAAGTCAGACATCTAATAAGTTGTAGAACCAAAATTGAAACACAGGCATTCTAATTCCAGAACTTGAATGTTTAATCAACCCTAATACGAGCAGTCAGTTTTGATATCTTGTGAATTATCATTGTTAAAGCTTTACGATAGTATTCTTTTTTCTGACTTTTAACACATCTTTAAAACAACAGCAAACTGAAGCAACTTGAGTAGAATGAATGTACAGAGTCAAAGGAAAATCATTTTTTAAAATAAAAATAAAATTTTAACTTGTATTCTCAATGTAGAATATGCCATTCTTAATAGAAAAATACTGTTCATGTGTGGTAATTTACTAATATAAATACAACTGGTTAATCTCAAAGTTATGCAAGATGACTGGTCGAGGTCCTAAATGATCTGTAGAAAATTAGTTTCACATATAAATTCAGTTGCGTTAATAGTGGTCATTAATCAGTGTCAACAATGGCAAGTGAAATAAAATTGGTGACTTCTATTAATAAGTAAACAAATTGGTATTTTCTATTACTGGACAAATATTATGTTAAACATTAAATTGCAAAAACTATTTTAGTCATAATATGCATAGTTTTTCATCTGATTATCCCTAGTATATAATGATAAAAGGGCTAAATTTTTTTACTAAATGTGTGCTGGATATAGTAAATATCCTGCTCTAAAAACATTATTCAAGAGAAATTGTTTAATTGCATTTTAGGCATTTTCTCATTTGTAGAAAAAAAATTATTTTTTACTCCCTATTTTTTCCTTAGTATACATACTAAAGACTAACTTAATTGCTTGAAGACAGCACAGGAAGTTACGATTTCATTTTAAATAGAGTAAAATGTTTGTATGTTCTACAATGGTGCCATCAACTAAATCTCTTAAGAATAATATAATTGAACTGACATTTAACTTGGCAATTAAGGAAATTATCTTAGCTTCATGTCCAATTTACGTTAGGAAGGTGATGTTTTTAGGTTAACTGAGAGTTGATGTTTTAAATGATGGCAAATTTCCAGTCAAATGGATTCTCTCATGGAAGACTTCTGCTTCAAGCTGAAATAGACTAGCTGGGGAAGACAATATGTCTACCAGAAATCACCAGAATATCTAGATTTATCTAGCTGTAAATAAACAGCTTGAAAAACTTTATATATTTACTCGAAAAACTGAGACCCAGAACAAGGAGAGCCACGGAAAGGTGAACCAGTATACTATGAGTTATTTCTTCCCCGTAAGCATTTGTGTATCTTGGCTCTAATTCAGAGACTGAATCCAGACAGAGGTCATGATGAAGAGGTGGAAAGGCCAGCAGAGCACAATCTCACAAGACTAGAGAGGCCAATGTCAGGAGATCAGGACCCTGTGATTAGAGGGGCTGAGATCCAGGTGAGATGGGAGGCACAGAGCAACAACCCAGTTCTCAGTGGTTTTCCCCTCTAGACATTTGTACCGTTTTTAAGCTTCTCAGAGAAAGTGGCTAAGAAGCTAAGCAGAAAAGCACTGAAAAGCAGAATGGAGTTATAAGTAATAAAATTAGCAACTCTCTGGATAGGAGGTTTATCAACAAATTCTTACATTACAGGATGAATTATGTACCCCCCCCCAAATTCATATATTGAATTGCTAACCACCCAATACCTCAGAATGTGACTTTATTTGGCAATGGAGTCTTTAAAGAGGTAATTGAGTTAAAATTATGTCATTAAGTTCAGTCCTAATCCAATATGACTGGTATCCTTATAAGAAGAGGATATTAGGACACAGAGACACACAGAGGGAAGACCATGTGAAGACATAGTGAGAAGCCAGCCAACTACAAGTCAGTGAGAGATATCAGAAGAAACCAACCATGTGACACCTCAATATCATACTTCTAGCCTCCAGAATTGTGAAAAAATACTTTTTTGTTGTTTAAGCCACCAAGTCTGTACAACTTTGCTATGACATCCCTAGCAAACTAATATATTCTATATGCCAGCAATGAAAAAAATTGTACAGTTTCAAAGACATTTCAATACCTACCTAAATCATTAAGATGTAGGAAAAAATTAATTAAACCATTATTTTCTATGTATGAACTATATCCTGATAGCCAAAAAATACTTCCTTGAATCCTGCTTTTTTGGGGGCATTTCATAATTCCAGGAGCAGTCCTACGTCACATATTGCCATCAATTCACTAGGCTTTTATTCTTCCAGAATTCTGAGTCACAGAAAACTGAATTGTCCCCATAAAGGTCAGAGTTTTCAGCTTTTTCTCTCTAAACAGTGATGATTATTCTCCAATGTTACTTTAATCAAAATGTCCATTAACCAATGTACAATTTTTAAGAAGACTGAAAAACAAAAATAATAGAAGTATTGAAAGAAAATACGGAAAAACATGTTCACAATTTTCACATAGGAACAATCTTCCTAAATGAAAAATGAAACACAAGCCATCGTAGAAAATATTGGCAGACTTGATATCATGAATGTTAACATTTTCCATACAGCAAGAAACACCCAAAACAAAGTTAAAAGACAAATGAAACATCCAGAGAAAATATTTGCAAGGAGTTCCAGTGAATAAATAAAGAAACTCTTAGTTCCCTATTTTATACACGACTTATGTAGACAAGTTATTAATATACAGAGAAGTAATGTGTTATGCACTGGGAATACAAAGAAAAATAAGGCAGAATGATTGCCATCCACAGCCCCATAATCCAATGGTGGAATGTTTGAATAAGCAAACAGTTAAAAGATAAAGTGGATGATTATAATGAAGTTGTAAACAGATTTTTATGGTTACATAGAAATGGGAGAACCACTTCTGAATAGGGCTCAGTCAGGTATGATGTGGAGAAGAATGCAAAAGGTGAGGGATGATGTTGCCCAGAAAGGAAAACATTAGCAATCTCCCAAAAGTAGAGGAAGAAGAAACTGGGCAGACAAGAAGTTGGAAGGAGTTTGGGGAAAGGCAATAGAGTGAGTGAGGAAAGACATTTCAAGCAGAGGGAATAATTTGTGTTTGGGGATATTTTGGAGAGAAGTTAAGAAAAACATGCATAGATTTTAAAATATCCTCTATGAGGAAACAAAACAAATTTCCATAATCTGGGTGTAGAAGTGTGGGCGTTCTTCATTGCACAACACCACTGATGGTAAAGAGATAAGATCTGGGTGCTAACTTAGAATATTTCTGTGATGGACAGAACCATGAAGGCCTTAAATTGATGACTATTAAGTTCTGACATGACTTCAGGTTCACTAAGTTGTTATTTGTAACATTACATTTCTTTTTCTTCAAGTGCTAACCCATTTCTTCTCTCCTTAAACCTTTAGTTCCAGCCCTGTTTTCAAAATTAAGTCTTGACTATTATGCCAGTTACTATATACCTGGAATCTACCTCCCTGGCAGAGTAGGTGATTCTATCACAGCAACTACTAGAGTGTTTAGTTTACATGTATCTATATAAACACAAGCTGCATCAGAAAAACAAGAAGAATGGCAATTATAGAAACTTTTTTTCACTTTGTTTCAAAATAACTCATCCTATCTGAGAAGTGGACCTCAGAGAAGCAGACTGGGTCGTTGGTTACTATCCAATGAAGTCTATTAAATTACCATTCTCTGTTGACATAATGTTTTATAAAGTTAAATTTCATCATGATTGACTTACAAAAAATTCTTTGTGAGATTTAATCATAAGCACTTACCAATAGATAAACAACTATTGGAGGCCTCCACAAACAGCTCAATTATGGGGTTTTTTCCAAATTTTTATTGGATTAAATTATCTAGGATATTTCCTAAAGTTTACATGCTATAGTCTAAGCTATTTATAATTCCCCAAAATTATAACACAGAGAAATAGGAATTGGAAGATCCTCATAAAAACCTAATAATGACCTAAATTATTAGGTCATTAAATATATAGATCTGAATTTTTTTTTCTTGCATTGAATTTATGGGGTGAATGATTTTTTTTTAATACATCTTTTTTGGAGTATGCTTGCTTTACAATGTTGTCTTAGTTTCTACTGTACAACAACGTAGACCAGCTATATGTATACATATATCCCCATATCCCCTCCCTCTTGGGCCTCCCTCCCACCCTCCCTATCCCACCTCTCTACATCATCATAAAGCACCAAAGTGATCTCCCTGTGCTATGCAGCAGCTTCCCACTAGCTATCCATTTTACATTTGATAGTATATATATATCAATGCTACTCTCTCACTATATCCCAGCCTCCCCTTCCCCCAAGTCTGTGTCCTCAAGTCTGTTCTCTACATCTGCTTCTTTATTCCTGCCCTGCCGTTAGGTTCATTGGTACCATATTTCTAGACTTCATATATATGCATTAGCATGCGGTATTTATTTTTCTCTTTCTGGCTTACTTCACTCTGTCTGACAGACTCTAGTTCCATCCACATACAAATAACTCAATTCATTCCTTTTTATGGCTGAGTAATATTCCATTGTATGTATGTACCACATCTTCTTTATCCATTCATCTGTTGATGGACATTTAGATTGCTTCCATCACCTGGCAATTGTAAATAGTGCTGCAGTGAACATTGGAGCGCATATATCTTTTTGAATTATGGTTTTCTCAAGGTATATGCCCAGTGGTGGGATTGCTGGGTCATATAGTAGTTCTATTTTTAGTTTTTTAAGGAATCTCCATACTGTTTTCCATAGTGGCTGCATCAATTTACATTCACACCAACAGTGCAGGAGGGTTCCCTTTTCTCCACACTCACTCCCGCATTTATTGTTTCTAGATTTTTTGATGATGACCATTCTGACTGATATACAGTGATACTTCATTGTGGTTCTGACTTGCATTTCTCTAATGATTAGTGATATTGAACATCTGTTTATGTGTTTGTTGGCCATCTGTATGTTTTCTTTGGAGAAATATCTATTTAGGTCTTCCGCCCTTTTTCGGATTGGTTTGTTTGTTTTTTGATATTGAGCTACACGAGCTGCCTGTATATTTTGGAGATTAATCCTTTGTCAGTTACTTCATTTGCAAATATTTTCTCCCATTCTGAAGGTTGTCTTTTCATCTTGTTTATGGTTTCCCTTGCTGTGCAAAAGCTTTTAAGTTTCATTAGGTTCCATTTGTTTATTTTTGTTTTTATTTCCATTACTCTAGGAGGTGGGTCAAAAAGGATCTTGCAGTGATTTATGTTATAGAGTGTTCTGCCTATGTTTTCCTCCAAGAGTTTTATACTGTCTGGCTTTACATTTAGGTCTTAAATCCATTTTGAGTTTATTTTTGTGTACGGGGTTAGGAAGTGTTCTAATTGCATTCTTTTACATGTAGCTGTGCAGTTTTTCCAGCACCACTTACTAAAGAAGCTGTCTTTTTTCCATTGTATACTCTTGCCTCATTTGTCAAAGATAAGGTGACCATATGTGCATGGATTTGTCTCTGGGTAAAGCCCTAAAATTGATTTAGTTAACAATTATTTGTTAGTTATCTTCAATTCAGTTGTCATTGGAAAGTAAATCCCCTGGAAGAGACATTTCCTTTGAGAGTAGTAAATATAGTTTATATGCAGTTTTTTTGCTACAAACACAAATATAATCAATTTCTTAACATTATATCTGTGAAGAATTCAAATTGCCTAATTTTAAAATGTGAAGATCAACTATGGAAAAGAAAATGATTATAATATGGTTATTTTTTTTATTCTTTCATTTTGATGTGTAATCAAAATATTACTTGTACTCAAGGATGTGTTTTCTTAAAAGAATACAGTGTACAAATAACATAACAAAAATCTTAATTGACCAAATGTTAACATTATTCTACCTTTATTTTGTAGATAGAGCTGAATATTATCAAATTACCATGATTAAAAGTAAAAAGTGGCATGCCAATTTAGCCAGTTATCACCTATCAAAAGTGAATAATGAATATCAGTTTTTATAATATCCTAACTTATTTGCATGATGCTGTGTTTAGTTTCTCTTAGTTTGCTCTACCGTGTGATTTTATTTCTACTAGAGCTGTAAATTTTGTTAAAGGTCTAGATATGGATTTAATTGTAATTTAATTTTTAACAAATTAGTTTTCCAAGTCAAATTAACTCCAACATGTTGGAGTACATACATTTAAAGAGTGGTCATATTGACAAAAACAAAAGCATTTTGTTGCTTCAAATTCACATTTATTGTTACCATCAGTGAATTTAAACTCACATAGACACGTGGTCAAATGAAAACAATTTACTGAATATCACAAAGATAAACATATATTTATAGCAATGTACTGTGAATAAATTCATTAAGAGGATTTTGGACATTTAAAATTCATTTTCAAATCGAATGAGTTACCATTTTTTCCTGGGGAAATGTACTAAGTCTCTAGGGGCATGTAGGTAAACAAGTCTATTTTGTTTGTGCCCAGCATAAATGGCAGAGCTGGTGTTTTCTAATTCATTTTGTTTCTGTAGCTGTGAAACAAAAATTTTTAGGCTGGCACCCTCGTCCTCCTTATGAAACAAAGTAGATGTATTTTTCTATAAATTAATAATGACCAATGTTAAATGGGCCTTCAGTGCTATTCAGTTACCCTTGTGTCCTAATCAGCTTTTTCTCTTTTTATATCAGCTATTTGAACTGACTACCTTTTCCTCAAACATCCAACCCCTCTCTCTGTCTCACCTTTCTCTATTATCTTAGCAAATAATCTCACCACCACTTTTACAAAGACCATATTGAGCTACTAGGTGGGTATTCATTCCTTCATTTTCAAACATACAATCTAACTATATCAGCACCCATTTTATTTCTCTTCCTCCTATTGCAGTTCAAGACATTTCCCTCTAGCTACCTAAGGCCAATGATTCCATCTGTGCTTAGGTCTGCACCACTCTGCTTTTTTAAGAATCCACACTATTGGTTTTCCCTTCCATCTGTGGAACACTCAATCCCCCGCCCCCCGCCACTCCCAATCCTTTCCTTCAAGTTTGTGGACACTCTCCTATTAAAAAACTAAACTAAGCAAAATTAAAACCTTCCCCTGGACCCCACATTTCCTTTTCCCTATCACAGCTAACTTTACCAGAAGAGTTGTCTATGCTCACATCACTCTCTCCATTTCCTCCTACCCCACATCCTCCTCAACCACTCCAATTCTACCCCCTCATCTGTCACTCCATCAAAAGAGTAATCACAAAATTCACTCATAACCTCACAGTTTAACCCAAAGGAGACTTTTTGGTCTTAATCTTACGGTATTCAACATTTGATATTTTTTTATTGAGCATCTACTATGTTCTACGGACATTCTAAACCCTTGGGCCATATTAGAGAAGAAAGCAAAGATTCCTGCCCTGTGAAGCTTATGCTCTTAGACATGTCTCAGCAGCAATAATGCTCTTGACCGCTTACTCCTACATGAAGCACTTTCTTCACTTTGTTTCCTAGAAAAAGCAATCAGCTGGTTTTTCTTCTGCTCTGCTGGGCATTTCTTCTCTAGTTCATTCTGTCTGAACTGATCATTAAAGGTGAAGTTCTTCAGTTTTCAATCCTAGGCTGTCTTCTCACTCTTACAATACTCTGTTCTCTGAAATCTGCAACCATATATCCTACTGTCTAATTGACATCTCCTCTTGGACTCTCAAAATTACCTCATTTTCAACAGAGCTCAAATTGAATTGATATTTCCTCTGAAATCAGTGTTTCCTAGCTCAGAGAATGGCACCACCATTTATCTATTTATACAATCTTGTTATCTTCCTTTCCAATCCAATATCAAGTCCTGTCATTTTTATATTTCAAATGTCTCTCTTTGCCCATCTCTACTGCCATCAATCTAGTCCTGGTGAATGACTCTCATCTGGATGAATATCTGTGATATTGTGATTTATAATAAGAAATATATATATAATTTACATATATAATAAATTATATTTGTATATATTTATATATTTTAAATATTTATATTATATGTATTTTATATGATAAATACATATATAAATATTATAATTTATAATAAGAAATATATGTATGTGTATATGTATATATTCTGACACAGAGCTCCAAAAATGCTTGGGATTTTCTAGGTGATAAAAGCAATAAAGATGTCGATATTCATAATAAATGTCAGCCACACCTGAGTTTATGTTAATGAGGTGACTTTTGTAAGGCGCCTAAGGATAGACGCTGGATGCCAGGGAAACCAACCATGTGATTAAAGGTTTGAAACTTTCAGTCCCACCCTTCTGACCGCCGGGTAGGGAAGAGGGGCTGGAGGTTAAATCGCTCGCCAGTGGCCAGTGATTTCATCAACAATGCTGTGTAATAAGGCCTCCATAAAAACCTAAAAGGACAGGATTCAGAGAGCTTCCAGGCTGCTGAACACGTGGAGATGTGGGGAGAGTGGTGCAATCAGAGAGGGCAAGGAAGCTCTGTGCCCCATCCCACATACCTTGCCCTATGCATCTCTTTCATTTGGCGGTTCCTAAGACATATCCTTTTATAATAAACCAGCAATCTAGTGAGTAAAATGTTTCTCTGAGTGCTGTGAGTTGCTCTGGCAAGTTAATCAAACGGGAGGAGGAAATCCAGCTCCAGTCTGCAGCTAGTCAGTCAGAAGCACAAGTGATGATCTGGACTTTCAACTGGCATCTGATGCAGAGTGGGGGGTGGAGGGGGTTCAGTCTTGTAGAACTGAGCCCTTACCCTGTGGGATCTGATGCTTAATAGCATCAGGATGGAGTTAATTGCTTGGTGGTGTAGAAATACACACACATGTTAGAACTGATGTCAGAACTGGAATACCATACTCTTACATCAGGTCTTCTTGTGTCCTCCCTTATGCCCGTTCCTACTGAAGTGAGAGAAATCATTTTGAAATGATAAATCACCATGTTTAAGATCCCTTAGGATGAAGTAACATTCAAGGTTTTATGTAGCCTGCCCACCCCTCCCTTCCCATCTCCCACATGATCTCATGCCATCATCAACCTCATTCTCTCCCACATGCATTGGCTTCTAGTCAGGCTTTTGTGCTCACTGTGTTCCAGATCATCACAAAGCATTTATACACGCTTCCTCTTTAATCTGGAGAATACTCAGATGCTCATGGGTATTGTCTCAGTGCAAGCCACTTTCTCAAGGAAGCCACCCCTGAATTTTCTGATTGTATGAAATTCACCTGTATTAGTCAGGGGTCAGCGTTCTCCATATATACATACATATATCTCTTAATCCAATATGACTAGTGTCCTCATAAAAAGGTAGAATGTGGACACAGAGACACACATAGAAGGAAGATGATGCAAAGAGACATAGGGAGAAGATGGCCATCTGCAAGCCAGGGAGAGAGGTCTGGAACAGATCCTTCCCTCTGAGATCTCCTTTTTTTTTCTAGCAAAAACAAAAATAGCAGATTAAAAAAATACACATAATTTTGGGAAATTAACTATGTTGATTAAGTCTTGTTTTAGTATCAGGTAAAGGTACATTGATTTAATGAAACTAAAAACAATCTTTGGTATAAAGTCCGTAATTCGAAACTCTTGGCCCCAGATGTGTTTTGAAATTCAGCACTTTTTGAATTTCAGAAAGATACTACCGATGCATAAAACTACATACTATGTAATAATTCCAGTGGAGTTTAGGGAAGCATCCCTTAATCAAATACATTAATAGTTCTGCAACAAAACATATGAGCAATCACACTAAGCCAGGCAAATACTTTAAATGGCCTTACATTGCTTCAAGTCAGGTCTTGCCAATAAATAAGTTTATACCAAACTTAGAAAAAGGTTTTTAGTTTTTGAAAGCTTTCTGAATTTTGAAATTATGGATAAGCTTATGGATTTATTCTTTTTATTCTTAGCACCTTTTTAATTATGGTAAAATCAATTAGATGACCTGATCAATAAATACCAGCTGACACCTTGATTTTGGACTTCTAACCTGCAGAACTGTGAGATAATCAACTTCTGTTGTTTAAGCCACCCAGTCTGTGGTACTTTGTTATGGCAGCCCTTGCAAATTAGTACAAACACTTACTAGTTTTCAAAACGTTGTACATTTGTCATCCTAAGGATTAAAACTGCAAAGTTTTATGTATATAAATGCATATGTGTGCTAAATATTTGAAACATCTTCTAGACTTCTTCTCTACCTACATTTTAAGAGCTACTTAATCTTTTTCTCCAATCCACATATTTGAACTTACCTAATGACTATTCCAAATGTATAAATAAGTCCGCTTCCATCTAATGTTTATTTTAAATATCCTTGGTGCAATTTATCTCTTACTCTGAAGTATAAGTGTTTCACTAGTTTAAAAACTAAGCATATGAGTTGTGCTTTAAGATTTAAATTTTATTTGGTGATGTTCTGTCATCTTAAGATGTGACCCCATCACCACAGGCTTCTACAACCCTCTTAGCAAGAGAAGAAAGGGCCAGGTTGTTGAGCACCAACAATTATATGCTTTGGCCCTGAAGTGATATATGTCACTTTGCCCTTGTTTCATTAGCTGTGACCGGTCATATAGTCACATGGCTGTATCTGATGTCTGTCTAGGAGGTAGGGAGGCTTAATTCACCAAGTACCCAGAAACAGAGAATTGGACCTTAGTAAATGTTAACAATGCCTAGTACAAACCCCACTGTGAGAGTCAAAATTAGGAAAGCTATCAGGGGAGATGAAGCATCATTTAAGTTAAGCATCACTTAATCCCCCAAGAGGGGGATTCGAGGTTGGTGGTGGGCTCAGTACTAACTTGATGGGTCTGGGAAGGGAAATTGTTCTCACACTACAAATGACTGAGGTTGGAATGCCCTCCCAATTTAGTCACCCTAGCCTTGTAATCTTTCTATGGGAAGGATACTCAACTATATGAGTGTAAGGTAAAAGAGAGCCATGATCTTGGAGCACAGGCATGGGGGTGTGCAATGTGATGCTGTCGGGGACCTCGTCTAGCAATCACCTCACCACAGGAGTAGACCAGCACCCGTCAACCATTCACTCAGAAATATCTAGTAAGTGCCTCCTCTCAGCCGCCTGCCTTCTGGAGAATTGATACAATCATAGACACAGTCCCTGCTACCATAGAGCTTATTTAGAGTTGAATAGAGGATTCAGCCAGAATTACAACAGATGAATAATTGAAAACATAATAAATATCCTGAAGGAGCAACTCCATGATGGCCTTTTACAAAGAACTTAACCTCCACAGTGTTAGACCTGTACTTAATCTTGCAGGACTCAGGACAAAAATACAAAAACAGGCCCAGGTACCATATGCCTAAACATTTATTAAACAACTATTAAATAGAATATATTCTGTTCTCATATATTGACAAACATACTTTCATTAAGACAGAATTGTAGATTCTGTGTAAAGTTTTGGGACTTTATATGTCTCAAAGATAACGAGATTTCTTATTGCACATTTCTAGATGTTTTGTTGAGGTTTAGATAGAGTTCACTCAAACTCTGGTTCAGGTATCTAGACCTATGGTGCCAGACAAATCAGGAGGGTCTATACAGGTTTATTAGTCACTATAATATGGCTCTCTGGGGGCAACAGGAAAGAGTCCCAAGCTGGTCAAAAAAAATGGCTTGAGGGCTATAGGGTAAGGAGACTGGCTTGGGGTTTCCATGGTAGTTAACTCCTAACCATGTGGGTCAACCCTTAACCCATCTTGGGGGGGTACTGTTTTCATGCACACAGTAAGTCTGGGGCTTGTATAGCCTGCACTTCCCTGCAGTGCCAAAGGAGTGAGCACTGGGCTTTCTCATAAGATTACCAGGTGTGGGACAGAGGGATAAGGGAGAGTGGTGGGGCTGGAAAACTCTCAGTAAGACATCGAAAATGAAGTGAGGATCTTTATTACAAATGTTAAAAAATGATTAGAACTCTACACAAATTAACATGAACAAAATTTGAAAACAAGGGTAAGTAACAAAAAATTACTGAGGAGTGATATAGATATAGATAAATGTGATATTTCCAGCAAATTCTCAAACAATATTGTATCTTATTTATGAAGACAGAAATGTACAATAAAAATGTAAAAATATGTGAAGGAATGATGAACATGGGGAAAGAGAAAGGAATGGAATTAGGGGTAGTTCCAAAGGAGGCTTGAAATATATGGATAATGACTTAAGGAGAATTGCAGCAAAATGTTGCAAATGTTACAGTTTGAAAAATCTGGGTGGTGGGTAAACAAGCATTTATTATATTTTTCTCGATATGTTTGAAATATTTAATTTAAAAAATTAAGAAAGAAACATTTCACACTCATTAGAGTCGACACTTTTATACTCCATAAGGCGGCGGGTCAATCTAGCTTCCACACCTGAGTGAAGCTATAAAAGGGGAGTCTGATCTGTGCACCATTGCTGCTCAGTGACGCCTGACCTTGCCACAAAACCTGGTCCTGCTGGTGTTCCGCTGCAGTCACATCTTGATGGTGCAGTTACCTGCATAGGCCTCTTCCATCAGGAACCAACTCATCTCTTTGACAGTGCTCTGATTTCTAAATCTGCAAACTTCAGCTTGCATTTCTTTTGGTTCTCATACACAGTCACTCTCATGGGCACCAGTTGGCTTCAGGAGCACTAAGCAGGGAATTCTAGTATCCTCCATCTCAGCGACCTGAAACCATCATCCATCTATCTTCCCATGGGACCTACCTAAGACAAATTTCCCGTTAAACCCTCAAAACCCTTAGGTCCTAATGATACTCCCTTTAGTTCCTCATGAAGTAAGTGACCTTCAGTAATTCTGGCAGCCCTCCCATCAACCCTCTGAGAGTATTTTCAGTGGATCTAAGGTGATTTGCTTTCTGAGGCGAAGTCCCCAGGAAGTTTCAGGACTGCTAGACCTACCCCTCTAGGGAAGGATATGACAGTTGCTTGCATTTATTCTAAGGTGTCTCTCTTGCTGCAGAGGAGAAAAGAATACATATTTAATTACTAGAAGGGCATTATGAAAAGTATTTTAATAATCCTGAAAGTAAAATTTTCTCTTTTTGGATTAAATGTATTTTGCTTAACATTTTTTTTAATCTTTTAGGGGCTCTTATCAAGAGTGGATGCATTTATCAAAATTAGTACTACTTTGATTAATATCTTTCTCATTCCCTCATGCCTGGCAAAACTGCAGGTTCTGCCTGGCCTTGACCAATGTTAGAAGTGTCTTTAATCCAGAGTTGCTGGAACTCCAAGATCAAGAGTGTATAGTACCAAGATTTGAGCAGGAAGCCCAAGAAAATAGTAATATGATCATGTGTCTCAAACTGAAATTACAGGGTAAAAACTTAAAATCTAGGATAATGCTCTGAGAAGAGAGAAGGGGGCAGGAAACACGGGCTAGAAGCAGGAAATGTGGAGATAAGCAGAAAGAGGCTTTTCAGAAGCATTTCAGAGCTATGTCTGCTGCTTGGATTTTAAATCCTTAACATGTTCAGAGCACTGGCGGGCTGGCCATATCCATGATGGTCAGGCTGAAGTGTTAACTTATAAACTGTGACTCTTCCCTGGAAAATAAAACAGGGACACTTTGAATGTCTGAGACTCTGAGGGTTAGACCCGCCAACTCCCAAAGGTGGTCTTCCCATTTACTTCCCAGTAATCAACCAACCTGGGGGAAGATACTTGTGATTAGTCAGAAAAACAGAAAGCCCACAGAAGGGCATCTCAGGAGTACTTAGAGCAACAATATAACCACCACAGCAGGGTGTTACTTTGTTTGTTTATGGTGATCCTTCCTACTACCAGATTACTAATCATGTTACCTAGTTCTGAGCAGCAAGCTTCAAGGCCCTAAGTAAAAAAAAAAAAAAAAAAAAAGATTTACAATCCAAACGTCTCATGTGAACAGCTGTTTTATGTGAGGCCAGATGCTGACTGAGAAAAATATACGCACAGGGACAGAGAGAAAGAAGATTAAGAAACATCAAAAATAAAACCTGTTCCTCTGCCTTCCCGAGGTAAAGGTGTTTTTTGTTTGTTTTGTTCTTTAGGAATTGTTTTTCTTTTTAAATTCCAGAAATCTCTACTCCATCACTTCTTTTCAAGCTTTGCGATAAGATGGGTTGCCTCTTTAACATGAATCCTTTTATGAGATTTTTCTATTCAGATCGGTGGTCTTTCTCAGTAAGTTTTGAGATTGTCAGTATCTCCCTGTGTCTTTTCAAGGTCTCGGGTCTCTGTCTCCTTCTGCTTGGCCCACAGCCTTTCTGGATCCTATATCCGCGTTACACTGTTGACTCTCACTGCTGGCAGGGAGCTCAGCTGCTCCATGACTGATGCTGGAGCTTAGGCTCATGCTCTGACTACTGGAGCTGATGCTGATGTTGGCCCCATCCTTCATTCTCATCACACACTCTCCACAATAGGACTGTTAGATCCTTCGTTATATTTATTCTCTCGCTTCCTCTGCCTCTCTCTATCACTGTCTCCGTCTCTATCTCTATATCTCTTTCACATAGAATTTGGAACAGACACCTGAAAGAGTTTCCATCTCAATTCATCAATCCAGATGTATAAATTCCTTCTATCTATAAACATTCATGCCATTTCGTTATAATGATGTCCTCTAGCACATAGATAGACACCTTGCTTCCAAAGCAATGCATTCCCATGTCTGCTCAGACAAATTATTATTCTCATCTTAACTGACTCATGTGGCACAAAAATAAGCTTTCTTGCCAAAGTATGAACAGACCCAAATAAATCTATTGACTAAAGAGAAAAAGAGGGGGCAAAATGGCGTGTATTGCCATGTTTTCTAAGGTGTTTCTTTTCTCATTTTTTTGGCAATGTACGTAGACCTAATCTGACATTGTATTTAATGCAGATGAGCCAGAGAGTGTAATGTTATAAAGGATGAGTGATATCAGCCCCAATTATGCAAACCACTAGAGATACAATGGGTAGGGCACAGCAAAAAGGGAGAGGAGCAAGAAACATCTGACAGCTTACAATTCTCTTTCTCTATGGTACCATTTTACTCTCTCTTTCTCCTTCAATCTCTATATGGGATCTTTCTTCAAAGGCATTTCTACCCTCTATTGTGCCTATAAACACTGCATATACCATAGCATGGCAGAATAACATATTGAAATATTGATGCCTTTGTGTGATTCCTCTCACAGTTCCAGAGGCTGGCAAGTCCCAGATCAAGGCGCTGGCAGATTTGGTGTCTGGTGAGGATCTGCTTTCTGGGTCATAGATTACTGACTTCTCACTTATCCTCACATGAAAGAAGGAACAGTTTTCCAGGAGCTCTTTTATAAGGGCACTAATCCCATTCATAAGGGCTCCACCCTCATGACCAAATCACCTCCCAAAGGCCTCAGCTCCAAATACTATCACATTGGACATCAAGATTTCAATATGTAAAACTTAAGTCCATAGTGATCCCTGCCATCTTCCCATTTCCCAAATCCATACAGAAACAGCTGCTTGGTCCTGAATCAGTTGCCTGCAGGGAGGACTGTGGCCAGCTGGAGTCAGACATCCAGGGAGTTCCTCAGGCTAAACCCAGAGGAAGGAGGTTTAAGGATAGGCAATAATGTCTTGGTCAGAGGTGAGGAGCAAAGGAGCAAGAGGAGGTTCTTCCGCCTCAAAAAATAAACTAATAGTAATAGTGGTAATAATAATAAAATAATGATTATAATTAAAATCTCATGTATAAGAGAAAGGTAAACTTCCTTTCAGTTTGAAGAAATTTGAAAGTAGAGACAAGACCCTTTCAGGTTTGCAACAACAACAAAAAATGTGTAAAAATTTAATAGTAGTGGCAGTAGTATTTGTGAGAAATTCTCTGTGTTCCTTTCATCTTGCCTGCATCTCTTCCATACTGAGGGTATGAGCAAAAATCAGACCAATCATAGTTTTCATAGTTCAAAGTATTTATTTTTCTTTAATTATAATCTTATTTTTAAGAACTTTTATTGAGATATGATTGACATACAATAAACTGCATAAAGTATACAATTTGATTTTTTTTTCTTATTAGTAATGTATACATGGCAATCCCAATCTCCCAAATCATCCCACCCCACCAACCCCCGACCCTGCTTTCCACACTTGATATCCATATGTTTGTCCTCTACTTCTGTGTCTCTGTTTCTGCCGTGCAAACCGATTGATCTGTACCATTTTTCTAGAGTCCTCATATATGCGTTAATATACGATAATTATAATCTTATAACATGAAGTAAGATCATCATGAACTATCAATTAATGTTCTGAGCTCTTCGAGCCATGAGGTATTATAATTAATTCAGTACCTTTGATTTCAAAAGTCCTTCTACTTCTGGAAACATCATTAGTTTTTAGAATGGCAACATTCCCTTTTCTTCATTACATTCAATTTTCCTGTGACCTCCAAATGTTCCAACATGCATCTGGCTAAAAACAGTCTGCATTTGACTCCTTGCTTTCTAATCAAACTCAAATATTCCCATCTGGTTTGAGATACAGGGATAAACCATTAAGCATTTGAAAGAAAATCCGAGTTATGGAGTAGTAGGAATTATTCAGATTATTTAGTGTGGCCTAATACATACAGTTGTTTCCTTCATTTTCTTTAGATAATTCCTTTATTAATACCCAAGAAGGCTCACCTTTTTCTTTCAGAAACACATGATGTAGTGAGATGCTTCTCTTTTTGAGGTTATAATTGTATTTTCTCTGCACCTAACTGAACTTACACACCTTCTCATACACATCCTGCCAGAATGAGGCCTGACTTCCACACCTGCAAAACAAATAATTAACTACACACCTTGCAGAGAACCCTTTCTTTACCTATAGATAATTAATTCCCAAAGCTTTGTGGTACTTGACTCTTCTCTATATTCCTGAAATATATTTGCTCAAGACCCCATCAAAGACCACTTGACCTATTAAGCCTGGTAATATAGTGGCTGTATATCTATAAACCCACATATCTAGGTTTCTTTTCATTTACCTGTTGATTTATCATACATCTGAATCTTTGGGCCTCATTCTTTCCCAATGATACAGGGATACTCTTTTGCAAATATTAAACAAGTCTATTTTTATTTCTCCTGTATATCATGTTTCCTTGTTGCCTTCTACCTTTCATGCTGGGCCGTGATGTGTATTTCACCAGGGAGGGCACCAATGAATACCTACAGAACGAAGAGTTACTGTCAAGCCTAGCAAGGAAGTAGCCTTGAAAAGAGCCAAGCTTTATGGAATTAGAAAAGAGATTTTTCAATTTCAAGGGTCTTTCTTAAGTGCTGACCCTGGAGGACGCAGTCATTGTTTTATCTAAGCAAAAGTCCAGCCACATAAGAAGAAGTGGAAAGCCTCCCCTACTTTCTTTGATGGACAAAGGTAAAGACAGGTAAAGAAAGACAACAGCAGTGAGAACCCTTGCTTTTCCCTTCTCTTTGAATAGAACCATCTATATTGTGTGAGAAGTTAAAAGAGAAATCCACACCCTCCTTTTCCCCTCCACACCCCACCCTGGAGGAAGGGGAATTAGCTAGCGGTACACTTTCCTGTATTACCAGAGAAACTCTACAAGTGACCACTTACCGTATGGTGCAGGGAAACAGCCCAGCAGTGGCAGCAGGAGTTGAGTGGACAGCAAGCCTCAGGCAGCACTTTGGGCTCTGCATGATGCACGTGGCACAGAAGGAATTCAGAAGAGTTCTAGTAATGGCCGGCAAAGGCGCTGAGAAGTTCCGTGGATTGCACAGGGACTTTGTGCACTGGAGAGTATCGCCCTGGACCACCCAGTGCCCCACCCCCAACCAAGAGCTGGGCTTATACCGCGGTAATCCACTTTATCCACAGATACTGGAACTTGGAGACGTAGCCTCCACCTCAAATCACTTGGCTCCTCAGCAGAGTGGGTATCCAAGGAGTAAGGGTGGGAGGATGTCCTTCATTCCCCTAGAAAGGCAGCCCATGAGTTGCTCATGCTACATGGAGGTAATAGTGCAGTCTGGGGCCTCAGATGGCTTTGAAGAACTAGGAGCTGGTCTGGCAATTCCAGCTTTTTACCTTATCTTAGCTCACAGAGGAGCACAATGAGTATATATCAAAAGGCTTTTTGTTAACAAAAAGGAGTTGTTAATGACAATTACTGACCTGGCTCCCTGAGTGGAAGCCTATAACCCAGCTCTCTTCTGGAAAACTCATTTTTGCTCCCTACAGTGACTGTACCCCAGTTTCCACTTCTAAGCTTCTGAGCCCATATAAATATACCCATTAACAGGTAATTCTAGGCACAGAAGCAGACAGACAGAATGTATGACTCAGGAATAACCATAAGATTGACCTGGGGTCCAGAGCCTAGATTCCTGCCATACATCTTTAATTCCTTTGGGAACCAGGAAGGTTTCTTAGGATGTTTTTTCCTCTCCCCCTGTTCCTGCTGTTTCCATAGGACTTAATCTTCAAGACTGAAGACAAGTGTCATCTCCTCTAGGAATTCTTGTCCAGTAACCTACACCAAGGGTGAATTAGGTGCCAACCTCTCTTCACTCTGTGCATATTTCTATAGTAAACCTCAATTATACTATGTTATCATTATCTTCAACCTTATCTATCTTCCTTCAAGATTTAGAGAGAATGGGCCATTTATTTCTGTATCCCTCTCTGTATATTAGCACAGGGCCTTAATATTGTTATAAAGTCTCAATATATATCGTTACATAACTGAATGAATGACTATATAAACAGTTGAATGAATGTGCAACAATTCTGCGAGTCCAAATATCTGGGATTCATAATGCTATCTATATAAATTTGGAAGAAGTTTTGGTTTAAAGTATGAAAGAATATGATTATACAAAAGACTCCATTATGCACATTATTTTGCTTGAAGAGCGTTTGAAACAAAGTTGGATATTTTAAAAAGGAAATTAACTATGAATGAGCTTCAGATACATGGTAGTAATACAGAACATGTGGACTAAGACTATATGTATCTTGTTGGAACAAATCAAGAGAGGTAATTTAATAATCCACTGAGTTGTATGTCATCTTCCACTGGTGAGGTCCCCTTTGTGGTGTCATTTCATTACTTACCTGTTCACTCTTTAATCAGTTGTCACAGAACTCCAGGGCTCTATGGAGTGAATATAAAGCTATCAGACTAATTCTGGAGTCTAAGTTTATCCAAGTAGACCCTTTTTAACACTGCTGTTAAGACCCATTGCAACAAAGCTTTGAAAACGGGGGTTTGGAGATGAGAAGGGAAGGCCACAGTTATTACTCCAAAGATTATACAGGGAGAGGCCTCCCTATAAATCAGTGGGTTATCTTGGTAGCAGTTCATTATAAATGAAGCATTGTTTTAGGTTGTTTCTTAGGATGTAAGACATGACACTAAAAAGAACACCTTGTGGAAATCCTTTCTATTATGAACTATATATACTGTATAGATATGTGACTATGTATGAACCAGTTCTATTTTAAGCTATCTAAAAAAACTATTTTTAATTTTAATCTATTATTTAAATTTTTAAACAATTCTATTTAAAATGTCAATATAGCTAAATTTTATCCCCTCCTGACAGACTATATATTTGATGTCTATTTTCTTTTATTTTTTTCATCTTTATTAGAGTATAATTGCTTTACAGTATTGTGTTAGTTTCTGCTATACAGGCTTACTGATTTCAGACTGTACTACAAAGCTACAGTAATCAAGACAGTATGGTGCTGGCACAAAAACAGAAATATAGATCAGTGGTACAGGATAGAAAGCCCAGAGATAAACCCACACACATATGGTCACCTAATTTGTGACAAAGGAGGCAAGAACATACAATGGAGAAAAGACAGCCTCTTCAATAAGTGGTGCTGCAAAAATTGGACAGCTACATGTAAAAGAATGAAATTAGGACACTACATAACACCATACAGAAAAAGAAATTCAAAATGGATTAAAGATCTAAATGTAAGACTGGACACTATAAAACTCTTAGAGGAAAACATAGGCAGAACACTCTATAACATAAACCATAGCCAGATCCTTTTTGACCCACCTCCCAGAATAATGATGTCTATTTTCTTTCTCCACTGGAATTTCAGCACTATGATATTTTGTTCAGTGCTTAGGAATAATGATTTCTCAATAAGTGGTTGTTGAGTGAATGGTATTGGTTTGGCCAAAAAGTGCCTTCAGTTTTTAAGTAAAAATAAAAGACACATTTTTCATTTTCACCAAGAACTTTATTGAACAATGTATTCACCCCTTTGTTCCACTACCTTCTGCCATTTTTTGGGCAACTTCATAATTCCATCTTCCCAAAACTTTTTATCTTTTTGAGCAAAGAACTGTTCCAGATGCCTTTTACAGTCTTCCAGGGAATTGAAATTTTTTCCATTAAGAGAATTTTGTAAAGACCTAAATAAATGGAAATCCATAGTTGCAGTGTCTGGTGAATACAGTGGATGAATCAGAACTTCCCAGCCAAGCTGTAACAGTTTTTGCCTGGTCATCAAAGAAACATATAGTCTTGCATTATCCTGATGGAAGATTATGCATTTTCTATTGACTAATTCTAGACACTTTTTGTTGAGTACTGCTTTCAGTTGGTCTAATTGGGAGCAGTACTTGTTGGAATTAATCGTTTGCTTTCTGGAAGGAGCTCATAATAGAGGACTCCCTTCCAATCCTACCATATACACAATATCACATTCTTTGGATGAAGACCAGCCTTTGGTGTGGTTGGTGGTGGTTCATGTCGCTTGCCCCACAATCTCTTCCATTCCACATTATTGTACAGTATTCACTTTTCATCGCCCATCACGATTTGTTTTAAACATGAAATGTTTTTGTTACGTCTAAGTAGAGAATCTCATGCATAAATATGGTCCAGGTTTTTTTCACTTGACTTATGTGGAACCCAAACATCAAAGTGATTAACGTAACCAAACTGTGCAAATGATTTTTAACACTTGATTTGGATATTTTGAGTATGTCGGCTATCTCTCATGTAGTATAACATTGATTGTTCCCAATTAATGTCTTGATTTGATTGCTGTCAACTTCAGCTGGTCTACCCGACCATGGAGCATTGTCTAGCAAGAAATCTCCAGCACAAAACTTTTTTTTTTTTTTCTTAAAGAGAACATAAAATTTTATTTAAAAACATTGCTTGACTGTGACAGATGATGTTGTTTGCTTAAATGGAATCATTGCTCAAAATATAAATATGAAACCAGCTGCTACAAGGCAGGTTCTTTTGAGCTTGGCCTGCCTATATTACCATATACTAAGGGATACCTCAAAATTTCCTTCACTTTTCTTCATTGAAACAGCTTCATAACCATTGTTTTTTTTGTTTGTTTGTTTGTTTGTTTAATTTTATTTTTTTTGGGGGGGGTACATCAGGTTCAGTCATCTGTTTTTATACACATATCCCCGTATTCCCTCCCTTCCTTGACTCCCCCCCCTCGAGTCCCCGCCGCCCTCCCTGCCCCAGTCCTCTAAGGCATCTTCCATCCTCAAGTTGGACTCCCTTTGTTATATAACTTCCCACTGACTATTTTACAGTTGGTAGTATATATATGTCTGTGCTACTCTCTCGCTTCGTCTCAGCTTCCCCTTCACCCCCCGCCCCCTCCCATACCTCGAGTTCTCCAGTCCATTCTCTGTATCTGCATCCTTATTCTTGTCACTGAGTTCATCAGTACCATTTTTAGATTCCGTATATGTGAGTTAGCATACAATATTTGTCCTTCTCTTTCTGACCTACTTC
The DNA here is from genome assembly GCF_030028045.1 of Hippopotamus amphibius kiboko. Classification (NCBI taxonomy): domain Eukaryota; kingdom Metazoa; phylum Chordata; class Mammalia; order Artiodactyla; family Hippopotamidae; genus Hippopotamus; species Hippopotamus amphibius. The sequence continues at coordinate 121,643,577 of NC_080193.1, read as the reverse complement.
ACTATGTATGGCAGATTGTAGTTCTATCCACCTCATTACATATAGCTCCATCTCATCCCTTTTTATAGCTGAGTAATATTCCATTGTATATATATGCCACATCTTCTGTATCCATTCATTTGTTGATGGGCATTTAGGTTGCTTCCATGTCCTGGCTATTGTAAATAGTGCTGCAATAAACATTATGGTACATGTTTCTTTTGGGATTATGGTTTTCTTTGGATATATGCCCAGGAGTGGGATTACTGGATCATGTGGTAGTTCTATTTGTAGTTTTCTAAGGAACCTCCAAATTGTTTTCCATAGTGGCTGTACCAACTTACATTCCCACCAACAGTCCAGCACAAAACTTTGCAAACCACTTTTGATATGTTCAGTCAGTCACAACATCTTCTCCATACACTACACAAATTTTTTTTTATTTTGGTTGCATTTTTACCTTTCTTGAAGTATTAAAGCATAAGATGCCAAAAATGTTGCTTTTTTCCTTCCATCTTAAATATTAAAATGGCTACATCAGAATTCACCAATTTTAATGTCTTTTTTTAAATGCATGCTGATATGACATCTATCACGTACAGTCTAACACAGTTGTTTTGAATGATGTTAAATACATCTAAGTGCTACTAGAACCATCTTATGGAAAAAAACTGAACGAACGTTTTGGATACCCAATACTTTTAAAATAACACACATTAACCTCATCTTTCTCAGTATGTCACTTTCTTCCTTCCATCCCTCTACATTCGTTACATTACTTTCCTTGTGTTCAAGTTTTCAGTCTTCTATTAACTTCCAGATTTTTCAGTTATGCCAGTAAGAAACATGTTTCTAAGTGAGATTTTCTGCTTAATACCAAAAAAATCTAAATATGAGGCACTTTTTTTTTTTTTTAAGATTTTTTGACATGGACCATTTTTAAAGCCTTTAGTGGGCTTGTTACAAAATTGCTTCTGTTTTATATTTTGGGTTTTTGGCCGTGAGTCATGAGGGATCTTAGCTCCCCCACCAGGGATCAAAACCCCCTGCATTGGAAGGCAAAGTCCCAACCACTGGGCCACTGGGAAGTCCCCAAAATATGAGACACTTCTATATATTGCATGTATTCAATGCCAAACAACCAGTCAATTTCACAGAAAATAAACTAGTTATGTGGAACATGTAGAAAAATTCTGCTTCAACCTGAGCACACATATGCATACATGTCTACTCCCTTCCAATTATTTGATTTTTTTCTTTCACTTTAAAAAAAAAACTGTATTCATATTTGTAAATAATAATTCACTCTATTGACTTTAGAAATTTGGTTTCCTATTGAAGGAAATAATTGAGACTCCTCAGGCCTTTATCCAGTTCATAAGATATTAGCATTAGAACTTTAATATGTAGTACTTACAGAAGTGATGGCTTCTTGAACTCCTACTATTACCTACATTCAAACAATATAGCAAGGTAGGTACTAGTCCTCAGGACATAGCAGGTTCCTAGGCACTTGACACTTACAACACTTGAAGAGTTGACAGGGTATTTGAGCAGTTGGCACAAGCTGACATGAGAACTGCTTAACTTGCAAGAGTATCTAGTGGAAAGTTGAAGTCTGCTGAATTGGATATCAGAAATCCAAAGAGCCAAGAATCCTGTTTTAGTTCTGGTTCACACCGTGACAAGTTGCATAGCCCTAGGCAACTTGGCACCTTTCTTCACCAATAGCAGAAATGATGCCCGCTACTCTCAGATGTGTAGAGAGAATTAATATTTTGGAAATATCTTGAGATCTAGACATGTATGACACTTTTCCCTGCAAGATATTTTTATATGTTTTCCAACCTAGGACTTTCAGTCAGAAATCTTTAAATTAAAAAAATGTATTCTTTTTTGGTACTTTCCTCTTTCCCTCCTTCATTTCTTCCCAGTAGTCTTAATGTACTGATAGACCTGTTGACTCCTTTTTTTTTTGGCTGCCAAGAAAATTCCTGAAAGACATCCTAATGAACTTCAGAAGCAACTGGTCAGCATATCTTAATCCTAGTTCACCACTGCTACTTCTTGTCTTTCCAAAAGACTTAAAATATTTACAACTTGTATAACAAAGGGAGTCCAACTCGAGGATGGAAGATGCCTTAGAGGACTGGGGTGGGGAGGGTGGGGGGGACTCAAGGTGGGGGGAGTCAAGGAAGGGAGGGAATACGGGGATATGTGTATAAAAACAGATGATTGAACTTGATGTACCCCCAAAAAAATAAAAAAAATAAAAAAATAAAGAATATACAAGAGAAAAAAAAAATATTTACAACTTGACATGGGGTTTGGGAATACCTATTTGATGGATAAGCATTTTACAATTAAAATGAAGGGACATTCACCCAACCTGTGCTTGAGTCCTCTCTGTATACTACTTGAGTCCAAGCATAGAGTTTTGCACTAGGGCGATGCTTCACATGTTCAGATTTTCTTAATTTAAATGAATGCACACAATTTGCTTTATTTTATGATCCATTAAAAATTTTCAAATATAGTTTTGAGATTTTGGGAAATCCTAGCATGGATTATGAATGAATCTGGTTGTATATGTACAATGTAGACAATTGTTCTACCACTGGAACTGATCTATGGGGCTTTTATGCCATTTAAACAATTATAATGTTGCTTGGAAGTTCTACATTCTGCTCTTTAGGTATTATTTTGGAAATAAGACTATTTCTGTGTCCCATGATTTTCTCAGAGAAAGGAGTAGGTCTTCTGCCCATGGATTTAGTAAAATGACTGTACGCTAGAGGGAGGTAAAGCTGATTTGGGGATTCAAAAACAAAGATTGGAATTAGAGTTATCAGAAATGTAGCATTTCTTATAGAAAGTTGAAGTTGGATTAAGTTCAGTCCAGGAAATTACTATTGAAGATTCTTATGGATATTTTAATTTTGTTCCAAATCACTCATCCACATCTGATCAATATAAAGTATCAATAAAAATTTCAGTATATAGTCCATTTTACCAAACTAACCATGCTGATATGTTAGAATCAACTGATTCTTTATTTTCATTCCAGACTTCTTAAAAGAAATTTTTAAAATATTATTTTTAAACATCTATGTCAAAAAAAAGTTTGGTATCTCTGCCCTGTGGATTTTTGAGGTGGTCAACTTTTTAAAATTCTAATAAGTAGGATTAGTATAATTGTCCTAAGCCTTCAAAAAAATTTCCCCAAGTGTGACAAATTTGACTGGGTATCCCACTCTGAGTGATTTGGGCAACACTGCCCTATAGGAACTTGGCTGGAGTATGCAGTTGGAACCCATGAAATTGAACTGTTTACTGATACTCATTGACATGCATTCATACCTTTTCCCCACTAGCTTGTAACCAGGTAGAAGTCCCCTTTTCCCTATTCCTTATTTATCTCCCAGGCCACACCTCTAGCTATACCAAACTACTTCTAGTCTATAAACATGCCAGCCTCTTTCCCAACACTGAATATTCACTGGCTTTTCCATTTACTCAGAATGTTTCCTATGCTTCCTTCACACTTAAGTCCCATTGGTCTTTCAAGGTCATTGGGCATAACCCCCACCCCACACCCCCAACAGAGAATCCTTCCCTGACTCACCTAGTGTAGATTAGGTGCCTTTCTTATCCCAGTGCTCAACACTTAATATCCTGTATTGTGAAGATTTATTTTCTTGTCTCCTTGAGAGTAGGGACTGTGCCATTTATCTTGCATTTCACGGCACATAGTGATTAATCAGTAAGTGTGTACTGAATGCCTCTCTGAATGAATGGATACCTTTTCATTTTAAGGCTGCCCTTGACATCCCTTTTCTCCAGAATTGATATTATCAACATGAATAGTATAAATAGTGGTGGTTGCTCCCACCTTTTCACAGCTGGGGCAGTCAAGAGGGACATGGACAAATGGTTATGGGTTCTTGTCCCTTGTCCATTTAATGTTTGCCACTTACTTCATGTGACCATGACAATGCTTATTTCACAAACAAGTACTGAGTCTCTGCTATTAGCCTGGCACTGAGAAAATAAATATAAAGATGTCTTTGTTTTCAAGGAGTTTAGAGCTGAGTTGAGATGACGGTTAAAACAAATAATCAGTGTTCTAATGCAAGTGTGTTCAATGAGGATATGTAATGAAAGAACAGAAGAGGGGGCATTATTCTCTACCTTAGAGAGGTCAGGAGAAACTTCACCCAGAAGGTTACATTTAAGCTTGATTCTCCAGCCAGAGAGAAGTGGCATTTCCAAGCAAAGAAAACATCATGTGCAAAGGCATGAAAGAGTGAAATTGCTATTGTGCTCATAGCTTGACTAAGATTCAACCATTTTTTTCCAGCTCAGGCAAATACCTTATAAAGCCAAAGTAATAATTCCTCTCTTACAGCAGTGCTCTTCCATGGGGCTATTACTTATTATAAGAGTAAATTGGATTTAGTGAAGATTCAATATTTTAATAGCATGGCTTCAAAGGCAAAATCTCCACTGTATTCAAAGGCAAAATCTCTTTGTTGTGAGGAACTATTCTACTCATTCATTGAGTAGAATACTGTTTGCGTCTGATGAGGAAGCTGGTGCTGATAGCTAATCCATTAGTCATGTGTGGTTGTTATGGGTCGCTGGATGGCATAACACCAGTCTTCACCCATCCCTCTTCAGTTGTGCCAACAGCAACATGTGAGTGAGGAAGGCAGCATGATAGGTAGCAGCTGCTAGCTCCTGCATCCTCCCATCTCCACGCCTATCCCCACCGTTCCATGCCAAAACTTGAAATGGCATGAGGTCCATGGAGAGGGAGTTGGCAGTTCTTCCTAACTGTGCTGTCAGTGAAAGGGAGTCTCTAAAATAATTTATTGCTTTTAGAAGATAAGGAAGGGGCAAACCAAGCAACATGCCTTGACATAGTGGTAGATAAAATAATATTGCAAGTGCACAGTGACCTCGATAAAGAATTTTCAGGGCCAGGTATGATATGTTTTGGGATCATCAGTCCCCAGCAAGCACCTCAAACATAAGGGTATTATATAAATTTTGTTAAATAAACATATCAAGGGGTGCTGGGCTGGAAGGATATAAAGGTGAAATTGGTTCAAGATAAAGTTTTTGCTTAATAAGTAGGTTGAAACTGGTAGGGAAACCGAGGCGGCACAAAAGTGACTCAGCATCATTGCAGAACTACTCTGTGATTTGTTCTGCAGTAATGAAACCACCTCCTAGGAATCATTGAGCTCCCTCGGGTGAGGAAGAGCAGCACATGTGAGCTTTTCTCCCCTGGGCAAAAGCATGTCCAAGAGTACAATATAAAGGAACTCCAACATGCCACATATATATTCTTTCTAGGTTTCTGAGATAACCATGGCAAGTTTTACAACAAAACATTTTACAGTTGCCCTCGGTTACACGATAATCCCAACCATTATCATATAACTGACAAAACATACTCTTTCTGTTCCCTTCTCCCTGGGACCTTGTTTCCCTTACTCTAATACCAGAGCTGCCCTGACCAATGATACAGTGCTATGTCAGGTAAAGCAAGGAGTCACCATATTGTCCTTGATTTGAAAACATGAACAGAATTTGCTCTTGATTTACAAATTCTTGATTTATAGGTTGTATTTGGGAAAGTGGCTGTCAGAGATTAAATCTGAAAGATCAGATTGTCGTTTTTATCATTGCTTTTCTAGCCATAGACACGTTAATTAGCGTGGTGACAGGTTGCATGTTGACAGGCTGCCGAAAATGGTCCTCATTGTTTTGGTGGAAGAAGAATAATGAGAGACATGTTAGGCGTATGAGAACAAAGTGTTCTTAATGATTTGTTAGTCCTGAGTTTCTCCATGTATTCCTTTTGGGTAGACGAATGCAAGGATTCAAATCTGTACAAAAGACCAGAATAAGATAATTTTTTTTTAAAGGATCTGACCATGTCACCTGAGAAGTGGTTCATTCATTCTGACATTTCAGTTTGTTGTGCCTACTCTTGTCCCTCTGAAGGTTTTCTCTGTCTTGCTCTTTTGCTTTCCACTTGCTCAAATCCTCTCTGATTACTTAATTACTATTGATTTCTCATTGCCTGGTATGTCTTATTATTCCAGTTTATAAGCAGGTATTCAACTTCTTGCTTATAGTATATAGTATTTAATTTGCAGTAGCATATTCTTTTTTTAATTAATTAATTTATTGTCTGAGTTGGGTCTTCATTGATGCACATGGGCTTTCTCTAGTTGCGGAGAGCAGGGGCTACTCTTCATTGCGGTGTGTGGACTTCCCATTGTGGTGGCTTCTCTGGTTGTGGTGTGCGGGCTCTAGGCACACAGGCTTCAGTAGTTATGGCATGTGGGCTCAGTGGTTGTGGCTTGTAGGCTCTAGAGCACAGGCTCAGTAGTTGTGGCACATGGGCTTAGTTGCTCCGTGGCATATGGGATCTTCCTGGACCAGGGCTCAAACCCGTGTCCCCTGCATTGGCAGGCTGATTCTTAACCACTGCACCACCGGGGAAGTCCTGCAGTAGCATATTCTTAATTGGTTGAAGTGTTTTATAGTCACCTTTTATAATTGAAAAACACTGCATTATACATGTTTCATATCTTCCATAGTATCTAATAAGGTCCTGTTGATTTCGAGGTATTTAGTTTAACAAGATGAATCTTTAGAGATCAACAAATAGTATCTCTTATTTGTAAAATTATTTTTATATTTCAAAACACTTCCACATTAAAAAAAAAACTTCCACATATATTGTTTCATTTGATTCTTAAAGTAACCTTGTGATGTATGAAAACCACATAATTTAATTTCCATATAAAAATACACACAAAAATGTATAGCAATGGGATAAATTAATACAAGTTCCAAAGTTTATAGGCGGTAGAGCCAGGGCTAAATGATAGGCCTTCTGACACATAATATTCAAGGAGAAATATATTTGCCCCAATTTGTAGCGTGGCTTATTGAACTAATGTTAGAATGTTACCATTAAACTTGACTTTTGGACATTTAAAAGGACATTTCTTGACAATGAAAAATGGGTGAGAAAGTTTTATGTAGCTCTAAGAAAGAAATGCTGATAGAAGTTGTTGCTCAGTCCACCCAACTGGGAGAAACTTAAAAGCTAATTTGAACATAGTCCCAATTTGTCACATTATTATTTTTTCCCAAGAAATTAAGGAAGGAACTATATGTAACTGCCAGGTCAAAATCGCACCAGATGTGTGTGACCTAAAACAGCAAATTGTGGCTAGACCTTCCAAGTACTACACATAAGGACATATGTCTTATTAAATCCACATTACCCAAGAAGGGTTAGACATACATGGCACACAGTAAAGCTATTTTAAGGAGGAGACAAATGCGAAGCAGACATCTGTTTTTTATAGAGATTAGCTGGAAAATGGCATTTAAAAAAGAAATCTGTGTTAATTTTCATTGATTTTTTTAAAAATCATTTTAATGTTTAAAGTTATTTGAACTCCTAGAAGATTATTGAAGTTTTTCTATGCAAAATTCAACACAATTATTGTCTATAGTACTCACCAAAGAAAATTCTCCATCCCAAATGTTTTATTGACACTGAACATTGTTCTCTGAGCAAAGAGGATGCCTTTTGTCAGATTTTGCCATCTCTTTTGGCTGAAGAGTACAATAGTTTTAATCTTCTTCCTGGCAATAAGGATGAGGAGAGAGAGGTTAAGAATCTTCCTCAAAGACAATTCTTTGAATATTGTTTCTCAACTATGTCTCAACAATGTTTCTGAACCTCAGCTATAAAGTTAACTCGTTTCTAATACAGCATTTCATTCCCTCTCCCCACCAAAAAAAACTTTCCCTGAAAAATGATCAGTGACAAAATTATGTTTTAAACAGTGTATACTTTACCCTCCTTAGATATTCACAATTCTCGCTGGAGTTTTATTACAAACGCTCATGTGTATCTCACATTTGCAAGTTTACGTTTATTTGTGTAATCAATCAATAGATGTTGGTCTCCCTTCAATGGGCTGAAAGCTACATGAGGGCAAGCACTGTTTCTATTTTTGTCCACCATTGGATCCCCAGCATTTAATACATTGATAAATTAACACATACCAATCAATAATCTTACAGTTTTACATATGAAAGGTTGTGAGAAGTTGTACAATAGGAAAAAAATTGATTACCTTTAACTCAAAATTTCCCAAAGCTATTTGGTTAAACACCCATTTATTTTTTAATTTAGCACCTGTCAATATATTGCTTTTACCACAAATGGACTCAACTCTTTGTTATATGGAAAACATAGGGAACCTACATTTACATTGCATTTTTAATGCTACTTTTTCTTTTTTCCCTACTCTAATTTACACACACTTCTCATACAAAAGCAAGTAAAGTTTAAGTATAAAGTAGAATCCCTTTTAAAACTGAGTCTGGGGAAGTCATTAGCACCCCAATACTTGATTGAGTTGGTCTTAAAATTTTCTGAATACATTAGATGTAATCACATAATTGGTAAATACTAAATCTTGCATTGTAAGATACTGGCCAATGTCATTTTGCGTTTCAACTGGAATGTTAAGTCTAAATACCAAAGCAACTTCCCTTTGCCTGGATTACCCAGAAAGCAGGCTTCAGTGCCTTTGTTAAAGAGTGCAAATCCAGAGGAAAAAAGTGAAAGATACAAGGGTGGTGAAACAGGAATAAGAAAGAATGGATTAGAGGATATCTAAACAGGCCGGCCAGATCCGCTGATCCAGGAGACCTAGGCCCCAAAGAGCCATATCAGCTGCATCTCAGGACCTTCCCTGTGGGTTGGATAGGGAAGCAGATAGATAATTTTGTAGTAACTTCCGTTTCCCACTTCTGAGTCGTGCATGCTTGGTTCTTTGAGGGATTCCCCATCCACAGCAGCAGGGAGGCCAGTAAAGAGAGAGAACATTGGGTACCCTGCCCAATGCCAATGCCGTCGGCAGATTGCGCCTGTGTGAGGTTGGCTGGAGCCCGTGCAAAGCTGGGCCCTGCAGTGGTTCCAGAACAATAGACAGTAGTGGTAGAGAGAATGGAGAGGTACATAGCAGACATCTGAAACATCTACAGCTAACAATGCAGTCACAAGCTAAAATCTAAAATTTCTTATGTAGTCTTCCTGGATTTTTTGAAAGCTCATCTTTATTGCAAAGCTGGACATTTTGATGGAGACACTTTAGTAGGGATATTGAAATGTCCTGTCAAGATGTAAACCTTTGACAAAGCTTACGAAGTGATATAAGCAGTAGATAGTCTCTATTCCCTTTTTACTCCTGACTCTCTACTATCATATGGCTCAGGAGTGGGGAGAGGTAGAGGGATACAGTGCAAGGAGGAGGGTCGGGATGGTTTAGAAAAAGGAGGTAAAATTGGAGGAGGGGAGGCTCATGGAGAAAGAGGAAGGTGTGATATTCAAAGAGGAAATAAGGATAGGGGATCAGGTGGGTGCCGGATACACTATGACAGGCAGCACCTGCTTCATCTTTTTAAGTATGAAGGCAATGAGAATGTCACTGGTGTCAAAATGTGATCATTTCCTTTACTAGCCAAGGATACTGTGTCTAACCAGCTATGTGTCCCTGGACAAGTCTTTTTACCTTCATTGGTCATTCCCTTACCTGGAAACTGAGGGATTTGGAACTCATCAGGGAATTTCTAAGGTCCTGTCCAACTGTAGAATAACAGAGTTATAACTAAAATTAATTGAGAATGTCTGTTCAAGTACAGATTCATTTAGTAATGTTTGTGGTTTAAACTCATTTAGTAATGCTTACAGCATAGGTAACATTTGGAACACAGCCGTGCTCTATGTGTAACTATTCCTTGAACCTGGGCCAGAGGCATTAACAGTCCCCAGCAGTGGGGGAAAGTAACTCAGCTGCAGGCTGAGAAGCTCGGCCCCAGGGACTGGCACTCCTTGTTATCTGCGGACCTGTGTTTCCATTTTTGTTTTACTCCAGAAGCCCATAGGAAAAGGCCTTTGGCTCCAGTCCTTAAACCTTACTTTAACAAAGTTCTCCTTGAAACAAAGATTTTTATCTTTTTTGTACTCTCATTATTGTTGTTTGGAAGAAGAAAAGTCAGAACAGAAAATAAGTGAGAACTAAGAAAAGAGTAGTCAGGTAGACCCTTCCTTAGGTGTTTGATTTTGTCCTTTTCTCTTTGGAGAAATCTGACACAGATATGATGCTGTGTGTTTACTGTGTGTGTGTTTCACACCCTCACTCTACATCCCATACACTGTGAAACTGTATATAATCTTCCAGGAGTCATTTTCATTAGGATGAACTCTCCAAGTTAGAATTAGTTCATACTTATCTAAAACCTAAATCATGTGAGAAAGAAACTTAAGCAGAACCAAATGAAGTTATAGTGGTATCAAAGCATAGACCAATGTAGCGATTGTTAAAACAAAAAGTTTGTTAAAAAAAAAAAACTTCAAGTAAGTAATGTGCCTATAAAATAGGATAATCAGATGAAATTATCAGGATTAATCACAAGTATTGTTCTGCATATTGTTATCTACTTAATATCGAGAGATTGTCTTGGATTCCCCTAATGTGTTGCATGGTTAAAACTGTTCTGTACAAAAAGACGACAATGTTCTTAAAGTAGTAGATGCTTTAAAATCCAATTAAATAATAGATACAACAGAGATGAGGCCCCAGCTGCATATGCCAGTATGGACGGAGTTTTGGTTTCTTGTGTGGTACTAATAGCTCTTCAATTTTTCTTGAACTCTCACCAGTCAAGGGCATATACTTGCAGGACAGCTGATCCGGGTGCGGTCTGTAACCAGAGAATGGTTTTCCTCTTATATGGGTAACAGACCTGCAACCTTGGCTGCATTAACACTCTTCTTTAACAAAAGTAACTGGCAGAGCCCAATAGGAAATTCCTGAGAGCTGTCCTGATCCTTTACTATTACAGAATGAAAATGTGTCCTTCAGAGTTCTCCCTCCACTCCTAAATAGAGTTCTTAGTTGATTTTTGTGTCTCTGTTCCAAAAGAATAAACATCGACATCCTTAGTATTTATTTGGCAGTATTCTGTGGAAGCTGTACCACAAGTTTTTCAAGTATGGAAAAAAGTACATAATCCAATATTTTAGACCACAGCCTTGGAAACAGCTGGGACTCTAGTGCAGTTGCATTCAAAATCACCTTAATTTAATTCTTACTAAGAAAAAAGATATCCTCTTTTGAATTTTCCTTGGATGCATGTTCTCCATAGTGCCTGATTTCATCCATGGCATTAATCCCTGCACATTGTATACAGCCACAAATATATATTCGTAAACTTCTCTCTTCTCTCTAAATAACTGCTTGGATTGAGGAAGCAACATTCTCCAAGCAATATCATTTTCTTCCCTCACTATTTTAAGATGGTGCATGTGAAGGAACTTTTAAAAGTGTACAAGTGCCTTATGAACATATGGGAACGTTACCATCACAAAACTACCTGTTCATATTTTTCACTAAGAGAAGGATTTGAAATCTCCAGCTAAGAAGTTTGGGAAATGGATATAATGTACAGGCTAAAAGTGCTGTTTCTATTGTGTATAAGGTAGTAGTAGTTCTTTAAATTTCTTACGGAAGCAGCTGCAGGAGCACTTGGGGATTTTAATTAAAATATTGACTCCTGGGCTCTATACCTTAGACCATCTCCATCAGAACCTCTCAGTTTGAATATCTGTATTTTACGTGACCCTGTGGTTCCCTGCACAAACCAAAGCCAGGGAATCACTGCTCTGAGGGCAGTCATGCTCTTGGTTTATCAGTCACTCAAGGGCTAACAGTGCTGCTCAAGTATTAGTCAAACCCCAGGACATTTTGCTGGGCAGGTGATGGAGTTCTCTGTGGCGTTATAAGCTAGTGGAGGTAAATATTTTAAAAAGTGTTTTCCTCTGATGCGAGCGGCAAGAGAGCTCAGGCTACTGTCTCAGAGGAGATCTTGGCCACCCCTCCAATTCTCCTGTGACTCCTTCCAGGAATGTTGGGGCAATGGAAAGAGCCTCAGGTTTGCAGCAAAAACCCCAGCTAGTAATGCTACCCGTGTCTCTTTGTCCTGTGTTGTCCTCAACGTCAATATTTCTCTCTGTGGGATCAGAAGAAATACGATGAACATGAATGTCAGAATTGGGGCCTAATGCCACAATCTAGGCTCAGAGGACTCTCATATTAGAAGGGATCATTAGTGTTTAGGGTGGTGGTTCTCATACATCAGAAATCAGACGCAGGGCTTGTTAAACACAGTTTGCTCGGCTTTACCTGCAAAGTTTCTGATTCAGTGGGTCTGGGAAGGGCTCAAGAATCTGTATGTCTAACAAGCTTCCAGGTGATGCTGTTGGTCCTTAGACTACACAAATAGAACCTCTGGTTTAGAGTAAGCCTCCACAGCAGTGGAGCCAGCACAGCAGTGTCCAGGCAAACTATGAAATGCAAAATTCCCCACTAACCCAGGGAAATTCGTCACAAAACAAGCACAGCTGTAAGTTTATTTTTTATTTTGTTTTTGCAATTCTAGTGTCAGGCGCTGGAAGTTACTACCTGGTTGGTTGCCCTAGATTCTGTCATACTTTACCTTTCTCTGGGCTCTTTTACCATTTTTGGTCAGGGGCAACCATGCCAGATTCTCCTTAGGGGACTCCTAGGGGATTTTTTTCAGCCAATCTGAATCACTCCAACCATGTGCTCTCAATTTATTCATTATATAAATCATTGTCTGCAGAAGGTTGCTTATAGGAGACTTGAAGTGAAACTAAAAGACAAAACACACACACACACAAACACACACACACAAACACACACACACATACACAAAACAGCCAGCTTCTTATGTCACTTTCTTCCTGATCAGGGCCCTCGAGACCACTAGCTGAATTCTTTATTGTATTTGTGGACTTCAAGAAACCTATAGTGTGGCAGAGTTAAATATTAAACAAATAAGAGGGATAAGGCCCTTATTATACTGAGTATGAGTCATAAACCTGGGTGGAAATGGAAATAGATCTCAATGGAATTACCTTGTACCCAAAGATTTAGGAGGAAATAAAAAGATCCATGCCTGGAACACATTTGACTCCAAGAGCCAGGTTTGTGCAAAAGCAGAGGGAGTAGCCCAGTGAAGGTGAAAAGCCTTCCGAATGTGTCATATGAACTGACAACTATTGTTGGGGCTTCGAAAGAAAAATCTCAGACTCAGTGAGGAATGAAATCAGCTTAAAATTCAGTCTTTGATCTTTTAGTTAGAGTAGGAATTTTGGGGAAAAGTAAGAAAAGGGGAGCCAAAAAAGTAGCAGATTTAACCCTTGATATGATAGAAAAGAAACCAACCTCAGAAGCAGGCCAAGTTTAGAAAAACTCAGCTGGACAGAAAGATGTAGGGACATACTGGAGAGAACAGTAGGGGAACGTCCGACAACACAGTCTCTTCTCCCCTGGAACTCTCCAGGTCAACCCAGGGTGACATTCCTCTGGCCCAGAGATGTCTGGGGGACATCTTTTTCTCTTCCCCAGGCATAGTGGTAAAGCTCTAGTGATCTTCCTCTTGCTCTTCATGATCAATCATCCCTGGCCTTGCTCTTTTTAGTTAGAACCTGGATTGTTGGTTGAGACAAAGACTGTAATCCTAATTCTTAAAACAGCAAGAAGGAGTATGTGTATGTGTGTATATGTGATGTGTGGGCTGAGTAGGAGCTAGAGTAGGGAGGAAGCCCATGTGCTGCTTGATAGAGTTCCAAGGCAGTATCTTTGAGCAACATGATAGTATATTTTGAACTATGCTAACAGCACAGACAGTTCAACACCCACATTCACGTGTGTGAATATTTGAATATTTAGTAGAGAAGGACTATGAACTCCATTCTGTAAGACTGAGTTTGGAGTTCTATTTGCAACAATTTTAATATACGAGGGTGAGTCAAAAATTATCTGCACTCTGGCTGTAGAATTTATTTTAATTAACTTTTAGAAGAGACAAATGCATCATTTTTGACATAATCTCCTTGCTTTTCAATACACTTTGTCCATCTGTCAACAAGCTTTTGTATTCCCTCACTAAAAAATGTTTTAGGCTGAGCTACGAGCCCACAAATGCACTGCTGTCTTCACTTCTTCGTCAGAAGTGAACCTTTGTCCTCATAAAGCTGCTTTCAGGGGGCCAAACAGGTGAAAGTCTGATGGAGTAAGATCAGGACTATAGGGAGGATGTTTTAACACCTCAAAATGAAGTTTTTGCAGAGTGTCGACAGTGTGGGCAGAAATATGCAGACGTGCATTGTCATGCAAGATCACAACACCCTTGGATAGCAGTCCTCTGCATTTAATCCGAAGTTTAGGCTTCAGCACAAACTTTTTGAAACCTAAGTCTGTCATGGATTATTTCATAGGCAGAGCCATGGCTGATTTGCAAATGATTTGCCACATAATCCACTGTCACTCGTCTGTTCGACAGAATCATTTCACACGTACGCTCAATGTTGTCATCAGCCATGGATGTGGATGGTTGTCTGGCTCCTTCTTGATGACTAACACTTGTGTGACCTTTCTTGAACTTCCCTATCCATTCATACACACTTCTTCATGACAAAAAACTTTCTCCATACTGTGCACAAAGTCTTCGATAAATAACGGCACCAGGTACACCCTCAGACCACAGAAAAGGAATCATTGCACGCTGCTCTTCTTTCTTGCAAATCACAAGTGGGGCATCCACTTTTTGTGCTCACTACAGTTACAAATGAACTGATGTGACACGTTCTACACCTGCACAGCAGTGACTGGGGAGACAGTAGCCTTGAACGGAAAGTGCTGATGAGACAGTGCCGCCAACAGAAGATTTAATATAACCAGAGTGCGGATAATTTTGACTCACCCTCGAACTAACTACGGTTAGGGTCTCCTTAGTTTATGGATTACCCTATCCAATAATAAGAGATCACTTGTTTGAATTTCACACATATTTCATAGGAATTGTTAGATTCAGTCCATATTTTCACGACAGTTATCAATGCATAAGAATGTAGGAAGATTACCTATCACAATAAGACTGTAACTAGGATCTTAATTTAAGTGAATGTGCTAATAATTCTTTTCTAATTATGGTCATTAGTTGCTAATAATCTTCAAAAATTCATACTAGAGTCCTCACTGGATTTCTTCACCTAACCAACCGCCCTCGCATTTGTGTGAGAAACTCCAGAATTGAGACTTAATGGTACTTAAGTTGGAACCCTGCCTCTCTGCATAAAGGGAAAAAACTTTCCTTAGTTTTTAATGCTCTTGGTACTCCAAGCCAAAGCAGGCCCTGGAATTAGAGTAAGTTTTCCAAAAAAGAAGAAGGGATTTAACAGAGATGGAATGTTATGCCCAATCAAAGCCAGACAAGACAAAAGCTCCTTAACCTCAGCTGTGTTGTGTGAAAAGACATCCGTGTGTCACAGAAACTTTCTTCGGTTCCTGAGTTTATTTATGTGATATTAAGTGTATTTAAGTGAATTATAAAATCTTACAACATCTAGGCCTCTTTTTTATGTTGTTATATTGCATCATAAATAGATTTATTAGATATATACAACTTCAAATATATTATTTTTCATCTCAGGTAAAACCTTACTTTTACCTGTAGTTTAGACAGTTTATTCTATTTAATTTTTAAAATCTTTTTAATTTGATAGTGTTTTATGATGCACATAAACTAGAAAAAAACGAACATGCAATATTTCTCAGTCAGACATGAGAAGAAGGATGGGGTATTTTCAGACATAAAAACTTCATTCCTCTAAATTATGACACCTGTACTTTAAGCTCCTCTGAAAAGAGGACCATCTTCTGGGGAAGGTAGTTCATAGGAGGGAAATAGGATATATCAGAGAAGTTGTTTACAGTAAAACATTTTGACAGCTCGAGTAATTAAACAGCTTTCCCAGGTGCAAAGCAGTATCTTAAATGCCCCTCTGGCTATAATAGTGCCCAGATTTATCCTTCAGGGGAAAAAAAATTGTCTGCTATGAAAACAAGTTAATGCAAGGAAAACTAAGATAGTTTTCTAAAGATACTACCATTTCAGTTATTAAGACACATCTGAAAGAGTGAACAGATATTTTGTTATCTTAACACTGAAGAATGTAGTATCTGTTCCTTTTTAAGCATTTGAGGGGAAAAGAGACGTCAGTTTAAACCGTGGATTTCCTGCTAAGCGCGCATATACTTGCCTGTGTGCAGCCATGAGTGATCTGCCAAGCCATTTGCTCCTTCTGCGTAACTGAATCTAGTATACTGACCATGCACCCACGCTAAAGGTAAGAATCACAAAAGGGGGAGAAAAAGGTCCAATTCAACTACACATAGACAATTGAATTGATTGGTTAGAATTCTATTGCTTTTTGCCAAAGGCTATTGTATAGCTCATCTAGTAAAGGATTTGTTGCTAGCTGTGCAACAGACGTTCGATAATTGTGTAATGAATGAAGGAACAGAGCAAAAGGATATTAGGGATTCCCAAGGAATTGTGGTTTTCTTTGTATTCTCATGTTTCTCTGTTTCATTAATGGGGGATTTGTGGAAATAATCCCTTTACTCAGGCATGCCATGTTTGAAAGACATGCTTTTGTGTTTTTAAAATATATTGTGCATGGCAAGAGTTATTTCTTCAACAAATGTTTATTAAATGTCTGTAATATATGCATTTAGGCAATGTGTGTGGTAATCCCTTTGACAATTGTGTTTTCTGTTTCTGTGTGTGAGCTCGCATACAGAGAGAGAGAGAGACAAGAGAGAGGAGTTTGGCCTATTTTATTTTATTTCATGATTAACCATAGATAATATTTATAGAGCATATTGAGCAGACATAGGAAGCAGGGACCAGAGTAAGCATTTTGAAAACATTGTCTCATCTAATCCTCCAGAAAATGCTATAAAAGAGTTTATATAATTATCCTGTTTTTAACATGAGAAAACTGAGGCTTAGAGAAAGAAAGCAAGTTGCCCAGGGTGACCCAGTGTTGGCGCTGGGACCTGTACCCAGACTTCCTGACTCCAGAGCCTAGGGTCTTCATCACCACGAGACAGTGCTTCATGAGAGGGATTATTTAATGATAATAATGGCAAAACAAATATAGAAGACCTTGTATCATAATTACAATAGGTTGATAGAAGAAGACCAGGGAGTAAAACAGGCAAGTTGGGGAGCACAATAAAACTCTGAGATGATTACATCAGTGCTTGATTTTTGCACAGCACCGTAATATCTGCTGTAAAAACAACCTGCTAATGCAGAGAGTACAGGATTTTGAAATAGCAGGTAATTGACCTGAATCTTAAAGTACAAATATGTGTTTGTCAGTGGATAGTGGCAGTTTCTTTGTTCTAATAGATCAATGGAACAGGATAGAAAGTCCAGAGATAAACCCACGCACCTATAGTCACCTCTTCTATAACAAAGGTGGCAAGAACATACAATGGAGAAAAGACAACCTCTTCAATAAGTGGTGCTAGGAAACCTGGACAGCTACATATAAAAGAATGAAATTAGAACTCTCCCTAACACCATACACAAAAATAAACTTAAAATGAATTAGAGACCTAAATGTAAGGCCAGAGACTATAAAACTCCTAGAGGAAAACATAGGCAGAATACTCTCTGACCTAAATCGCAGCAAAATCTTTTTTGATCCACCTCCTAGAGTAATGAAAATAAAAACAAAAATAAACAAATGAGACCTAATTAAACTTAAACACTTTTGCACAGCAAAGGAAACCATAAACAAAATGAAAAGACAACTCACATGGTAGTTCTATTTGTAGTTTTTTAAGGAACCTCCAAATTGTTTTCCATAGTGGCTGTACCAACTTACAGTCCCACCAACAGTGCAACAGAGTTCCCTTTTCTCCACACCCTCTCCAGCATTTGTTGTTTCCAGATTTTGTGATGATGGCCATTCTGATCGGTGTGAGGTGATACCTCATTATGGCTTTGACTTACATTTCTCTGATGATTAGTGATGTTGAGCATCTTTTCATGTGTTTGTTGGCCATGTGTATGTCTTCTTTGGAGACATGTCTATTTAGGTCTTCCACCCATTTGTGGATTGGGTTATTTGCTTTTTTGGTATTAAGCTGCATGAGCTGCTTGTATATTTTGGAGGTTAATCCTTTGTCCGTTGTTCAGTTGGCAACTATCTTTTCCCATTCTGAGGGTTGCCTTCTAGTCTTGTTTATGGTTTCTTTCTCTGTGCAAAAGCTTCTGAGTTTCATGAGGTCCCATTTGTTTATTCTTGATTTTATTTCCATGATTCTAGGAGGTGGGTCAAAAAGGATCTTGCTTTGATGGATGTCACAAAGTGTTCTGCCTATGTTTTCCTCTAGGAGTTTGATAGTGTCTGGCCTTACATGTAGGTCTTTAATCCATTTGGAGTTTATTTTTGTGTAAGGTGTTAAGAAGTGTTCTAATTTCATACTTTTACATGTAGCTGTCCAATTTTCCCAGCACCACTTATTGAAGAGGCTGTCTTTTTTCCATTGTATATTTGTGCCTCCTTTGTCAAAGATGAGATGTCCATATGTGTTTGGGCTTACCTCTGAGTTCTCTATTCTATTCCATTGATCTTCCTCTCTGCTTTTGTGCCAGTACCATACTGTGTTGATCACTGTGGCCTTGTAGTATAGTTTGAAGTCAGGAAGCCTGATTCCACCAACTCCATTTTTCCTTCTCAAGATTGCTTTGGCTATTTGGGGTCTTTTGCATTTCCATACAAATCGTAAGATTTCTTGCTCTAGTTCTGTGAAAAATGCCATATGATCCAGTAATCCTACTACTGGGCATATACCCAAAGAAAACCATAATCCGAAAAGAAACATGTACCATAATGTTTATTGCAGCACTGTTTACAATAGCCAGGACATGGAAGCAACCTAAATGCCCATCAACAAATGAGTGGATAAAGAAGGTGTGGCATATATATACAATGGAATATTACTCAGCTATGAAAAGGGATGAGATGGAGCTATATGTAATGAGGTGGATAGACCTAGAGTCTGTCATACAGAGTGAAGTAAGTCAGAAAGAGAAAGACAAATTTTGTATGCTAATTCACATATACGGAATCTAAAAATGGTACTGATGAACTCAGTGACAAGACAAGAACAAGGATGCAGATGCAGAGAATGGACTGGAGAACTCGAGGTTTGGGGGGGCAGGGGGTGAAGGGGAAGCTGCGACGAAGTGAGAGAGTAGCATAGACATATATATACTACCCACTGTAAAATAGATAGCCAGTGGGAAGTTGCTGTATAACAAACGGAGTTCAACTCGAGGATGGATGATGCCTTAGAGACTGGGATGGAGAGGGTGGGGGGGAGTCGAAGGAGGGAGGGAATACGGGGATATGTGTATAAAAACAGATGATTAAACTTGGTGTACACCCCAAAGAAAAATAAATAAAATTAAAAAAAAAAAAGACAACTCACAGAATGGAAGAAAATATTTGCCAATGAAGCAACTGACAAGGGATTAATCTCCAAAATATACAGACAGTTCATGCAGCTCAATATCAAAAACCAAACAACCCAATCAAAAAAAGGACAGAAGATCTAAACAGACATTTCTCCAAAGAAGACATACAGATGGCCAAGAGGCACATGAAAAGATGCTCAACATCACTAATTATTAGAGAAATGCAAATCAAAACTACAGTGAGGTATCACCTCACACTGGTCAGAATGACCATTATCAAAAAATCTACAAACAATAAATGCTGGAGAAGGTGTGGAGAAAAGGGAACCCTCTTGCACTGTTAGTGGGAATGTAAATTAATACAGCCACTATGGATAACAATATGGAGGTTCCTTAAAAAACTAAAAATAGAGCTACTGTGTGATCCAGCCATTCCACTCCTAGGCATATATCCAGAGAAGACCATAATTCGAAAAGATACATGTACCCCAATGGTCATTGCAGCACTATTTACAATAGCCAGGACATGTAAGCAACCTAAATGTCCATTGGCAGAGGAATGAATAAAGATGTGGTACATGCACACAATGTAATATTACTCAGCCTGAAAAAAGAATGAAATAATGCCATTTGCAGCAACATGGATGGACCTAGAGATTGTCATACTGAGTAAAGTAAGTCAGACAGAGAAAGATAAATATCATACAATATCACTTATATGTGGAATCTAAAAAATAAAGGGTAGAAATGAACCTATTTACAAAACAGAAATAGAGTCACAGATGTAGAAAACAAACTTATGGTTACCAAGGGGGAAAAGGGGGAAGGGATAAATTGGGAGATTGGTACTGACATACGCACACCTCTATATATAAAATTGATAACTAATAAGAACCTACTGTATAGCACAGGGAACTCTCCTGAGTACTCTGTAATGACCTATGTGGGAATAGAATCTAAAAAAGTAGATATATGTGCATGTATAACTGATTAACTTTGCTGTACAGCATAAACTAACACAACATTGTAAATCAACTATAATCCAGTAAAAATTAATTTTAAAAAGAGCCAACTGTATGCAGTTGGAAATCACCTGAGTTGTTCTGACAACACAAGGCCGACATGTGTGACATCAATGAGAGATGAGAAGGGAGGGAAAGTCATGAGGATACTACAAAGTATGTTAAGAATTCTGGGCTCTTCCAGCCAAACAATAAATGAGATGATGGATGCATAGCCTGTGAGATATGAGCCCAATAAATAGAGCTGTTGTTATCATCGATGCAGTTATTATGATGAATGCTAAGCACCTGGCAAAAAAGCTGAAAAGATTTTAAAGGAAGCAACAGCTGGAGGGAGTAAAATCAACATAAAATTTCCAACAAAAAAGAATCAAAATAGAAATAGATGTGTATATTTTTTAAAGTTGTCAACAAATGTATGCTGAACACCTACTATGTGCCATACATTGTTCTAAATACTTTACATGAATTAGCTATTTCAGTGTTATCAAGAACCTTATGAATAAGATACTATTATTATTTCCATTTTACAGATAGGAAAAACGAGGCAGAGAATTCACAGCTAAAAAGTGATAGAACCAGTATTTGATCTCAGCCACTCCAGCGCTTCATGCTTAACAACTGCCAGTTGCTACCTTTCAAGCATCTCTGTCTCTGTGAGGGCATAAAAATACATAGTGACACAGTGGAAAGAGCTTAAGTTGCAAATATCACTACTTGAAAGTGTCTTCTATCTGAACAGAATGTCCCAAAGTTGAGAATACTCATAAAGTGCTACAATATGTTAGATATTTTCCTTTGACCTCTCTGCCTTGCCCACTGTGCAGTTAATATTTTAGCCAAAGAAATAAGATGGATTCTGCAAGAGGACATTTCAACGTTAATATCTATTTTTCATCTTCTGAGATATGTATTTAAATAAAAAACAAGTAAAGAAGCAAATAGGACTAATTTTTCAATTATATTTACTTTTTACTGATAAATTAAAAGAATCCTTTGGGTTATCAGGAATATTCACTGTAAACCGTTCTGACCCTGGCCTTATGATAAAGTATGTAAACCCTCTTGACAGTTGAGCCTCAAATATCTGTCATCAAATTCCCTCTAGATCCTTTCAGCTGCTTATTTGATTGCCCAGCTGACCCAAAGTTCAACATTTTAAATCTCTTAAGTCTGTTTTTACCTAAGGGCATAGAGAAGGACTGCTTTAATTTATTCCTTTTCCTGCTCCCGCATCCCCATAAGATGCTCTCCTAGCTGCACATGATCATTTTATCTTCTCATTGAAAGTCAAGGAGGCTGCAAAGCCATTTTGCTTACCAGGAGCAGATGGTACCAGGTGTTGAAATACACAACTCCATTACTTTAGGAGAAGATACAAATCACCCAGGAAGTGTTCTTGGGTCAGCTGGGCTAATAAGGGATAGAGGTCTCAATAAAGGTAGCAATTTTTGTTTTCAGAATGAATAATCTTTCTCAAAGCATCTGTTTATGTTCTTCATAAAAGAGGTTACAAAGAGGCTGGGGTTCTATCTCTTGCTTAGTGTTAATCATGCAGTTTTTAAAAAAATGGTCTTTGACTCAAGTTTAACATTCCTTGACCCGGATAATATAAGCTTCAAACACCATGAAGCTCACTATTTAAAGTTCACACTTATATTTCTGATGTATTTCAAGGAAGGGTAGTCTCTCCTAATTATATGAAGTAGGAAGGCTCATAGGTCTCCATGAACAGGTCTGGCACATAGATGGCACCAAATGAATGGGAGATATTAATTTTAATAGTAATAGCTACTAAAGCAGTACCTGCAAGTAAGCCAGGTGATACCCACAAATGTGTTTTCTATAAACCTCCTGACACACACTTTACCTCCCTGTTTATAAATGAGTGGATTGAGTTTCAGAGAAATTAACTGATATCCGGTTAAGTCTAAGCCACATCATTTTGATTGCCATGGTCTTGGTTGCACATTAGTTGCATGATATGGCAGAAATTCCTCTAAGATATTCAGAAACACATAGCATTCAGTGGTCAGCCTGTTTGGATGGAATAGGAGCTTTTTTTATCCCTACTGGAAGAGTTCTAGACCCTTAAGTCCCATTTTGGAAGATAAGTCCTCTTTCCATCCCATGACACAGAAAACTCCCCTCATTAACATTCAACATGATACCTGTTGGCAATCCTAAGCTAGCAAAGTTAAATTAAAAAGAAACAAACATAAGGGAAGAGAAATTAGTTTTGATCACCTATAAGGCACTATACTAGATTCAGGACAGAGGAGGGCATCAGAGATAAAGTATTCTGCCTGCATCTCACATTAAAAGAGACAAGTGACATGCTGATTATCTATAAAAGCATGACTGGGGTAAGCAATAAAACAGAGGACAAGTAAAGTTCTATAGGAAGTACAAAGATAGAGAAAACATTTGATTCTGTTGAATGGGGTCACGGAAGACTTGCAAAGGAAATGATGTTTGAGTTAAAACTTTAAGGATAAGTAGAAATTTGACAGGATAAAGAAGGTTAAGAAAAGGATCAGGTCTTATACTTTCAAAACTTATTCAGGCACTAGAAACACAATGATGACTAAAGACATGGTCTTGTCTTGATGGGAGATATTTAGATGATATGGTGCCTCTCTTGGTCTTGTGGGAGATGGATATTTAAATGGTCTGGTGTATATCAAAATGTCAAAGTGGAACTCTTTCTAAGTCAGTTTCCTCTAAGATCCCAAGGCAAGGCTTGACTACCTCCACATTTTAAAGTGAGCTACTGGACCGTCGTGCAGGAAATGATCTAAGAGTCTGTCGGTAAAAAGGATCAACAACCTTCCAGACCTTAAACCTTGCATCCCAAGGGGTGGGGGAGTGAAGAAAGAAACTTTTATTTGAATGAAGTTTGGAGTTCTGGTTATTGGTATAGATTGATATAGATTTCAATCCCAAAGGTAGGCATTCTTCATGAAACGAATTGTCAGGAAGAAAAATAGTTCACAGGGCTTTAATCAAAAACAAAATTTAGAATATCTGTTTTCTAGAGTCATGTTTAGAAACCCTGAATACATGAAAAATGACCTTGGAAGGTTTGACAAAATCCCAATGCCCCCCAGTGAATGAACTGCAATTTTTCAGTAATTTTTTTCCTAAATATTCTTCCCAATAACTGAGTTTTGATTTGTAATGTGGAGCAGTGAATTCAAGAATTCTCTTCTGACAGAGAACAGATGTGCTGTTCTCACCTCATGTGATGTGATGAGGTGGTGTTGTGTGCCTGGTGGTTCAGGCTTCAGTCTTCCCAGCCTTTAATGTGCACAGGAATCATCTGGGGACCTTGTTCCCCTGAAGATTCTGATTCTGGGTCTGGGTAGCGCCTGAGAATCTGCATTTCTACCAGATAAAGCCAGTGCTGAAAGGTTTAGAACACAGGTTTGGGGAGCCAGACAGTTGGAGCTAGATCAAAATTCCAGCCTGCCGTTTATTAGATCTGTGTGCTTGGGCTAGGTATTTAACCTCTGTGTACCTTGGTTTCTTGTTCTTTAAAATGGGGTTGTGGTGATAGTATATACATCATAGGGGTGCCGTGAAGATTAAGTTGGCTAGAAATTATAAAGCAATTCAAGAAGAGAACACTTTCTTTACGGCTAAAACCTGTTCCCCCCCTAGTAAGTTTACTTATGTTTTTCTTTTAATTTTATTTTTATGTTTTTGTTGGGAGAGTTAATATATTCACACATATCAAGGTTCAGAATACCCTAAAATGAAGTCTTCTTACCACGCTTTTTTTTTATCTCCCAGTCTCCTCCTCCCAGTTAACAAACATTACCAATTTTAAAGGAGTTTTAGAAATGACCACAGGTAATGGCTTTTCTGAGTTTTCCCCTCATTTGCCAGGATCCTTATTGTGTAGAATTCCAGAAATCTACACAGTAAGAACTTATAGGACTATAAGAGCCTAACCTTCCCACCCACTAACTCCACTCTATTAAAACAATAATAAAAATGATAAATTGCTTTTGGTCTCTCTGTCTACCTGAAAAAAATATATAAGCACACAGGGTCTGCAACCAAAACTGGGGTTTTCCATCTCTTCGAAAGAGAACCAAGGCTATTAAAATCACTCTAGGACAGTTTAATTGACTTGCAGAACTGAGTCCACGATGTTGATTCCAAACTTTTATAGCATTCTCCCTGAATCTGAACCAAAAGAAACTGCCCTAATCCATACACTCTCATCTTCCACCCAGTAGGAGCAACACTGCCTTGATCATGGAGTTCCTTTGGCCATGGTCCAACTCCACTTACACTAGGATGGTCCACAATTATTCTTATTCCACTCTCAAATTTAATAATGAGCTCTATCCCCAGGCAGCAGGCTTAATGGTGGAAGCCAGCAGGCTCCCCTGCTCCAAGAAAATGCATGACGAGGCATTCCTTCCTTGGGGATGGCTGAAATGATTGAGTGATTCAGGACAAGCTATGCAACGGGAATCAGGGCTTTTTACCAATGCTAAGGACGGATACACACACACACACACACACACACACACACACACAAAATGCTTTGGCTCTGTTGTTTTATTTCTGAATGACTGAGAAGCCTCCTCTAGAATATGGTGGGTTGAGGTCATTAAGTTAAAAGTTCAATGTATTGGGTGAATGAGCCTTTTTCATATGTCTGGAAGAGATCTGTGTTCTGAAAATTCATTTCCTTATGTTCATGGTTACAGACTTCCTGTTGTTGTAGCCCTAACAACAAGACATTTTGGCTGAGAAATGGGTGAGTGGGCCACACCTTTTTCTGCCAGCCTTAGGGAAACCTGCTCCAAATTCCTCAGCTCATACGACAGGAATCTCTGTCCTCTAGTTGGGATTCAGGCCCCTATTAAATTGGATGTGATTTGCCTTAACATGTCCATAACCTGCTGTCAAAGTGCATGCTACCTGTCTGGATGTCTGGTCACATTTTGAAGATCTTTTAACCTTTATTTGTCCTGTCAAGTTAATTATTTCTAGGGAGCTAAATGCCAACATTGGCAGCGGTTCTAGTAGGACATGACCTGTAGCTAGTGAAAAGTAAAAAAAAATTGCTTTCCTCTAGGGATGAAATGTAGTGCAAGGGCTGAATCTGGAGGAGACTTTATACATATTTCTAACGTGGAACTCAACACCATTGATTGAATAACAGTTTGCCCTGCTGCCGTAGGTTGACTATCTTGAGCTTGGTAAAAAAAAATAGTCCTTTTCATCAAACTTTAGCCTTTAGCACAGACTTTCTGGAACCATTTTCACTCCTTGCTCCCTTCTGACATTAAGGATATGAAAGAAAATGAAAGGAAGGAAAAAGCTTTCAAATCTTATTAAGGGCCTTTGGTTATCCAAGGATATTTTATCATCTTTATGCCGTACACAAGTTTACTTTATTCAAGAAATTCCGGGTGAACATTTGTTTTATGTAAAAAGCTCATGCTTTACATACTTTGTTGCTTATATTTATTTTTAAAGGGTTCGTGATGATACTTATTTAAAAATGAAAATATGCCTAGTAAAATTTGTTCATTTGGGATTATATTTTTTCTTTCGTTTGTGTTAGCCAAAATTGAATTATAACATAGAACTCTGATATGTAATTTCCCTGGTAGAAGGAGGGGGATGGGAGAAGTTCAGCACCCTGCAGTGTCCCCTTCCTTGCCCCCTCCCCCACCCTGAGGCAACCTCTGAGGCAGTTCTTCCCTGCATCCTTCACCAGAGGCTCCGTGAAACACAAGTTCGAAAACCATTGCCCCATATAAGGATATTATGATTCAGTTTCCGCAAATTATTTCTGCATAGGGTTACCGGAACACTTCCGTTGGTGAAGTTAGACAAATTTGTGTTGTGTTATGTGAACTGCAGTAACTCAGTGAGCAAAAGGTGGTTCCAGAGTATGTCATTTTTAAAGTTTGTCAGTTTTTGCATTTGGCACATTGCAAGCTAATGAAAACTGCTGATACTGTGGGAGAAATAATCAATGAGGAATGTTTATTACAATGACATGATGTAGGGAACACATTAAAGCAAGCTCTTTCTCACATTTCCATTCTTTCAAAATGCATTGCTTTATTATGCATCTATTCTTGTTTCTAGAGAAACTGATTTGTACCTGCAAAATAATAAATATTCATCTCATATGGATTTCTAAAGGTGACTGATTTGTAAAAATCAATAACTGTCTTTTGCCAGCTTGTGGACTGACATGATTGCCTTCATTTTCAAACATAAAATGACTGCATTAAAATAACATTAGTAGAGAAACATTGGCTGACACAGGAAGAGAAATTCTTAAATGAAAACTGCTCCAGCCAGCTTTAATCAGTTCCTATCATGCTTTTTATTATAGTGCAAATAGGCTCTTATTAAAAGGAAAGCCAATTCCAGATGATGATGCAAATAATTATAGCTGCCTTTAGCCTCTAGTTACTGTTATTAACTAATGGTTTCAAAATATGTGATTTATTTCCAAAAGAACATTTTCCTTTAACAATGAAACAGAAAATTGGACTTTGTCTATCTAATGTCAAATATGCAGTTAAAATAATTAGTCTATTTTTTGGATATTTTTAAAAATTGGAATGATTAAATTACTTCATATGGATAAATTTCAAGTTCATTAGTTCAGCAATTCCCAAACTAGTTTTTCTCCTACATTTCGTTGTGTGAGAAATTCCACATACCCTATTTATCCTGCCCCTTCTACCATTTGAAATTATAGTGTATGCTTGCATATCAAAGTCCTTGCGAAATTTTGGAGTAAAGATCTATGTCTATCTTGCTTATCCTGTTTGTCCCTAATGAGTTTGAAATGGAAAAAATTTTAATACGTATAGATTAGTATTCTATGTTACTGCCATCCATGGAATTCCCTTTTGAGAGATTCTGAATGAATTTATGATCCAAGGGTCTATTTTTTACCTACCAACAATATGTTAAGCCAATTATCCAGCCACTCAGTCAAAAAATTACAATTATGGAATCAGAAGTTTTAATTAAGGTTTAGGAACAGAAATTTAAAAATTTTAAAAATCGTCTCTAAAGAATGCTGGTCATTGAAACATGCCTCTTCAACTACTTGATTTTTCACTCTTGGAAGTTCTAATGAGATGCAGATCAACTTGTGCCCAATGCTGTATTGCTTAGCATTGATTCATTAATTTAACTTATATACAGTTCTATAATTTTATATAGCACAGGAATTATACTTTTGGGGGGGGGGGGCGCCTTTGTCTCCCAGTGGAAGCTATGGAAGTCTGCTGCTCAGTTGTTCCTTCAAGAAAAACTTATTCAGCTGTAAGGAGTGTAGTGAGTTGACAGCCACCAGCTGTTATACCTTCAGGATCTGCCTGAGCTTTCAAGGAAGGCCAGGCATTTCCTGGGCAGCACCTAGTGATCTAGCTCTGCAGGGGAACTGGGGCCTGGCTATTTCTGCCAATGCAGGACTCCTCTCACAGGCAGTGTTTGCTTTGGAGCTCCCCAATGCACTGACCAAGATTTTGTCACATCTGAGTCATGACTTGAAAGCCCTTCCTGCCCAGTCCTCTTCCTCCTCTTTTTATCACCCACAGCCTTTACTTCCAATAATCCTTTTCTGCTCCTAACTCTGTCTTGATATCTGCTTCCCAACAGACCCTACTGACACTCCCCTATGCGACTTCAAGATACTTTAGAGATAGGGTCATGTCTTTACCATTGCATTTTAAATGTCTATCATACAAGAGTTAAATAATAAACACTCAATCAGGTAAATTTTCAGTATAATTTAGATCAAAAAAAGAAGCATAAATATAGGTACAGATTTTGCTGGAGATGCAGCAAATTTGAATCATTTTTGTTACCTGGGTTGTGTGTTTATGAATGCGGTGTAGAAATTAGTAGGACGTTTATATGAAAGGGTTAAATTTATTATAGTTCAAGGTAACTTTTACCCCTCTTTCTGGGTGACCCCAACAGAAAACTTTGTCCCAACACCATCTATGGATTCAGGTCATTAGAACATTATATCCCATCTGCACAACTGGAAATCATTTAGGAATCATTTTAATTCAGGAGAGAGATTTTGAAAAAGATATCATAGGAAGATTAACATTTGTGTGCATAACAGATGAAAGGGGGAAGACTAAAAGCAAAATATTCTAGGAGACATTTACAGCAACCATTATTTTGGATTATCACCATCAAACAGATACTGACTGCTGCCTATAACATGCCAGACACTTTACATACACGTACATGTTTAATCCCCAGAAAAAGCCTAAAGTATATATATTAAGGTTGAGGAAAGAAAGGCTCGAAAGAAACTTTGTTCTAGGTCAAGTTCAACTTTCTCAAACTAACTCCTATGTGGGAATAGGGATTCTTTTAAGACTAGCATTGTTTTCAATGTTTGTCTAATCCAAAAAAAAAAAAAAGTATGTGTGTGTGTGTGTGTGTGGCGGGTGATCATTGCTCTGGAGCTTAAACTCCAAAACAGATAGGTAAGTAATGATAAGGCATGATATGACAGGTAATGTGAATACAGGTGAACAAGAGGTCAAGAAGTCTGGAAATACAGAAAAATGAAAGTCCTTATAGGAAACTAAATCATGGTACTTGGAGAAGGCAACAGATGGGTTTTAAAATGCCATAAATAAACTGAGTTCAGAGAAAGCCAAGCAATAATATAATAAGGAATCAAGTTCAGAGATCAAGTTCAGATATAAGAGCAGTCTTCTAGAACAAGGGCGGGCAAATTGTGACCATAGGCCAAATCTGGCCTGCTGTCTGTTTTTTGCAAATGAAATTTTATTGGAACAGTCACACATTCATTTACTTATTGTCTATGGCTGCTTTCACAGTACAACAGTAGAATTGAGTAGTTAGTTTTAACAAAGACCATATGGCCAAGAAAGTCTAAAATACTCTTTGACCTTTTACAGAAAAGTCTGTTGACACCTGTTCTAGAAGGCTCTTATAATTGGGCTTGTGATCGTAGATCTAAAGCAAGGGTTGACTAAACATTTTCTGTAAAGGGCCAGATAGTAAACAGTTTAGACTGTGGGGCCACAAATGGTCTCTGCTGCATAATCGTCTTTTTGGTGTATTTCCTCTCATTTAGAAATGTAAAACTATTCTTAGCTCGCAAGTAGTACAAAACAGGCTGCAGGCCAGATTTGTCCCGTAAGCCATGGTTTGCTGATTTCTGATCTAAAAGAAGATGCTTTCTATCCTCTGCCCTTATCTCATGCTTCATATTAAGTCTAGGCAAAAAGTAGGTGAGTGCTTTCAGTTAGAGAGAGGCGGAATTCAGCTGGTGCTTATAGTTTCAGATTACATTTGGGGGGAAAAATTGCCATTACAAACCAAATTCTGCTTTTATTTTACTGGTCACATGAATTTATAAAATGGCTTTCCTCTTAATTGGATTCATTTGAATGTGTCTTCTACTGACTTGAGGAAGCAGGTATAAGAATTTACTTTGTCACCATCCATAAAGTGCATCCTTTCACAGATTATTCCACCCTGTTTCATTTTTTAAAATTTATTTATTTATTTTATTTATTTTATCGTCGGCTGCTTTGGGCCTTCATCGCTGCACATGGGCTTCTCTAGTTGTGGAGAGCAGGGGCCACTCTTCATTGAGGTGTGTGGACTTCTCATTGCAGTGGCTTCTCTTGTTGTGGAGCATGGGCTCTAGGTGGGCAGGCTTCAGTAGTTGTGGCACACAGGCTCAGTAGTTGTGGCGCATGGGCTTTGTTGCTCCGCAGCATGTGGGATCTTCCCGGACCATGGCTCAAGCCCATGTCTCCTGCATTGGCAGGTGGATTCTTAACCACTGTGCCACCAGGGAAGCCCGCCTGTTTCATCTTTGAGACTCTAATATTGCTTTGGCAGTATGGGTTTGGAGAATGCAGGATCCTCAAAATGAGATGTAACTCTGCATCTTCTGGCAGTGATCAAAGTCATCTGGGCTTTAGATTCAAAGCCTATCCTCTAATCTCCTTGCAGGTATCAAGCACAGTTAAGGGTCCTACCCTGATGTCTATTCATACCCTGCTCTGTGAAGCTATTGGGGACACTTATGCCATCAAACAATCACCTTTTCTGGACCACAGCTCAGTTATGTAATAATTAGGGAAGCAGAAGGGCAAGAGAAGTCTTACTCCCCTACTAATATCTGATCACTCTGCCCATCTCTATGATTCTAATATGGTAAGAAATGTTTATTGTTGTATATCCAGATTTTGAACTAGTAATTCATGCTGCAATAATGATATAAATAGCTGAGAGTTCTTGAATGCTATGTGCCAGCTATCTTGCTATGTACTTCGTTTATTATCTCATGGATTCAACAGAGACCTTGCATTAAATGATCACTGTTCTCACCCCTACTTAGAGAGGTTTAGAGAGATAAAGCAACTAATTCAAAATCCAGCAGGTAGCAGTGCTTGGATTTGAACCTAAGTCTGTATGACCCCAGAGGCAGTGCTATACTGCATTTGTAATGAAGTGTAATAGTCCCTTTGTCACTTTGCGTTCTTTCCTGAAGCGATTTTATGATATTTTATAATGACTTTCAAATATTATGAAAAAGATATTAAGAATTAGGCAAAAAAAATCTGGAATGTTTTAATGATTTTTCATAGTTTCAGAAATAGAAATTTATTATCTTCCTTTTGTTACATTATGGGGAATCTCTGGTTAATTGGTTAATTACATTTAAGTAATTAGAGAAGTGTTCAAAGTATGTAATATAGAAATGAATTACTGTTGGATTAAAATGTCCTTTATTATATCATGAATAACATTTCTCAGATCCTTTAATTCTGAAAATACTGGATGTTTTCATGCAATATTTCTACCTTATTATATATATTATCTTCACAAAAGATAACAAAAATGTCAGATACCAAGTTATCAGAGAAAAATTCAGACTAATGCTAAAAACTTGAGAAGTAGTCTGAATTAAATGTGGTGGACTCAGTAAGAACAAATGCAAGATAGTATACTTAGAACTGACTAATTCTCCTCACAAATATAAAATGAGGATATATATTCTGAATAACAGTATAGGAAAAAAAGACTTGGGAGGGACAATAAACTGTGTACTAAGTCAGAGTGTATTGAATCTTACCATGTAAATTCTTCTGAGACTACATTGATAAAAGGAGAAATACTTTCCTATTCTTATGTGTTAGAAACTCTACAGCAAGAAATTTGGTAATGAATGTAAAATAGGAATGTAAGACATAAATATAGCCTTACAGTATATAAAACGTTTTATAGTTAATATACATTATCTCATTTGATCATCACAAAATCTTACATTATCCTCATACTTAGAGAAGAGTACACTAAAGCTTAGAGAAATACATGGATATTTTGGCTAAACTGTGATTATCTAAAAGAACTGCACTGAAATCATGATAGCCTGGTCTTCTTTAGTGATAATACAGCATACATTTTTAAAATTGAAAAAAGGGCTGTGTCAATACTCTGTAATGATCTATATGGGAAAAGAATCTAAAAAAGAGGGGGTACATATAACTGATTCACTGTGCTGTATAGCAGAAACTAACAGAATATTGTAAATCAACTATACTCCAATAAAAAAATTTGTAAAGGGGCGGGAGGGCTGTGTGAAAAGATAAACTGAGGCATATTAGAAGTTTTAAGAGTTTATTTGAGCAAAAATTGATTCTAATCAGGCAGTGCCAAACCAGAAGTTTTACAAGGGCTTCACAGACAGGAACTGGGGGCAAAACTTTTATAGAGAAGAGACTGAAGCTAAACAAGGAAGTTGTTTGATTGGCTATATTTTGAGAGTTTGCCTTATCTGGGAAAGCCCAGTTGGCAGTTTGTGATTGGTTATTCTTAGGTTTTAGTTTCTTAACCCTGAGGCATTTCAGCTTAGGTTTTAGGTTGCCGACATAGACCACTGAGGCATTAAAGCCACCTCAGTCTAATGGCCTCCTCATTTAATTAATTCAACAACTGTTACACAAATATAGAATGAACACATCAAAGATTTATTAAATCATTGAGGAGAAAACCAATAAGATAGTAAAGTATTTTAAGAAACTAGATAGTCTTAAAAAGAATTTTAAAACAAGACTTCTAGGGTAGATACAAAACTAGATAATGTCCTATGAAACAATAAAAACAATTTAAAAAAAAAAAGCATAACCTTTGGAGTTATCTTTTCTACCAGACAATTTATTTGCATCTCTACCAGACAAGGTCTACAAATCAACATGTAACTTTACTAAGTCTCAGCCCTTAAATAATAGTAAATAACAAAGTCAAACAAAGGTATATCCCCTAGGCAGTTACAGAATCTTGGGGTGTACAAGGTGACCACCTGTCCTGGTTTTCTAAGAACTGAGGGGTTTCCCAGACATGGGACTTTTAGAGCTAAAACTAGGGAAGTCCTGGGCAACCTGTGACATTGTATCCCACTAAAAATGCCCCAGTGTGACATTGAAAGGACATGCTATACCCTCTTCACCTTATGCCAAGAGGACTTTCCTTAACTGTGAGTTTGCAATAATTAGTTTCTCTTGCTAATGACTTCAAACTTTGACTAAGCTTAAAATAGATATACATTTAGGGTGGTTACCTTAATTTGCATTGTACTCACTGAAAAATAAAGCTCTATTTTTAGTTATTTATGAAAACGCTGCTGCTCAGGATAGCAAGGTACGTGAGAAACACCATCATAGTTTTCCACCATAGCTTGTGAGCATAGTCAGAATTTAGTTATCAGTGAAGTGCAGCACACGACAACCCTTCTTCTCACACTTGATGTATGTCTTCTCACACTTTGTGTTCATCTACAATGCAAAGTTTTTATGTTGTACAGTAATCATCTCTTAGTTACTTTCCTGAATTCAGTAGGAGAAACTGACCCAAGTTAAACTTTGAGACTTTTCAGGCTTTTTTTTTTTTTCTTTGTTTTTAAAGGGTAAGGGAGGAAAGCCTTTAAATTCTTTAAAGCCACCAAATTCTAGAATATTGCATATCCACAATTACCAGAATCTACCGCCTCAATGTATTTTCTCCCTCTTGTGACACATTCATATGTGCTCAGTGCTGGGCTTCTCAGGGTGTCATCCTGGAGACCGCAGACTGCCTAGGGCATCCTGTGCCGTAGATGAGGAATGACTGAGTGAGGCAACCAGGCAGATGGACCTGCTGAGAGCCACTCAAAGTGCAAAACCCAAAGATCCCAGAATGGTCTAGGAAATGCAGCTGAGAGTTTCTGAGACCCGCCCCCAGGATGATGGAAGTCTCTGTAGGGGCTGAGAGCTGGCCAACTCTCAGAGTCTCAACCATGCTGGCTCTCTCTCAAGTACAGAAATTCTTCTCTACTTTCCACCAAACTGGCATACCCCACAGGTTCTGTTAATGGTCCCATCATTGACAGAAACCACCCTTGTTGAAGGGCTATCTGCGGTCATCTGTTTTTACTTGTGCCTGTCCATTGCCATTTCACCTCTGTATCCCAAATTGCTCATCAAACATTTTTCCCAACCCCCTCAACAAATTTCTGGGGTGTGTATCTAGTAATATAAATTTATTCATCCCACTGCATAATACAATATAGATTAAATTACAGGATGACATCAGTTCTTGACACAGCAATGAAAGAAAGGAGATGACAATAGGGGAAAGTGGAAGAATTCAGAAGAAAAAAAAAATCTTTCTAATTTCCTCTAGTTGGAGAGTAGAGCTGGAGAAGGGTGGCCTGAGTCCACCACTCCTTGGAGTTACTTTTCTAACCACAGAAAAGTAATATTAATGATACTAAGACCAGAGAAGGGGAATTAGGATTGCTGTTCCACAGTGATTTTTTTTAATTTAACTTTTTTTCTGATCTAGCACCAATGGGAAGGAAAAGTAATAATCTCCTAAGAGCCATCATTATTGCTGAGGACCAAGAACAACCAAAGAAAGGTGTCTGTTCAGGAGTAATAACCCCCAAAATAAGAATTCTGAGGCATCTCTGCAACCCAAACTCTCACAAACTCATCAGTCTATTCCAAAGCCAGGGAAACTACTGAAAATCCGAAAAGCACCCAGCTTATTTCCACTGGCCAGATCTAGGCTTCCCTTTAGTGCCTAATCCACCCTTCAAATCTCCAGAGAATCTGCTCAAATATCACCATGCTATTATTTTTAATTTCTTCAATAGCTATTTAATTTACATGATTTCACCTACACCGTCTTATATGGCACACACACAATACACATACACATGGTTTACACTCCCAACTATGAAATTCTTCCTGAAAAAGGGATCCATTCTTTGATTTACTTCACATTCCTGAAGATACCCCTTAAAGCAATGCATTATTTTTTCTGTATTTGTAGAATGTGTTCAAAATAAATAGACTTTCAAGATAACTTGAGTTTTCGTTTCTTGGAATTTCCAAGTAAGAAAGATGGTTGAAAATAGAGATAGCCTCTTATCTCTAGGGTTAGGGTTAGGGTTAGGACAGGATAGGCATGTCCAGGAAAGTTACTTAAATGAAGGGATGCTGCTCATTTGACTAATTCCCCTCCTTCTCTCATTTGAAGATTACCTTTACCTTAGGGTTATTTGCTTGAGTTCGTGGCTTTACTCTTAAAGTAAGGTTGAGGAGACTTGTGGGACTTGAAACCAGATTGCAACTTACAGATTTTTCAGTTGAGCGTGATGCCCACAGCAAAAGAGAAAAGTCAGAAGTAAGAATGTGGCAGTGGAGGCAAGGAAGGCAGGATAAACAATAGAGGTTCTGCCATGGCATTTAAAAAGAAAAGAAAGGCAAGAAAATTACCATGGGAAAGGGTATACAGAGGGAGGAAACAATGGTGAGGGAACCAACTAAGGAAACGAATAGGTTTCACATTGTTTTAAAGGTTGTTTTGCTAGACAGAAAAGAGAAATCAAGGTAGATAATGGTTCAAACCAAGAAAAATGGATGAATAAATTATGGTAAGCCATGTATCTATCTGCTGTCTTGAAACTTCTCTTTTACTACCTAGTCTTGGATTTCATTATTTTTCCTTACCTAGTAGCTTCCAAAATCTCAGGGACAAATTCTAACCCTCTGCCTCCAGATCCCAAATGTAAACATAATTATTCTGAATTTAGGAATCAGGAGATTTGGGTTAGAATTTTAGTTCTGCAACTTAGAAGCTGATCATTTATGGATAATTCATTCAAATTATTTGAACTTCAGTCTTTTGTTTGTAAAATAGGCATAATAATAGTGCCTAAAGTTGTTAGGATCTAACAAAATAACATGAGAAAATACCTTGAAAATATAAATCTTTATGCAAATGTAAAGGTTTTTACTTTTTTTTTTTAATGTGAATGTTTCATTGTTACCTACAATTTCATAAGTCTGAAAGCACATTTAATAGCTTACCACCCAGAGCTGGTTATTTTTCCTTGTGTTACATATACTAGTAGTTTTCCATTATTGTCTTACCTAGCTTTGATAAAAATTTAGGGTTATCTTGGAATCTTTCCCATATTTAAATATTCCATAAGTCCTGCCTATTCTTTCTTTGCAACATTGGAGGGGTGGATCCCTTTCCATTTTTACTGTTTCCATGTCTCTGTTTCTCTAGGAAACTACCTTTCACTCCTGGATTGGAGCCCATCTTGCACACCACTGTTCAGCTCATCTACCTAAACCACTGCTCTTGCCATCTTACCTCTCTTTGTGGATTCTTTCAGTAATTCCCCCGTTTAAAGTAAAATTCCTCACTAGGTCTTATCACCAGCCACAACCTTCACCTTCCTTAACCTTTCAGTATGAATCCTCTGGGCCTCCCAAATATTTTCTTTCAGTCTTGAATAACAGGAACGATAGCAGTGGTAGTTTGGGGAAGGATTGGGATTAGGACCATGAGACAATTGAACGGATTACATTAGGAGCAGCTGAGATGGAAGCATAAAGTATTACGGGATCAGGGCTTCCTAAGAATACCTGTGCTTTTGCCTGCTTTTCCCATTTTGTTCATACACATAAATGGTCTATGTAATTTTCATTTCTTTTAAAAAATCATTTCTAGATAAAACAATAGACATGTCCAGAAACAATACGGGAACTTTAATATGTAGGGTTAAAACTTATCCAAGTCAAGTAATAATAGCCCTTACACAAAACCAGCCCCAAACATGCACACAGTCTTTTACCATTATCATTTTGTTTCTAATAGCAAAAAGAACATAGCAGCATAGTTGCAACACATCATCTTAATTTTTACAGCACTAACCAATACCAATTTGCACCAAAGGAAAAGAGTTATAGCTGATGAAAGAATTAAATAGATGGATGTAAGTCTGATTTTATCAAAAATCAATTTTAGTCCCTCTAATGCAATATTCATTTTTTGGTCAAACATCTCACCGAACTCTATTTATTGTTATGGGGTCTGTGGGCGTTTTTTTTTTGTTTGTTTGTTAAAGCGTATTGTCCTGCCATATAACGCAGGCAGGTCATTGGTAAATCTATCTCAGTCCAGTGTGCCACTTTCTGTTCCTTTTCTAACTGGCCCCCAGATTGTGTCAAGTCTACCTCAGAGATGGTTTCAGAATGATGGCTAGCTGTCTAGAGAGAGAGGCCAAAAGTATGTCTCCAAAGCAGTAATAAATTTCTCAGAAAATGGCACTACCCACCTTCAGCTTGTGAAAAAAGGTCTTAAAGGTTTTTGTAGACAGGATGATTATTACCTGGAAAATTTTAAAGTCAGAAATAATCAATAGTCCAAGAGGACCTAAAATTGTCCTAAAATCCCCTCTACTGGTAAAATCATAATTGGATATAACATGTTTTTGTTAAACCTTGTGCTATATTTAAAGGTCTTTCTGGTAGTAAGTTCTATTCTGAATAGTTGTGTACACACCTGGCTTTGCCAGAGGTAGTATAAACAGTCTGACCCCATGGTGGAGATTGCAGAAGATGGTCTCTTCTCTCAGTTGCCCCAGAGTAATATAGGAAGACTCAGAGCACAAGCATGTGAAAGGACAGCGAAGTTAGTGAAATATACCAACTGTGTGATACAGATAACTAAGTGGTTATGCATGGCTAACTACTGAACAAATAGAAAATTGATCAAGGGGGGATTGCAGTATGACTCATCAGCCACGGGAAAGAGGGTGTTGGGGCTCAGTCAACCTTAAAGTTACATTCAACACTTTTCATTTGATGCCAAAATGTAATTGAACATTGCTTATTATGATGTATGAAACTGACCAAAATATTATCCCCAGGTTCTTTGCCTTTATGAATGAAATTTAACTTGATAAGAAAATTCAGGTCTCTTTTGCTTCCTCCCTCCCTCCCTCCCTTCCTTCCTTCCTCCCTCCCTAAGTATATATAGAAGGGCATTCTGGCCATGATTTATTTGTAAAAGTACATAGTTCCTGGATCATAGATTGTTTATGGGTATCACGCAGCTTGTACTTATTTAGCTTTAATCATTAGGCCCTTGGGAAGTGATACAACATAAGATGTTTGTATAAGGCATTCTTTTCTTCTCTTTGTTGTTGCTGGGGTGTGTGTGTGTGTGTGTGTCCGTATTATTTATAAAAAAGGACAGATTGCTTCTGTGATCTGAGTAATCAGGTGTAGTGCTTGTAGGTATTTTACGTAATATTTCAAAATGTGGGCCAATAGCCAAGGAAAATATTCCCTGTTAGGATCTTACTGCTTAACAGTAAACCACTAACAGTCTCTGAATCCCTGGGCGGCACTAGGACTAAGTTAGCACACACACGAGCTATGGGAAGTACATTTAGATGGAGTTCTATTGGCTTTCAGCCCCTTGTTTCTCACTGACTCTAAGGGGAAGCAAATCGACGGCAAAGATATTGCCTCTCAGTGGATTATTTAGTCCTCAGGGTGGGCTTCCCCTCAACTGCATGTGGATATAAATTAGTCACAGGAGTGCCCCGAATCACCATTGGTTGGACTAGTGTCTTCTGTAGGAACCCCATGCTGGCTCTGTGGCACAAGTTCCTGATCGGGTGGACTGAAAGCTCCTTGAGGAAGAAAGGGGATATGTCTTTCCCCAATTCTATTATTCCTTAACTACAGCAGTGGTGTTCTGCATACAGTAAGGGCCTGTGAAATGTACCCGTAATGACAGCTGTGTTAGCGTTTCAAAACATAGTTCCCAGGACTGTGTGACTTGTGCCTTTCTGTATTTTTCTTTTCTCCCCAAAGAATGCTCACTAATGAAACTCTGACCTAGTAAAAAGTCTGAATAGAAGTGCAGGTAACAGCCTGTGTAGCTGCTGGTGAGAAGCTCTCAATGCACGTTAGAGGCTTGGGAAGGCACCACCTCATTGCTGTTTCATTGTAATCGTTTTTGTTGTTGTTGTATATATTTGGTTTATAACATGTAAAATTTTATCTTAAGTCCATTGGGCAATGCTGGTAGTATTTCTCTTGTATACAGTAAATTCCTGTGAACATTTGTTACCCAGCCATTTTTATTTTATACCACAGCAAAATCTCAACACAGAATAATGGCTTAATAATAGCAGTACTCTGTGCTCTAAGACTGTCAAATATTCTGTAATGTATTTCTACTATGTTGAGGAGAAAAGAATTTGGGGAGTCAGAAAAAAAAAAAAAGGAAAGAGATGACTAAAATTTTAGCAGAGGCCACCCAAGATGATTTGTTCATTGCAACACAGCAGGAGCTAGTTTTGCCACAGTCTATATAACTGCTAAGCGAGATACAAGAAGAGGTAAAAGCATGAGTTTGAAATCAAAAGATCTCTGTCCTAGTCTCACTGAGCAGTGCCATTTGGAAAAATTACAGAACTTCTCTATGCCTTCGTGTTCTCCTTCTAAAATACTTTTTATAACTTTCTTAGTTACAACACGACCATTTTCTTGAATACATTTTCTTCTTCACAAAGCACTGAAAAGTAAACTAGTTAAGCCATTCTCTGTGCACATCTTGGAGCAAGAAAGTTCTGTTAACAGATTAATCTCTTTAATTTCTCATTGTATTCATTTATGGGATGACACATCTCAGAAACCTCAAAGACAGAAGGCAGAAAAATAAAGCTGAGAAATAAACAGGTTATTTAGCTCATGGGGAAGGCAGCAAGCAAAGGCTAGTACATTGTAAGACTTCCAGAATTTGTTGACTTGTGTGAATATTAGAGTTCTTTATTTGATTTTTCAAATGAAACTTTTTATTTCAATCTGCATTTGCATCCTAGACAAATAAGTGAGTACTAAATGGCCTTATCATTGGCAGATTATGGGCTGTGATATAGAGATGAGAAACTTGATTCTTCCAGATATTGTATCTGTTGCTGTGATCACCTCATTCTGAAGATAATGTAACATGATATGACTGATCATAAAAAATATTATATCATTGATCGCCCATACTTTGTTGAGCTGCCTTGAAAGATATAGATGTTTTCCCTGTTTGTGTAAGTTTCTTTTCTTTGAGAATTACAATAAATAATCTTTTCATGCAAAAACTGATCTTAAAAGGTCAGCCATTTGTAATCATTCATGCAGAAGAACATCTCAATTGCTATGAAAGTAGAAAATAATTTAACTCTCCTTTATTTCACAAAAATAATAGTCTTTGGACTAAGAAAAGGTGTAAACAATTTTTGATAACTTTTTCACAGGAATAAGTGTAAAGTTATCAGGGTAATACTGATGACAGGTTTGGACTTAAAACAAATTTGCAGAACATTATTTTAAGACTTCTCTTTATAAATGTAAATAATATTTCTAGTTAGAGGCAAATTTTTTTTTGTTTTCAATGTGTTCATGTTTTGCGACTTTTTCCCAAAATTTTATTGGCCCTAAAAAGATGTTTACATTTTGTCAGAAACTATCGAGATTAAAGTTTGCGGCTATTAAACAAGTACAATGTTAGCGTTATTCTTTGTTCACTGAACATCCACAGCTCTCCCTGTGACAGGCTGTCAAAAAAACGTGTCTCTGAAAAGACAGGTTAGCTTTTAAAGACAATCAGTGATGCAATTCCCAGTGATATGCTACACCCTGCCAGAGTGCCCCTGACTGTTCCTGTGTGCAGTGATGTGAGGTCTGAACTATTTGTGTGCACTGCCATAAGATAGCATTAGCAGATGTAATGGGAACAGATCACTCATTTGCAGAAATATTTATGGCAGTGCTTTCAAAGGACCATTCAATCCACAGTTGCAACTGATGAAGCATGTAGCAAGGACCGTTTCTAAAACCATGTGGGCTAAAATGTCATCCTACAAGGCAGTTAAAGTGTGTTAACTTAATATGTGTATGACCGGAGATTAGAAAACACTGGCTGTCATAGTTGAGCAGATTCAATGCATGTGCATTTTCAGTAAAAGAGAAGTAAGAAATTATATTATGTTGAAAGGGCTAGGTTAAATTTCTTTTATAGAAGAGGAAGGCTTCCCTATCACATATTCTATACTGCCCAGCAAGGAACCTCGTCATATCCAAAATGCACCTTTTTTTTGCCAGGCCAAGCTTTTTTTTAACATTATAGATACTGTTTTCTGAGCAGTACTTAAAATCACACTTCACAGTGCTCAAATGCAATACATTTAAATATGACACTGAACCAGTCTTACTCTTTTAAGCTACTGACAAATTTTCTATCAAAAAGCCATAGAAGATGAATTAATTTAACAGATGCATGTAAGTGTGATTTTGGCCACAAACAATAGCTTTCATCTCTCATAGGCAGGATTGCATTGTTCTGTTAAGCACCTCACTGTGCTCTAATTATCGAATGTCTTTTAGTCCAAAAGCTCCCTAGAAGTAGGTCATAAAATATCATAGCCAGCCAATGGATGCTGGCAAATCTTTGTCAAAAGTTTGCCAAGGGTATTGAGAAATTCCTGAAAGGACAAGGAGAGAAGCTAAATGCATTCAGCTAAAAGCTCAGGAATACCACAGGGATGTAACTTTTGGACATTTTTTAATACTGTCATTACTTTGGGCTACTTAGTGCAGTGATAATTTACTAAATAGGAGCAATTTACTAAAGAGACTCCAAAAATGTAAAAGAATTATCGCACCTCTGAAAAAAGGTACACAGCATTTGCTCTGAAAAGATGAGACCCAGCATTTCCAATAAAGTTGATTTACTACTTAATGCACATCTGAAACAGCGTAGTGTTGCTTCAGAGAGCAGTTTGTGGCAATTTGATTTACACTAATCAAATGAAATGGTGCATTTTCCTGACACATACATAAAGTACATTTTTTTAAAGAATTACTTAAGAAAATAGCTATTTGAGATATTTGGTCATCATGATGAAGGCTAGTGGACATTTCACACTTACATTAAATTGATGAAGTTTAGTTGTCTCTAAAGATACATCTTTGTAATCATCCATCTTGTAAGTTTACTTTGAGAAATTAAAAGTTCATCCTTCTAATTTTATTTAACTTTACATCGAGAATATTTTTAAATATATAAGAGACATGGAGGGTAGAATGAGAAAGTCCAGCCAAATACAAATTCTAAAAGGAAAGAAAATACTTATAAGAAATGATGTCATTAAATGTTTTTCTTAAAAGATGGACTGGGTGTTTGCGTGAGGGCAGAAATTTTATAAAGTTTATATTCCACACACAGGTACTGAGCACTTGCTATATGCCAAGCACAGTACTAGATGCTTGAAATGCAAAATTACATACAATGTGGTCCTTTAATTTAACAAATTCATGTTTATTATTGGAGTTAACTTGACATTACAGAATCATCTAAGAGGGCATCCAAACTAGATCTGGCAGTTTAGAGAGATCTCCCAAAGCCTGAGTTGAGCTGGAAGAACAAATAGTGAGTTGTTTTTCAGGTTAATAGTAGTGTGTGTCTGTTTGCGGCCAAGGGGCAGTAAGCCCAGAGGGTATTCCAGGCAGGAAATATGGCTTAGAAAAAAACATGTGTATGTGAGCATGTCCTCCAGATGGGATAATGCCTAGTGTGGTGGGAGAGTAGAGAGCAGATGGGGAGAGATGAGACAAAGCAGAGTGGGAGTGGGTAAGCGGATGTCATAGCATGAAGGACTCACAGGCTTTGCCAAAAAACCCAAGGCTAATTCTGATGGTCCTGAGGGACTATAGAAGGCTCTCAAGCAAGGCATGATTATATTTGTCTTTTAGGAAGAGAAGTGAAGAAGAGTTGAGATGGATTTAAAAAAAAATGGAGTCAGGGATATATTAGAAGTCTGCTGTAGTAAAAGTGAAGATGTAAACTAAGTCATTCACAGTAGAAGAGAGAAATTTGACGGATATTAAAGTGGTAGAATCAAGTTCAACTCAAGATAGGTTCTATGTGACAGATGAGAGGGAGGACTCAAGTACAAAGTCCAGTTTGGGGTGTGTGGGTGTGTTTTAGAGATAACTAGAGAGTAACATTGACAGTAACCAAAAAATAAAAAAGAGGAAGGGCACGTCTGGGGAGAAAGATGATAATTATATTGTAGTTTAATGCAAATCTGGAACTTATTGGAGACATTTGGGCTGGAATATAGATTTTTTTAAGTCACTGGAATAAAGAAGATCATTGAACTTATGTATGTACAAGATATCTAGGGAAAATATGCAGAGAATAAAAACAGCTCAAGGCAGGACTATTAGGAGAAAATACAAACATAAGTACTATTGAAGGAATGCACATCTATAGAGCAGACTTCAAAAAGACGTCCAGAAAAGCCCAGGAAAAGGAAAAATGCTTTAAAGAAAACAAGAAGAAAGAATTTCAAGAAAGTCAAAGTTATTTAAGATATTTAAGGTTTGCAGTGAAGCAAATTAACATGAAGATTGAAGGAAGTTCATTGGAATAAAGAAGAAGCTTCAAGAGAGGATGGGGTGGGAGAGACCTGAGGCAATGGGCTGGAGAAGGAAAAGGAGAAG
The DNA here is from genome assembly GCF_030028045.1 of Hippopotamus amphibius kiboko. NCBI lineage: Eukaryota > Metazoa > Chordata > Mammalia > Artiodactyla > Hippopotamidae > Hippopotamus > Hippopotamus amphibius. The sequence goes on along the minus strand of NC_080193.1, from coordinate 121,600,181 downwards.
AGAAAATTATACCAGTAAGTGTAAGCAAGCACAAGGGGGAAAGGGTGGCAGTTACAGAAGGTGGTAGGACCAACAGATGTTTCTATTTTTAAGAAAAGAGAGGTTTGAACAAGTTTATATTTTGAGAATGAAAATGAGATGAAATGAGAACATGACAGAGGTTGAAGACAGAACCAAATGAGAAGATGGCGATGGCTCAGTCTCTGAGTAGGCAGGTAATAATGCTACCCAGGGAAGAAGAGGCAGAGCTACCACTGCGAGGAACAAAAGGGAGAAGAAGAGATTTGGATGCAGACAAGTTTAAAAGTTAGGAAGATCAAGGCATTGGGTAGGAATGGAACAGGGCAATCACACAGCAGTGAATAGATTGGTGTTATTGCAAATGAATGGTCTCTAACTCCAGCCAGATCTCAGCACTGTCTGAAAATTCATTTCTGTATCTCTAGGCAGGTCCCTTAACCCCTGAGTGGAATAACTCTGAGAATAATATTCTACACTGACTCTTAGATTTTTCCATCTTACCCAGATTTTGCCTACAGTGGTAACTTGTTTGATAACACAAGCTTTAATGCATGTGTCACCTTTCCTGGGTCACTTCCCCACTCCTCACTAATGTTTCCTGGAATCACATTCAAATAAACAATTTCTATTTAAGTCCTTTTTTCAGGATTGGTTTCTGGGGAAAATAAAACTAAAACAAATAAGGTGCATAAAATAATGCCTGGAAAATAATAAGCATGCAATAAATTTTTATATGTAAATTATAAGGGAAAATAAGGGGAATAAATGATATAGTCTATATAAGATGCTTAGTTAGTTCCTGACACATAGAATGTACTCCGTAAGTAGCCATATTGTTGGGAACTGAGAAAGGCTGTTTAGTTTCTAGGGTCTGTGCCATGTAGAGTTTAGGAGAATGAACAGCTTCTACCTGGGATGAATCAAGAGAAGCAGATGCCACCAGAAGGAGCCAGGCAAAGAGATGAAGGCAGCATTCATAGAGTTGGTTGAGGAATGAAGGGTAGTTCCACATGAAACAAGGCTTTTTTTAGGCTGCTGTGGGCACATTTGGAAGGTCAGTAGGGTTAAGAGCAGAGAATGTACATGTGCACAGAGGAAGACAGAGAGAGTTAAGTAGAGGCTTTCATTTGGAGTGGGTGATCAAGGATGACTGAAATGTGAGGCAGATTGGGATGAACTGACCACATGGTACCACATAAAGTTGCTTCATTTTATCCCAGGCTGAGACTGAAAACGTAACAGAGCTAGCAGTTGACAGAAGGAGCTGGAGTTTGGAAGCTGAGCCCGTTGGTCAGACATAGCATTATGAAATCCAAGCTCATACTGCTTCTTTTACAACAGGCCAATAAATTAAGAGACTGGGTGCTGGGGCAAGGAATAATGACTTTATTTGGAAAACCAGCAGACCAAGAAGATGGTGGACTAGTGTCCCAAAGAACCATCTTACCCGAGTTAGGATTCACACTTCTTTTATACTAAAAGGGAGAAGATGTGGATGATTCCTGGTGTCGGCCAGACCCCAGAGAGGGTGTGATAATCCTTCTTGCAGCTGTCCACCAAGCTCTGGTCCACACCTGCCTGTAAACCTCCAACAAAGCAAATGTTATTCTCTGTTCTGCAACTTTTTATCTCTATATGAATGAAAAGTGTTATACCTTTAAAGGTTGAGCCTGCAAGGCAGAGCCTTGAGAAAGGGCTATTATGTATATTTCAGGCTCTAGGCAACATTCTTCTACTGCTTGAGACAAAGGTGCAGAGCCAGCAAGATGAAGCGCAGGCAACAAAGTACAAAGGTTAGCACTAAAGGAATATTTCCAATATGGAGTCAGATTTGTTCTTCTCTATCACAGTAATAATATACATTGACAGATGAGCGTCTGCAGGTTTAACCTGGACAAGCAGTGATAACATAAAGGAAGAAAAACAGAGCATATTTATTAACCTGAGTCTTCTCTTGGTTCTATTGTACATAATAATCATTCCTAGGCTTATGTGCCTTGAGAGTAATAGTCTGTAATTACAAGCAAATATGTACCAAGTTCCTAGAATTGCAAAACCAATTATGTGCAGTGATTCCTTAAATACTCCATTAGAGAAATCTGAATGCAGACATGGGGATAAAGAGGAGAATTGAGTCCCTACCATTAGAATATAAGTTCAAGCCTATGAAATAAGCCCTGTGTGCTGCCTTGGTGAGCTGCAGTAAAAGGATAATTCATCAGGCATTTATTTTGCACCTATTACATGCTGGGAAGTGCACTTACACTGTTACATTTATGAAATGTCTTCAGGTAGGAAAGAGTGCAGGCGAAGCATTTTAGCTACAGTTTTGCATTTTGGATTGCTTTTGGTTGTGTAGCATTTCTGCAGTCAGGAAAGTAAAGCCCCCCTGCTTCCTCAAGGCAGAGGATGTTGCTACCTCCCTCTATCCAGTTGTGACAATCTCCCAACCCACCCTAAAGTCCTCTCAACCCTTCATCACATACTGTATGCCTCTGAGGTGATGAATTGTAGAAATAAGGGAAAACAGAGGAGAAAGACTGAAATAAGATTTTAAGGAGAGAAAAAAATGTGAGACAAGAAAGGAAAAAGTAAAAATAAAAATGGAGACCCAGGAGTGACAAAACCATTATATAGAAAAATAAGAAAAAGATGGTGTTTGAAATGAGCTTTTTGCTTATGTCAGGATAGTTATTTCTACACCTAAAACGCATATTCAACCTAGATGACAAAATAGCATGTAATCTAGTCACCTAGGGGAAAGAAAGTTGCAGATATTTCCCAAAGCCATTATGAAAAATGCGACCAGCAGGGGCCTTACACTTCTACTCATGTTCAGAATAATCTTTCAAGTAAGAGAAGGTGGAAACAATGTTCAGTGTTTGTAAAACTGTGGTTGAAGAAAGCTAGGTTCTGATTTCAGAACCCAAATCACAAGCTCTTTGCATTTAATTGTGACAAAAATGGAGGGTTTTTATTAGGTGGGTGTTTGTAAAGAAAAATTCAAATAAGCATTAGGGGATTTTAAACCCCTGATGAGGTGGTTACCTGCTGCATTATTTAGAACACTTGGGACTCCAACTGCTGCCCTTTTGTGTGCCGAGCTGCCACTGACTGATGTAAAGGCCTCAGAATTTCTCCCTTAGGAGGTACAGTCAATGAAAATCCTTTACCAAGACTAGTCCCTGAGGTGTGTCCTCCCTCTGCTAGACATCTAAGGGATGATCTTTTTCACAAATCATATTAACTCAGTACCACAATAACAGTAATGCTCATTGTAAGTTGCTAAATTTTATAAATTAATGAATAACAAGATGATGGCATAGGTCACTGGTACATGCTTATGTTTCAGAATTACTCTTAAATATGATTAAGAATTTGATTTGCATGTTACACCTCCGCCTATCTGAATAAAAAGGCGATGAGAGTGGAGGCACCAAGCATTATTAGAATTCCACAATTATATTACATTTTTGCATAAAATGGAATGAAACTTTCTGATGTTTCATAATTACTATAGTGTATTAGCAAAATTTTATTATGCAATTAAAACATTAGCTACAACAAACAAATGTTTCTGTGTGTTCTTAATTAGAGGACTTTCATAATCACTGTTCACTTGTGCATGAATAGTTTACATACAACTAGGAGCACTTTATATGAATTAAATTAATATAAAAGTGGGATTTCAAACTTTTAAATCTGCTTGTTCTATGAATGGAAATTATTATATGGACAGTCAAAGGAATAAAACTGACATTGAACCACAGTATAACCTGCTGGCTTTAAGCGCCTTGACCTTGGGTTCAAGTCCTTGCTCTGCCACCTATTAGCCATGACACCGGGAACAAGTTGCTTCACCTCTCTGTGCCTCAGTTTTCATATCAGTTAAATAGGAGTGCCAATTATAATGAAAACACTTTCTAGGCTTGTTGTGCAAATGAAATGTGTTGATAGATCATGCCACTTAGAACAGCACCTGACACATAATAAGCACTGAATGGATGATGGTGATTAATACCACTATTATTGCTTGATTGTCAGAGGAGCTATTAATCTAAATCATCAAGACTGGGGTCTTTAATAAGCTTTCTCAAAAGATTCTAAAGAACTCTAGGTAGGCAAAGCAAGTAACCAACAGAAAAACATTTTTTTCCCTTAGTGACGCAAAGTAGAAGCCTGCTGAAACAATTACATCAGGTCAATGCTAAAGGCCTGACTTCCATTCGGATGGCATAATGAAGCAATAGTAGAAGAAGCAGGAGTCTACCAAAGGAGGAAGACTCTTCATCCCTCTCCTCCCTGCGGGAGTCTTCCGCTCCTTCCTCACTCCTCTTCTAGAAAGAGATCTAAGGGGTCAGAGTTGAGGAATCTTTATCAGTGGGGGGATGGGGGAATGGGACCACTGTACATTGGATTCCTCTTGTAGCACAAGAAATGGGCTGGTCCAGAGCCTATTTTCTTAAAGCAGAACCATCACTTGCATTCTCTTCTTCAGTCCCTTCTTCTTTCTCTGCTTTTTTTTTTTTTTTTTTTGAAGTATAGTTGATTTACAATGTTACAATGTTTCAGGTGTACAGCAAAGTGATTCAACTGGAGAGATATATATCTATGTGTATATATATTCTTTTTCAGATTCTTTTCCATATAGGTTATTACAAAATATTGAATATAGCTCCCTGTGTTATACAGTAGGTCCTTGTTGTTTATCTTTTTTATATACAGTAGTCTGTATCTGTTAATCCCAAATTCCAAATTTATCCCACCCCCACTTCTTTCCCCTTTGGTAACCATAAGTTTATTTTCTATATCTGTGAGTCTGTTTCTGTTTTGTAAATAAATTCACTTGTATAATATTTTTTAGATTCCACATATGTGATATCATATGATATTTTTCTTTCTCTGTCTGACTTCACTTAGTATGATAATCTCTAGGTCCATATACATATGGGGTGTGTGTGTGTATGTATATATATATATATATACATACATATACACATAGTGGAATATTAGTCAACCATAGAAAAGAATGAAATAATGCCATTTGCAGCAACACGGATGGATCTAGAGATTCTTCTGCAGAGTCCTCCCTGCAGCCAATCAAAGTGTGGTAAAGTCTGCTTCAGGGCTTTAGGCATAGGGAGAATCAAGTCCCTTGGGCTATGTGCTACAGCCCAGTTTACCAGAGCATCGCTTGGACTTTGAGACCAGGAGCCCAGCTAACAGTAAAGTGATAATCTGTTTCCTTAGACTATCATTCCTTACTTGTGTCTATCTCTTCCATTTGGCTGTGGTCTGGAATAGGATTTGGACATTGCTAAATCCTTTCACAAATCCCACCTAAAAGTACCCCAATCCCAATGTAATCCCTAACATCATCTAAGGATGTTGGCAAGTAGGTCCATTGAGAAAACACCTGCCCAAGGTTACAGGGTAGTTAGTGGCAGCACTGTGGCTTGAAGTCAAGTTTCCTGATTCTCATTTTAATATTCAAAAATTTGATAAAATAGTTATAATAAGATACACAAAATACAGAAAACTTCCAACACTTTGAAATATACAGGCCTACCTCAGAGAGACTGTGGGTTCAGTTCCAGACCATGACAATAAAGCAAATATTTCAGTAAAGGGACTCACACAAATTTTGGGTTTTCTAGTGCATGTAAAAGTTATGTTTACACTATGCTGTAGTCTGTAAAGTATATAACAGCATTATGTCTAAAAACACAAATGTACATACCTTCGTTCAAAATACTTTATTGCTACAAAATGCTAACCATCATCTGAGCCTTCAGGGAGTTGTAATCGTTTTGCTGGGTGAAGGGTTTTGCCTCGGTTTTTATGGCTGCCGACTGCTCAGGGTGGTGTTTCCTGAGGGTTGGGCTGGCTGTGGCCATTTCTTAAAATAGGACAACAATGAAGTTTGCCACACCTGTTGACTCTTCCTTTAACAAAAAATTTCTCTGAAGCATGTAATGCTGTTTGATAGCATTTTACCCACAATAAAACTTCTTTCAAAACTGGAATAAATCTTCTCAAACCCTGCCACTCCTTTATTAACTAGGTTTATGTGATATTATAAATCCCTTGTTGTCATTTCAATAATCTTCACAGCATCTTCATCAGGAGTAGATTCCATCTCAGGAAACCACTTTCTTTGCTCACCCATAATTGGAAACTCCTTGTTTGTTCGTTTTATCATGAGGTTGCAACAATTCAGTCACATCTTCAAGCTCCATTTCTAATTCTAGTTCTCTTGCTATTTCTACCACATCTGCAGTTTCTTCCTCTACAGAAGCCTTAAACCCTTCAAAGTCATCCACGAGGTTTGGAATCAGCTTCTTCGAAACTCCTGTTAATGTTGATATTTTGACTTCGCATGAATCATAAATATTCTAAATGATAGTCTTAACAGAATTGAAGAGAGTTCGGGACTTGCTCTAGATTAGGCTTTGGCCTAAGAGAATGTTGTGGCTGGTTTGATCTTTTATCCAGACTACTAGAACTTTCTCCATATTAGAAATGTTTGTTTCACTTTCTTATCATTCGTGTGTTCACTGCAGTAGCACTTTTAATTTCCTTCCAGAACCATTTCTTTGCATTCACAACTTGGCTAACTGTTTGGCTGAAGAGGCCTAACTTTTAGCCTATCTAGGTTTTCAATATGCCTTCTTCAGATATTTCTCAAAGCTTAAACATTTCTTGCTTTTGATTTAAAGTAAGAGATGTGTGAGTCTTCCTTTCACTGGAACACTCAAAGGCCATTGTGGGGTTATTAATTGGCTTAATTTCATTATCATTTTGTCTCAGCAAATAGGGAGCCCTAAAGAAAGGGAGAGAGACAAGGGAATGGTTGGTTGGTGGAGCAGTCAGAATAAAAACATTTATCACTGAAGTTTGCCATCTTACATGGGCACCGTTTGTGGTACCCCAAAACACTTACAATAGTAATATCAAAGATCCCTGATCATAGATCACCAAAACAAATATGATAATAATGAAAAAGTTTGAAATCTTGGGAGAAGTACCAAAGTGTAACATGGAGACACGAAGCAAGCAAATTCTGTTGGAAAAATGGCACCGATAGACTTGGCCTACACAAGGTTGTCACAAATCTTCAATTTGTAAAAAACAGAATATCTGCAAAGCACAATAAACCAAGATATTTCTGTAATTTTTAAAGTGCACAAGCATACAGTCTGCTTTTGTATAGAACTGAAGTCTTAGCCAAGCTTTACTTTTTTCTTCCAAAATCCTTCTCATGTTCTTAGCCAGTTTCCCACTTAGGCAATTACATCCCGTTCATATAAACTATCTTTATATCTCAATTGGACAGAGCACACTTCCATCTAATTTGTCTTGCTCTCCTAATTGGCTTTGCAGGCTTTTTGTGTGAGCTTGGAATTGCTATGCTTCTTCTCTACACTCCAGTGCATCCTTTGGGAGCCCTCAAATATACTACTTTTTTCGGTGTGCTAAATGGTGCCCTGGTGCCCTGAAAGAGTTAATTCACCTTGGAGAGGTGAGCAGTTATTTACCCAAGAACCACGACTGTGACTGACCCAAAGGGAGCTGTAATAATCCAAGCATATGGCCAATTAGCCACATGCTGGCTCAGTAGGCATTCAGTATGTAGGTACTCAACCACTGTTTATGCCCCATTGGAAGTGACTCAACCATGGAGAACATGTGACTTGTTCAACTGAGTCCCAGGTCACCCTAGGTGTACAGGTGAGAAGAAGCTTTGCCTAATGACACCTGTTTAGATTTACATCTGACTTCTGAGGGATGAGGAGGACTCTGTTTTTGTTTACAACTGACCATCAAAACTCCTGAGTGTATATATATATATATTTATATTGGTTCTGCAATGGCCCTACCCAGATAAGATATCATATTCCACAAAGGAACATCTCAGGGGTTCCAAATGAAGGGAAAAAATAAGTAATTATGGGGTGTTATTCCATCCTTCAGTACTATTTAATAGAAATATAATGTGAACCACGTATATAATTTAAAATTTTCTAGTACTATATTGAGAAACTCGAAAATAAATAGGTAAAATTAATTTTAATCATATATTTTATTTATATCCATAATACTGTCATTTCAATATGAAATATATATTATTAATGAGATAGTTTACATTCTTTTTTTTTGTACAAAGTCCTTGAAATACGGTGTGTATTTTACAGTTAAAGCACATCTCATTTCAGTACCAGTCACCTTTCAAGTGGTCCATAATCACATGTTATGATGGCTGCCATATTGTCAGCACAGCTCTAGAGGTGGTCTAAATTGGTATAGCCTTGGAGAGGACCACATTTTGCTCTCCTCCCTACGTGTTTGGTTTTTTGGTTGTTTTTTTTGCTAGGAAAATCCAAATCCCTGAGCTTGCTCAATTCTTTGTAACTTTGGACCTGTATCTTCAGGATGTTCTACAGACTTGACCAGTTTTCATAAACATTTGCATTGTGGGACACTTATCTGCTTTTTGTCTCAATTCCTGGAATAAAAGCCAGACTGGAAAATGATGGAAGTAGAGCTATAGTATTTCCAGACATGTGGAAAACATAAGAGGAAAAGAATCTGCTTATCTTTCTTTTTCCTAGAGGTAGAGGGGAGGTGAGAAATATTGGGAAAATTAAAATGAAGTTCAACAGTTTCATGAAACATTAAGAATCCACTATAAGCCAGGCCCTTATGGCACAAAGATGAAAAAAGCCATAATTATAGCAATTGAGAAGATTGTAGTTGAGGGGAGAAGACTATCCCAAGAATGATTTGATATGCTATAGAAGGTCAATGAGAGGTAAGCACAGATTCTGTATGAGCAAACTGTGTAGTATTTAACCTAACCTGGGATACAAAGACAGCTTCTTGGAGGAAATAACAAAAGTAAAAGCTTGGATGCCCCAAATGAGAATAACTAGAAGTACAGCACCCCCTGAAACCTAAAGCTTGTAAGTCATGCTATGAGCTGACTTTTTTCTGTTAAGTGATGGGAAGCCATTGGGACTTTCTAAGGGAGTCACTCAATTAGGTTTGTGTTTTAGATGGATTACTCTGACTGCTTTATGGAGGGTGGATACAAGGGGTGGGAGAGGGGGCATAGGAGCAGAATAGAGGAAAGGAGGCAAAGTAGGGGACTGATACAAAAGTGTAGTGACTGACCGAGGGGGTGGGGCCAGCCTAAGGCAATCATAGATACACAGGAAGTAAAGTTAGTAGGTCTGGATAATTGGTCAGATCCAGGAGATAAGATTCAAAGCAACTAGGCAGAGATTTCAGGGAGAAAGTCAAGGTAGAGGTGAAGATGTTGATTTCTATTTTTGAAAAGCCTGAATGTTCGTCTGCAACATCCCCATGGACTTTACCAACAGGAGTTACATACAGGTCTAATGCTTACTCATGTAGATAATAAATAATACCTACTATTTACAGATCATTTAATGAGGTCAAGGACTTTACATCTGTAACTCCATTTAATGGCCAAAATGATCTTATGAGGCATAAATTATTATGATCAATTTTACAGATGTAGAAGATCAGGCATAAGTGTCACAGTTAGTAAGTTAATTGGATCACACAGGAGCCAGGATGAAAACTCCAGGCAGTCTGAGCCCATAGCCTCCAACTGTACTCAAAATTTTATGCTGGTCATAATACCACAGAGTAAAACTCATGAGTGGCGATGATATCGCCCAGGACGAGAGTGAAAAGAGATCAGTGGGTCAAGGAATAAACATTTTATCACTTATAGTAAATTTGAAAGTGCATAGCTTTTCACATTTAAATATATGATAACTTATTTACTTACAAATTTACCCATCATCGAGTTGATCTCCCTGTGTTATGCAGCAGCTTCCCACTAGCTATCTATTTTACATTGGTAGTGTATATATGTTAATGCTACTCTCTCACTTCGTCCCAGCTTCCTCTTTGTTCCCCACCCTTTGTCCTCAAGTCCATTCTCTTTTAAATATTTTATATTATTTTGTAACAAATGGTTCAATATTCACAGTATCTAGGATCTCTTTGTTTTTGCCAGTTTATGAAGAAACCAAATTTTAAGAACAAAGGAAACTAATAATACTAAAAATTAAAACTTAAGAAAATGTTAAGACCTCATAACTTCCATAGTGCTAAGTGCTCACAGAAAACTATCACTGCCTGGAAGAAACGTCTCCTACCCACTGTCTGCAACCAATTCCCCCATCCTACCTCCTGCTAGTTTTATCTTTTCAATGGTAAGAAAATCAATGATTATTTTAAAAGTCATTTAATGTAACTTTCCCATTGGATGATTATTTATGTCCATTTTTACTGCCTTACTGTCATCAGAGCTTTTTGCTTGGTGCCCCACTTGAACTTGGGTTCCAAAACCCAATGCTTTACAGGGCCCAAGGTCCCCACTCCTCTTCATGGCTTCCATTTCTGTTTTCTGAACCAAGAATCTATTTAGATACTATTAGATAGTTGCTGTTTGTATGCAAATCAAGACACCACTTAAGACCCCCCACACTGTCACCCACTCACCCACTCACCTAAGCATTAATGATCACCCACTTACACTAACGCTACCCTCACCCACTGTAGATGGCCTGGCTAGAGCCCATTTAACATGACCTTTGAATGTTGTAATTGGGTGACTCTAAAAGTCTAGCTCTTAAAGCCTGATTAAGTCTCTGAGAAATGTTATCATGTATTTCTAGCTTCCCTCTTTCGGTAACAGCCTGGCATAGAGTGCCCAACATGGCTGTTGGCAAAAGATGTTCATTCTTTTATTGTAATTTTATTGTAATTGCTTTTAGTGTACAGGAACTATAATCACACAGTAGTAGCATGTCTGTTATAGAAAATCTTCCTACTTGCAGGCATTTCAGAAAGTGTTTTGAAGAAGTATATTCCAAATGACAAAATAAATGAACCTTTTCCATTTGCTTAAAGCTAATAAAGCAAAATAATTTCTATTTTGGTTAAAAAAACTGAAAAGTCCTTAATAATTCTACAGCTAGACTCTCTCCTAAAATTCAACTAACTAGGTTACAATTAAGTTGTTACAAGACTGATAACTATGTATAGAATGATAAATTCATCAGCTAGGTCTTATTTAACACAACTGTCAAGACAATCCTTTTTTTTCTTCCTCTCTGCTGTGCCAATTAGCTTCCTCAATAACTCATATCTGAAGCAGATTTGGAGTCTTTCTATTCATGAAGCTGGTTGGGTAGCTGCCCAACAGACATTTTCTGAAGAAGCCCAGGTCTTACTAAAATCATCTCATTTTATGCCAGCCTGACAACATACCTACAGTCATCATTAAGTAATGTTGGGTATAAAAACCAGTGACTTCCCTAGCTAGCAGAGCTGTGATCCATTTGCACGAGCAACCACATTTGCTTACCCTGATTACAACCTATTGTCACCATAACAAAAAGTGGAGTCTTTCATTTATTTTTAGAATAAACAAATATATGTTGAGTCATTATTGCCCATGCTCTAGGCACGGTGAAGGCACTGAAGGTACATAAGGGAACATCACCACACGGGTAAGTTCTCTGCCCTTAATGCGTGTGTGTTTTCATAGATACTGAGGAGGGGGGAGAAGTATTGAATGGTGTATTAGTCAGGGTATAGGCTAGGTTATGCTATGGAAAAACATATCCCCCAAACTTACTGGCTTCAGAAAACAGCACTTTCTCTCTCACTGTCACGTCGTGCCCTTTCTAGGTGATGCGGGGCCCTGCTCCACATGTCTTCACTCTGGGATTAGACTAAGAGGGTAGCCACTGTCTCAGACTTCCTGGTCACTAGAGCCCGAGTGAAAAAGCGCTCTAGAGCGTCTTGCACTATTAATTTAATGCCGTGGTCTGGAAGAGATACTGTTTCTTCTGCTCCCAACTCGATGGTTGGAATTTGTCATGTGACCTTGTTACCATAGCTCAGCCTCTCTGTACACCGGTGCTGAATCAAATCCTGGAGACAGAGTTTTGGGTGAAGTAGAAAAGGAAAGCTTTATTGCTTTGTCAGGCAAAGGGAAACACACGGGGCTTCTGCCTCGAAAAACTACGTGTCTCCACCCCAGAGGATCTGGTGAAGGGTTTTATCACGGGGGTTCCATGGTGGGGTCTGACAAGAGTAGGGTGTGAGCAGGGCTTGCACTTGCTTCATCTTGGCGCAGGTGGTCTCCTCCTCTCAGGTGGTCTTCTAGTCTCCTAATCTTCATGAGCTTCTCTGGTTCCTTTAATCTGGCCTCGGGGGTGTTTTGGCTGCCCCTCCTCTGATGAGCAACTATTCAGATCCACCCTTTGGAACTCAGGGAAGGTCATGGAGGCTGGAGTCTTGCCTCTAGAAATGGGGGACAAAAGGAGGCCTCCGTGCCCAGGCCCCACTCGGTTTCCGTTCCTGGGAGCCCCACAGGGCCCCACTCTGTTTCCAGCTTGACCAAATGTAAGGAGACAGACACAGCTGGGAGGCAGAGAATTGGAATATCTGAAGAGCTTTAATGATTTCTGAAGTTGAGGGGAAGATAGGTAGGGGCCTTCAGTGTGGCACGTATCCTAGGTCCCAAAGAATAACATCTTTGGCGCTCCGTGCATCCAAGATGAAGCCTGAAACTACAAAGTGCTAGAAAAGGGGATAAGGAGCAGAGGAAGAGGGAATTACAGTTATTGATCTTCTACCCTGTTTCAGTCACTTTCATTTCATTATGTTGTTTAAACATTTAAATTTAAGGGAATGAGGAGGAAAACAAAATGTTAGCAGTGAACAAGGAGCTAGAGGTATCCCAAAGGTAAACTAGACTCAATGAGCCATCTGATTTAGATTTAGTAACATGGTACCAGATATAATGTGGTACATGCAAACTGGTACCTGTGACAACTAAGTAAATGCTTAGAATGCTATGAAATTTAAAATTTTAGAGAAATTTGGGGAATAATATATAATTACACAGTCAATATTTGATTATCAGAAATAATTTTGGAGAATGGGTAGAAATAAAGGTTACAGATAGCCCAAAACCACACGCAGTTCAAATAAAACCACAGTCAACCGCTTCATGACCTCAAAGCAGGTAAGCCAGTTTACAGATTGATCAAACATTGCATAAACTAGAGCCGGGATCCAGGAAGATCTCATTTCTTAGTGAAGCTGAACAATTAGGGAATGATGAAATTGGAGTTGGCGGGCAGCTCTCCCAGGTGCAGGAACTGAGGAGCCAAACTTTGGATAGCAGTGTTAATAGTTAATAGAGTGGATCAAGAATGCCAGAGTGCAGTACTCCAGACCTGGAACCCTGTCCCCCACCACTGCAGCTGATAATCAGGGCTGATGCCCCAGGGCTTGATTACATGCCCTGTGGGCGAAGTGACCTAATCCCAAATCTATGCAGCACCTTGAACACCTCCATCTGAAAATAGGGTAATCCACAAACCCATTACTCCTGAAACCAGTTCATCCACCCTCAGATAATCAGGAACTAATTGTATGTACATTGTGTGGGTGCATTTTAATACACCATAATTAGAAACAAAAGGAGTAGTTTTCAATACTTGAAGGCCTAGAAATTCTGTTTAGGGTTTAATAGAAATATTTCTCAAGCCTCATCTTTTAAGCTATGTGTAAAAATACAAAGTGTATTGAAAAGTATCCCTACTAACTGCTTTCTATACTCCCAAAGTTGACATTTTTAAGCCTTCTGAACCTGGTGGACTAGAATTATTTTCTAAGTGAACGAAAATTTACTTTTCAATGGATATTTTATCATTATCATTAATTGACTCCAATAACATGAATCGAGCACCTGTTATACATCAAACCAAAAACCACCTACTATATAATGAGTTAGGGCTATGTAATAAGAAATCTATATTCTTAATACCAAGTATTTAGGATATTATAACCCCAAACTGACAAGTGCAACATGAAAGCAAGTACTGGGCATATAGCATTTAGAATAAAAACACTGAGGGGTAATGAATCAAAGGTTTATTTTCTCACAAAATCTGGAAACAACAAATGTTGGAGAGGGTGTGGAGAAAAAGGAACTCTCCTGCACTGTTGGTGGGACTGTAAGTTGGTACAGCCACTATGGAAAACAATTTGGAGGTTCCTTAAAAGACTACAAATAGAACTTCCATATGATCCAGTAATCCCACTCCTGGGCATATACCCAAAGAAAACCATAATCCCAAAAGAAACTTGTACCATAATGTTTATTGCAGCACTATTTACAATAGCCAGGACATGGAAGCAACCTAAATACCCATCAACAGATGAATGGATAAAGAAGATGTGGCATATATACACAATGGAATATTACTCAGCTATAAAAAGAGATGAGATGGAGCTATATGTAATGAGGTGGATAGAACTACAATCTGTCATACAGAGTGAAGTAAGTCAGAAAGAGAAAGACAAATATTGTATGCTAACTCACATATACGGAATCTAAAAATGGTACTGATGAACTCAGTGACAAGAACAAGGACGCAGATACAGAGAATGGACTGGAGAACTTGAGGTATGGGAGGGGGCGGGGGGTGAAGGGGAAACTGAGACGAAGCGAGAGAGTAGCACAGACATATATATACTACCAACTGTAAAATAGATAGTCAGTGGGAAGTTATTGTATAACAAAGGGAGTCCAACTCGAGGATGGAAGATGCCTTAGAGGACTGGGGCGGGGAGGGTGGGGGGGACTCAAGGGGCGGGGAGTCAAGGAAGGGAGGGAATATGGGGATATGTGTATAAAAACAGATGATTGAACTTGGTGTACCCCCAAAAAAATAATAAAAAAAAAATTAAAAACAAACAAACAAAAAAGATTTATTTTCTAAAACAACATGCTATAAAAACAGATTTTACAATAAAGGGCAATTTGATCAATATGCAAAAATTTCAATCATATTGAAATAGAGCTTTTCTGTTTGTGATAAAACAGTGAACTCATTAATAGTATCAGCCAGGACTTTTCAGTGTTCTTTGCAGGCTGAAGCTTCTCTCCTCTTATCTAACCCAAGGGAGGTATCTTAATCTAGAACATGGGTTGATGCAAACTGTGGCCTGAGAGCCAAATCCATGCCTCAAGCTAAGAATGGCTTTTACATTTTTAAAAGATTATAAAAAGCAAAAACTATACAACAGAGACTGTATGTGACTCACAGAGTCTAAAACATTTACTAGCTACCCCATTATAGAAAAAACTCACCGACCCCAGTCTAGAATATTCCTAGACTCCTCTCTCTTCTTCATTCCTCAAATTCAAATTAGTGTCCGCCTTCTAATATCTCTGCCACAAGTGCTCTTTCTCCATCCCCCTTGCTAACTGCCCTAGATTATGACTCCATTGCCTCTTGGCTAATGTGGTTCTCTGCCTCCAATCTCTCACCCTTTTCCAACCATCCACTGTAACGTCACCTGAATAATCTTTTAAAGAAAAGAAGTCACCATGTCCTTCTCAGTAAACCTTTTCTTGACATTCCATCACCACTACAACATGTGTGCTTGCTTCTACTTCCCTGCCCTTGTGCAGATGTCCATGCAACACGCTTCACATCGAGGATTTATTTATAAATTTGCTTTCCCCCTAACCTGGGAGCTCCCATCAGGGTAGATACAGATATAACATCTGCCCTGAAGAAGATACATGTCAAAGACTGAGTGAGTGAATGAGTTTAATTCAGTGTGTTTTGAGTGTAGAACGAGTTCGTAGGGCTCTGGATATCTTTGGAAGAGAAGAGGGTAGGTATGTGCCACCAAGAGAATGTTTGGCAAAAAATAGTAAAACCAGAACTGAAAACCAACTTCTCAACTGCCTTTCACGCTAATGTTTCCTTTCATGAATGCATTTGAATATATAAAATTTTTAAATGTTTAAATTATGCACAACACTAAGATGTGTACTTTACATGTTTTTCCAGTTATTTTCGTTTTATAAAGTTGGCATATGTGTGAATATAGAACTGAAAATTGACAGAATGAGTGCATTGTGTATGTGTGGAGAATAGGGATTAGAGGAAGGCAGGAAGGCAGAAGGAAGATAGAAGAGCTGCTTCCCTGCTTCTAATTTCTTTCCCCTAGCTTCAGAAACAAGGCAATCTCCTTGCCTTCTCAGCATCCTTCTCTATTAGTCCATGTACACTATGCTATGCTGCAATAAAAATTCGCTCGGAAATCCCATGGCCTCAACATAGCTAAAGCTTATTCTTTGCTTGTGTTACGTATTCATTTTTGAGCCCATATGAGAGCATGGGCTCTCCTCCACATGGTCACTCAAGATCTCAGGCTGATGGCAGCTCCATTGACCAGACCTGTACAGTTTAGGATATTTGATCTTCTTTTAAGAGAAGAAAGTACATAAAGATCTTCAGTGTTCATTCCGTTGCTCAGAGCTAGTCACATGCTACCTAACTACAAGGCACTAGGAATTATAGTCTCTCTTGTACTAGGAATGAGAGAAGAATCAGATATTGGCATACAACTAATGTCTACCATACCCTTTAAGATGAACTGGTTATCTTCAGTAAGACAAAACTATCCACATTGTAGTACAGAATTAGAATTACTGTTTATTTAGTTTGGAAGATGTCCTTCTCAGGGATTACTGATGTCATACACATTTGACCAGCAATCCAGTAAATTCTGATTATGGTTCCAGTCCCATCCTCCTTACACCTTCAGTTTATGTTGAGATTTTTTTTCCCCTAAGTACCTCATTAGCCAGCAAGAAAATAGCAGATATTTACTCCTGGAATAAGTACCTTCTCTGATCATCTGAACAATAGCTCTTTAGTCGTTCCCCAGTTCTCCTGAATTCCCAAGGATGAACAGAACCAGAGCAGTAGTCCACAAATTAGAAATCAGGGCAATTCAGGACCCTGAATACTTCCGTGTATATGGTGAAGGCTGAGACAGGAGATAGGGTGGGAATGGACTACTGGGGGCCGGGCATATATGAGCTAGATCTCTAGGCATGCTCCTTACTGTGAACACAAAAGAGGGAACCACCACTTCACATCTCAAAGGTTTTATATCAGCTGTCCTAGAGTCTTCCTTTTCCTTTCTTGGCTACCTTGGAGATTCATTTTAGCAAGCTTCTACCTGCAGATGTTGAGAAGAAGGCCACACATTGTCAATTGTCACAGGCCTCCCAATCTCAAAGCACTGAATTAGAAAACTTCTAAAATTTGTGTCAGTGATTCTCTGTACGCTGTTCAGATATCTGAAAAATCTAAAAGTGGAATGAATATGTGTTGGATAAGGGATTAATACAGTTTAGATGAGCCCATGTAGAAAGTGTATATAAACATAATTCATGAATCAAATGGACTCAGGCATTGTTCCTTCTTGGGGTTGCAAGGTTAATTCAGTACTTACTTGGGGCCAGATGTCTGGCTGATCACACCCTGAAGAGAAAGAAACTAGAGACCCTACCAACTTTAAAAAGAGACAATTAAGAGAATGGGTGCATGGAGATTGTTAGCAATACAACCTAATTTCTGGGAAAAAAAATAAAGGCTTCCTGTGGTCAAAAGGTAGAAACTTCCAGTTATGAGGTAAATAAGTGCTAGGAATGCAATGTACAACATGATTAATATAACTAACAGAGCTGTATGTTATATATAAAAGTTGTTAAGAGTAAATCCTGAGTTCTCATCACAAGGAAATAATATTTTATTCTTTGCTCTTTTATTTTCTATCTGTGTGAGTTGATGGATATTCATTGAACTTATTGTGATAATCATTTCATGATGTATATGTGAAATTGTTATGCTGTACACCTTAAACTTATATAGTGATCTGTGTCAATCATATCTCAATAAACACTGGATGAAAAACACAACAAAACAAGACAACATCAATAACTCATCTCCTCAACTCCAAGCAGCACTTTATTTTCATATTTAAATTTTTTCTCTAATTGGGAACCATATTATAATAAATACATACTCTAAAAATTTTATTAAATCATTTTTTACTAGCAGTGGTGCTTTAGAATTGAGGAACTAGTATGAATAAATATTTCTGTTTCACCAGGAAAAGAGAGAGAGAAATAAACAAACAAATAAATAAATACCAAAACAAAATAAAATAAAGACTTCCTGTCCCCAGGGAGTAGGAAGATCTTATGTGAGTTAAGAGCATAATGTACTCATAAGGAGTCCAAATGCCAGCCACCAAGGTAGTCTATGGATAAAGTGAACATATTTCTCTTCTGCTAGTCATTTTTGGTTACAGATCTTTTTCTTCTCTCCCGCGTGTCTGTAGATGGGCCTGGGGCAATCTCCTGTTTGTGAAAGTCTCCCCAGTAACTCTCCCCTCTGCCACCTCTTGGGAGGTCTGCCATGGAGATGACAAGGTGCCTCAAGTGTACACAGCTTTCTCCTCATGGTGTCAGCCTGCACAGCCTGTTTCAAAAATTTGAATCCGTTGTTAATGTTTAAAATTCAGGAGACTTCATATAAAATTCAGGACGCCTGACTGCTCTGGAAATCCTGGATCTGCATGTCCCCCAGGGCAACTTTTGGCTGGAGCTGAGTAGCAGCTGCTCCCTTTAAAGGAGGCAAGAGCACAAGAATTCTGTAGTCCCTCTGCTCCACGTTGTCTTCTTAACAATGAGGCTGGGCAGTTAATGTCAGGTTAGCCTTGATGTTTTTCTTGGACTCCCAGCCTGTTTTACTTAATCATTTTTTTCTGCCTGGCCCCTTTAGATATTTGAATTTGTAACCACTGGCTAGTGGAACTAAGTTTTAGTCAAAGCATTAAAGTTAGGGTATTCTTGGACATATTTTGCATGCCCTAGAAGGCCAAGATCCAGGTGTCAGTTTAGAGAAGAGAAATCTAGGAGGCTGCTTACCTTGCCTCAACCTTAGACAAAAAGAACCCTGAAGGGCCACATGTGGTCTAATCCAATGTGTCAAATGCAAGGGATGGAATTAAGACCTAGCTAGTGTGCATCTGACAAAAGAATTGCCCAGCTGTTATCTGATTTGTTATAGCCTTTACTGGCACTTAACAAAAGCAAGCATAATCCAAAATGGTCTAACCAAATAGGAGTTCTGTTGGTTCTATAGTTGAAAAGTGTAGGAGCCAGTCTGGCTTTAGGTATAGCTAGACCAGAGAGGCTCAAGTAACACCATGGGCATGAGACCTGTGTCTCCATCTTTTGGCTCTGCTTCCCCGGCTCCACTCTCAGACAGACACCTTGCATCATGGTCACAAAATGGCTGCCAGCATTGCCACAGCGACATCCTTTCAGGTCTGTATCCAACAGGAGATATCTTTGTCCTAGTATTCCAGGAAAAGCCTAAATATATCACATCAATTTTGATTGGGACAGATTGGACCCAGTCTCTGTAGCCAGGGGAATGTCAATCAGGCACCAGTGACAGGTCAGTTGCTCCACCAGAGAAGAAAAGGTGGCATGGGGGGGCAGGTATAATCCCCCAAATGGAAATCCATCTATGGTTACCAGGAAAGGAGTGAATGAATGATGGATAGCATCAGAAGCTGATTTCAGCTATGTCTGGGCCACTTGTTAAAAAGCAGATTCCCACTGCCCAGGTATTCTGATTCATAAGGCCCAGAAACTTTGTTATTTAATAAGATCCCAAGGGATTCTGATGCAAGAAGTTATTAATTCAAACTTTGTGAAACACTTTGAGACTGCAGTCTTATTACAACTAAAAAGAAATTCATAATTACATGCCAGGAACCGTATTAAGTATTTTACAGCCATTATTTCGGTTACTCCTTAAACAACTCTAGGAAGTAGGACCATTATTATCTTCATTTTTGGATAAGGAAATGAAGCTTAAGAAGTTTAATAATTTTCCGAATAATAATAAGTGGCAGAGCCAGGATTCAAAGCCACAGCTATCTGACTGTAAAGTTAATGCTCTTACTGCTCTGTGATGATGTCTATATCCCTTTGGATTCCTGTGCCTGCCATAGATTGAAGTATGATCCGTGAGTCAGAGAGTCTGATCTCGCTATTCTTTGACATGAAGCACAACTTACTGATATTCACCAGAGTGAGTCACTGAGTTAGACAAAGTTATATCAAACTTCAGTGTGTTGTTCCTACACTGCTGTATGCTATATGTGACCTTGGGAAAGTTAACATCCACTTTCTGAACCTCAGCTTCCCTTTCTGTAAAGGATTCTTGATTGCATTTCATAAGGTTGATGTAGGAACTAAATGAATCAGTAAAAGTGCCAAGACCATACCTATCCCCAGTAATACTGGGTATTTTTTTTTTTCATCTGTGTGTTTAATCACAAATGATCAGATGATGCCTTCTTTTCCTATTACTTTGTTGTTGCTGCTGATTCACTGAGAAGTTTCACTGTAGGCTCCTCATTACCGTTAGCATAAGTGCCAACCAATTCTGGCCAATTTGTAGTCTTCAGATGTTTGTGATGCCCGTGGCAACTGGTATTTCAGTTTGAGAGAGGTGCTCAGGGATTGGAAAGCGAGGAAGGAACAAATATTTATTAAGTGCCTATTCTATAGCAAGCATATTTTAGAAAATACTTTAATTTTTTTATATTATTATTGAGGTATAAGTGACATATAACATTATAGTAATTTCAGGTAGACAATGTAATGATTTGATATTTGTATATTTTGCAAAATAATCACCACAATAAGACTAGGTAACATCTGTCACCATAAGTAGTTACAATTTTTTTTCTTGTGATAAGAACTTTTAGGATCTACTCTCTTAGCAACTTTCGAATATGTAATACACTATTATTAACTATAGCCCCATGCTATATCTTACATCCCCAGGACTCATTTATCTTATAACTGGAAGTTTGTACCATTTGACAACCTTTACCTCATTTCCCCCACCAACCCCCACCTCTGGCCACCACCAATCTTTTCTCTGTGTCTATGAGCTTAGTTTTGTTTTTTGTTTTAAAATCTATATATGTGATACCATGTGATACCACATAGTATTTGTCTTTCTCTATATGACTTATTTCACTTAGCATAATGCCCTCAAGGTCCATACATGTTGTAGCAAATGGCAAGATTTCCTTCTTTTTTATGGCTAAATAATATTCTCTCTCATACACACACACATTTTTTTAAATCCATTTATCCATTGTTGGACACTTAGGTTGTTTCCATGTCTTGGCTATTGTAACTAATGCTGCAATGAACATGGGGGGACATATATCTTTTCCAGTTAGTGTTTTCATTTTTTTTCAGACAAATACCCAGAAATGGAATTGCTGGATCATATGATAGTCAATTTTTAATGTTTTGTTTTCCATAGTAGCTGCACCAATTTATATTCTCACCAACAGTGCACAAATATTCCCTTTTCTCCACATCCTCGCCAACACTTGTCATCTCTTGTCTTTTTGATAATAGCCATTCTAACAGGTATGAGGTGATATCTCATTGTGGTTTTGATTTGCACTTTCTTGATGATTAGTGATGTTGAGAGTACCTTTTCAGTACTTTTCAGGCCATTTGTATATCTTCTTATAAAAAATTCTGTTTGGATCCTCCACCCATCTCTTAATTGGTTGTTTGCTTTCTGCTACTGAGTTGTGTGAATTCTTTATACACTTTGGATGTTGATTGCTCATCAGATATATGATTTGCAGATATATTCTACAGATATTTCTATAGGTTACCTTCTCATCTAGTTGAGGTTTTCTTTGCTGTGCAGAAACTCTTTAGTTTCATATAATCCCACTTGTTTATTTTTGCTTTCAGTGTCAAATTAAAAAAAGAAATTACTAATACTGATATCAAGGTGGTTACCACTTATGTTTTCTTCTAGGAGTTTTATGGTTTCAGGTCTTATGTTTAAGTCTTTAATCCATTTTATGTTAATGCTGTGTGTGTTGTAAGATAGTGGTCCAGTTTCATTCTTTTGAATGTGGATGTCCAGTTTTCCCAACATCATTTATTGAACAGACTGCCCCTTCCCCCATTGTATATTCTTGGCTCCTTTGTCACAAATTTACCACGTATGTGTGGGTTTTTTCCTTGGTTTTCTGTTCTGTTCCATTCATCTATGTGTGTTTTTATGCCAATACCATACTGCTTTAATTAGTGTAGCTTTGTAGCATAGTTTGAAATAAGGGAGCATGATGTTTCCAGCTTAGTTCTTCTTTCTCAAGATTGCTTTGGCTCTCTGAGGTCTTTTGTGGTTCCATACACATTTTAGGATTGTTTGTTCTGTTTCTTTGAAAAGTGCCTTTGGAATTTTGATAGGGTTTGCATTGAATCTGTAGATTGCTTTGCGTAATATGGACACTTTAATAATATTTGGGTAGTATAGACATTTTAACAATATTCTTCTAATCTGTGAGCATGAAATATCTTTCTATTTATTTGTGTTTTCTTCAATTTTTTTTCATCAGTGTCTTATAGTTTTCAGGGTACAGGTCTTTTACCTCCTTGATTAAATTTATTCCTAGGTATTTTATGCCTTTGTTTTGCAATTGTAAATAAAATTTTCTTAATTTCCCTTTCTGATAGTTCATTTTTAGTGTGTAGAAATGCAACAGACTTTTGTATATTGGCTTTGTATCCTGCTGCTTTACTGATTTCATTGATTAGTTCTAATAGTTTTTTGGTGGCATCTTTAGGGTTTTGTATATGTAATATCATGTCATCTTCTTCTTTTCTGATTTGGATTTCTTTTATTTCTTTTTCTTGCCTGATTACTGTCAAGGACTTCCAATACTATGATGAATAAAAGTAATGAGGGTGGGCATTCTTGTCTTGTTCCTAATCTTATAACCATTGAGTGTGATGTTAGCTGTGAGCTTATTATATATGGCCTTTATTATGTTGAAGTATGTTCCCTTTATACTCATTTTGTTAAGAGTTTTTATCATAAATGGATATTGAATTTTGTCAAATGCCTTTTCTGCATCTATTGAGATGACCATATGATTTTTGTCCTTCATCTTGTTAGTGTGATAGGTATATCACATTGATTGATTTGCAGATGTTGAACTATCTTGATAAGTTTTAACAACAATGCTAAATTGTATAGAAGAGTACTCTGAAACTTAGAGAAGTTATCTGCCCAGGGTCACTCTCCCAGGCAAGCAGGGGATCCAGAATTTGAACCCACACCTCATCCTAGTGATTCCACAACCTGTGGGCTTTTCTGCATGTGTTACTTCCCTGTGAAAGTGAAGCCCTCATCATGGATGTAAACTATTCACCTGGTGCTGACTCTGCTTGAATAGACTGTGTTAGTGAAAACTTCAGTTTTCTTGGCATATTAATGCTCAAAAGCAGAATGGAAAGGAATCATCAAATGTGAAGAAGGAACACTAATGGTTTTACTGATGAACTTTACAATACTGGAGAAGTATTGATTATGACAGTAATAAACATACCATCCTGTAAATACAGTCTTAGCTTACCGTTTTTCACTCTAGGGTAGAAATTAGAAGTTGAAACTAATCAAATACTAATGTAATAAGTTCTCTAATAAGGAAAATACCATGGTTTTGCATACATATCAAGTTTTTCTCATTTCTTTTCCCTGAGAAGAAAAAAATCTTTTGAAATCCTCAGTTGAGTTAGAGGAGGTTCTTATTAGGTAAATGTAATAAATTTATGATGAAGATAGGACTTTGCAAAGTTGCTTTTCTTATTTGTTTTGTATTGAGTCCCTTTAGTAGAATGAGGTAAAAATTCAATTGAACAAGAAAAAAATTCACTGCAGTTCCAGAACTTGATCAATTATCTAACAATATTATGAAACTGAATATATTATGCAATCCATTTTCTCTCTCCAAGTCGGTTATAATTATTCTTTCTGAGACTCAGGAAGAGAATTCTCTGGGTTTTTCTAAAACTTCCTGAAGTTCATATACTCTATTCCTTCTCTCTATTGGCCATCAAATTCTGAAAATGACAATAATTCTATTTCCAACCTATGGAAGTCACTCTCACCATGTACCTGAAAGCAACACCAACATCTTTTTCAAATAATGGATTTCAAATATTGATTTAAAAAAATTTTTATTATTTAAAAATGCTAAGTAGGTGGAAGTAAGTTACACAGATTCAAAATGACTAAAAATTAGTTCTGAGATTTTAGCAAAGATATTATAAGATGGTACAAACAACGTGAATGCTATGCTCTTTCTTCACAGCTCAATCTCAGACTTTAAGGAGTATATACCCAACATAGAAATGTATATATATATATATATATATACATTTTCCAAATCCCTCTAAAAGGCCAGGTTATTAGCCTACAGAGGCCTAATCATTAAAACCTGGTGTGTGAATGCTGAAAGCTGGAAGGAGGGAGAAGAGAGCAAGTGATTCCTTCTTAGACACAAACCTACCTTTATATAAAGTTGTCGCTGAGTCAGAGATTTCCTTTGACATTGCTAGTTCTTTTTTTTTTTTCTTGTTTTTTTCTCCTCATTGAATCAACCACATCCTAGTTCTCCTCTGTCCAGACACCTAAAGAGTCTATGCCCACATTCAGCCTCACATGGGATCCTGCCAGGACTTGACTTGGACTCCAATAATTTGGGGCTCAGGAACTCACACACTCCAAAATTATAATCTTCATTCTTCTAATAAACCTAGTCCATGGAATAGTATCCCTTTAATAGATGCACCTTGAATCCAAACCAATCTCTAATGTAGTGGTTCTTAAACATTACTATGTTTAAGAATAACTTGGAGAGGTTGTCCAAAATGCAGATTCCTAGGATTTCCCCCACAGACATTCTGATTTAGTAGGTCTGAAATAGGGTCCAGGAGTTCACCTTTTCAACAAAGACCACAGTTGCTCATGATGCAGTAGTTTAGCAAACTAAACTTTGAGAAAAACTATTTTTAGCAATGAAAATAGAAGGAAAATAAAATAATGAAATAAGTTATTCAAATAGAACAGATGAAGTTTTCTCACATGCCCTCTCCACCTCACCCCGCCCTCCTTCTCCTTCTGAATATTTGGCATGAAAGCTTCCTAGCCAAGGACTCTGCCCTGTGAATTGTAGCTGCCCTTGCTTTAACCAAATTGTTATTTAAGTCTCTTTGAAATCAAATGGAGGACCCCTTTACTCCACTTCCACCACACACATATTCTATTCTTGAGGGCTATTGTATTTCCAGTGTTTGGAGAAAAGCTATTGAAAAGGTATGAAAGACCTCGTTTAATGAATTGTGTTTACAAGGTATTCAAGTATTGTTCATGCCTTTGTAACAATTTTTATAAGCTATAACCTGCCTTAGACAACATTTTTCTCAGTCTAACCTATACAGGATAGAATGGTTCTACCTAGAACCTCAGAATGAGACTTTATTTGGAAGTAAGGTATTTACAGATTGAATTAGTTAAAATGAGATCACAGGTCTTACCATATTAGAGTAGGCTCCTATCCAATGACTAACATCCTCATAAGAAGAGAAAATAGAAGCACAGATGCACACACAAAAGGAGAATGCCGTGTGGTGATGGAGGCAGATATATCAGTGATGCTTCTGCAAGACAAGGAATGCCAAGAATTGCTGGCAACTGAAGCTAGAAAGAGATATGGGATGGATGCTCCCTCAGAGTCTCTACCAGGAACTAACCATGCTGACTCCGTAACTTTGGATTTCTGGCTTCTAGAACTATGAGAATAAATTTCTGTTGTTTTTAGCTACCTAGTTTGTGGTAATTTGTTACAGTAGCCCTAGAAAAATAGTATACTCCCTTTCCAGTTTTACCTCACTTTACTCTCTCAGGAAGCAGTCTCCACATTTTGCTTTCCTCTATTCACCCTCCTGAAAGTGCCTTCCCCTTTCTTTCAGCCAGTTCAAGTCCAAGTCATCCCTCGGGGTCCAGTTTAAATAGAACTTTTTCTATAAAACCATCTCTTGTCACTCAATTCAAAGTCAGATTTTTCAGACATTGTCTCTGAATATCTATAGTAAATAGTAAGCACTATTTGAGCAAGCAGTTATGTAAACGTCTTAGCATTATGACACTCTTTGTTGACTTGGACTATGAGTTAAGTCATGATATGGTGACTTAAATGTTATGCCTTTATTATCTCCTCAATTAGTTTATAAATTGTGCAGCAAAGGACTAACCTTGCCAAAGAGAGGTTTGGCCTTTGCCCTTGGCTCCTGGGAGGTAACCTCTAAACCCTTGGAATATCCTGTCTGATTAGAGTGTTTTTGTTTATCTGGGACCTTGTGCTAAAGCTGATAATCTATGCTAACAGTGTGATGTATGGTGAGGGGCCTTGGGTCACATGGTTTCAGCTCAAGCTCTGGAGAACTGGAGACTAAGTTAGCTACACAGGTGATGACCAGGCCTCGGTAAAAACTGCAGACACTAAGGCTCGGGTGAGCTTCCCTGATTGGCAATATTCCATGTGTATTTTCACACACTGTTGCTGGGAGAAATAAGTACCTGACTTTATGGGGGAAAACCAACTGGAAGTCCCACAGTCTTGGTGCCTCATGGGCTTGGCCCTATGCACCTCTCCCTCTGCTGATTTTAATCTATATCCTTTGGTTTTATTGCAGTAGTACACTGTAATCATGAGTTTAACTACTACCTGAGTTCAGCAAATTCTGCTAAGAAATTATCCAACTTGAGTGTGGTCTTTGGGACCCTGTACTTCCCACCGGTGTGAGAAGTAAGGATAGTCTTGGGCACTCCTGAACTCTGCATGTGCTAATAAAGGACAGGACTGGACTGGGTCATATTTATGCACATATATAACCGTAACACCGAACACAGTTTAGTACACAGAGTTGAATTACTTCATTCTAGTAGCAATTTACTGTTTAATCTCTTCCCCAAACTTCACTTCCATAGCACATCTCATAAAGATAACTACTTAAACACAGGGTAGTGAAGAGTGAAAAGGAAAAATGATTTGAGTAAATGTGCTAAGTAAAGGGAATTCTGCATGATAATAACTGTGCCATTTACTCAGAATATATGAAGCACCAAGTATGGTGCTAGTCCTTCACCTGCAAAACCTCTTAATTCTCATAGCAACCACTGGAAGTTTTATTGTTACTTTTGCCTCCTTGGAGATGAGAAAACAGACACAGAACTTTTAACAAATATGCATAACTAATCCACTAATAATTAACTTTTAAACAATCCCTGAATCCCTTATCTTGTTCTAGCCACCACCCTATTTTTCTAGGTTGCCTCACGGCCAAATTCAGAGAAAAATTTCTCCAAGTTGACTACATCCCTCGTATCCACCTCCTCACTTCTCACACGTCCTTTGCCCACTCCAACTTATCTACACCTTTCTGTCAAAATGGTTCTTGTCAAGGTCTCCAAGTATCTTCACATTGCCAAATCCAGCAAAAATGCCTCCGGTTTTCATTATACTTCATCTCACAGTTTATCATGTCCTCCTTCTTTAAATAGATTTTCTCTTCTGATTTTTTTATGCTACTTGCTGATCCTAATTAGTCTCTTTTTTTTTTTAAGAACTTTTATTGAGATGTAGTTAACAGACAATAAACAGCATATATTTAGAGTGTACAATTTGGTATCCCAATCTCCCAATTCATTCCCCCCCCAACCCTCCCCGCTTTCCCCACTTGGTGTCCATGTGTTTGTTCTCTACACCTGTGTCTCTATTTCTGCCTTGCATTTCCTCTTTCATAGTTGTTAGCATTTGCCTTATGTATTGAGGTGCTCCTATATTGGGTTCATATATATTTATAATTGTTATCTCTTCTTCTTGGATTTATCCCTTGATCTTTATGTAATATCCTTTCTTGTCTCTTGTAACATTTTTTATTCTAAAGTCTATTTTATCTGATATGAGTATTGGTACTCCAGCTTTCTTTTGATTTTCATTTGCATAGAATATCTTTTTCCATGCCCTCACTTTCCGTCTGTATGTGTGCCTAGGTCTGAAGTGGGTCTCTTGTAGACAGCATATATATGGGTCTTGTTTTTGTATCCATTCAGCCAGTCTGTGTCTTTTGGTTGATGCATTTAGTCCATTTACATTCAAGGTGATTATCGATATGTATGTTCCTATTACCATTTTCTTAATTGTTTTGTTGTTGCTTGTGTAGGTCCTTCTCTTCTCTTATGTTTCCCGCTTAGAGAAGTTCCTTTAGCATTTGTTGTAGGGCTGGTTTGGTGGTGCTGAATTCTCTTAGCTGGTGCTTGTCTGTAAAGGTTTTGATTTCTCCATCAAATCTGAATGAGATCCTTGCTGGGTAGAGTATTCTTGGTTGTAGATTTTTCCCTGTCATCACTTGAAATATATCATGCTACTCCCTTCTGGCTTGCAGAGTTTCTGCTGAGAAATCAGCTGTTAACCTTACAGGAGTTCCCTTGTATGTTATATGTTGTTTTTCCCTTGTTGCTTTTAATAACATTTCTCTGTCTTTAATTTTTGTCAATTTGACTACTATATGTCTTGGCCTGTTTCTCCGTGGATTTCTCCTGCCTGGGACTCTCTGTGCTTCCTGGACTTGGGTAGCTATTTCCTTTCCCATGGTAGGGAAGTTTTCAACTATAATCTCTTCCAATATTTTCTCAGGTCCTTTTTCTCTCTCGTCTCCTTCTGGGACCCCTATAATGCGAATGTTGGTGCGTTTAACATTGTTCCAGAGGTATCTTAGGCTGTCTTCAGTTCTTTTCATTCTTTTTTCTTTATTTTTTTCCACATCAGTGATTATCACCATTCTGTCTTCCAGGTCACTTATTTGCCGTTCTGCCTCCGTTAATCTGCTATTGGTTCCTTCTAGTGTATTTGTCATTTCAGTTATTGTGTTGCATATCTCTGTTTGTTTGCTCTTTAATTCTTCTAGGTCTTTGGTAAACTTTTCGATCTTTGCATCCAGTCTTTTTTCAAAGTCCTGGATCATCTTCACTATCATTATTCTGAATTCTTTTTCAGGAAGGGTGCCTATCTCCTCTTCATTTAGTTGTTTTTCTGGGGTTTTATCCTGTCCCTTCATCTGGTACAAAGTCCTCTGCTTTTTCATTTTCTCTGTCTTTCTGTGGCTGTGGTTTTCAGTTTCACAAGACAAAATACTGCTGATACTGCTTGATACTGCTGTCTGCCCTCTTGTAGAGGAAGCTATCTAGGAGCCTCCTGTGTGCTTCCTGATGGGAGGGACTGATCTAATTAGTCTCTTTTGATGATACCTGTTCCTTTACCTAAACTTACTCTTAAATGTTGGAATGACCCAGGACTCCCTTTGGGGCCCTATTCCATGTATCCTGTGTCCTTAAATGATTTCATTTCCTTGATTTGCAAGCATCTATATGATGATGATGCCCAAATCTAGAATACCAGCCCTGATATCTCCATGGTACTCCAGGCTCAGAAATCTATGTCCCATGTTTATCATCTGGTCAATACCATCATGTCAAAGAGATTATAGGTATGGAAAAGGCAGAAGCTTACTCTCCTGGTGCTTCCAAAGCTTAGTATGACATCAAAGGAAACTTTGTTTTTCTTACTCTAATCAGCACCCAGGATATTTATGTCCAACTAGAGTGGATAAGAAAATTGTGAGTCAACACAATTGTTTTTTAATAATTCATGTACAGCGCATATAGGTACATGCATAATACATTGGGGTTTTACGCAACATTTCATAAATTTTGAATATTTAGATCCACTTCAATTTTCTACAAATCTGTGTGACAGCTAAACCAAGTCATCTGTTTTGATCTTAGTATTAGAATAAAACCCAAACCCCTTTAATAGTCTTCAGTGTTAGCAAGTATATCTCCCACTCCCCACTCCCCCATCCCATATTCTGGCCACACTGCCCTTTCTAGTCATTGAATGTCATTTTCTACTCAGGGCACTTACTTGCTTTTCCTTCTGACTGGTAAACACTTTTCCCCCCAATCTTGCACAGCTGACTCCTTCTCATCCCCCAGGTCTCAACTCAAATATCATCCCCTACCCCAACTGAAGTAGGACCCCCCCCCCCAGTTACTCTGTATCACGTGACTTTGCTTACATCCTTCACAGAACTTACCACAATCTATACTATTTTTAGTTGTCCACCCATGTCCCACTCTCTTCCACCACTATTAGAATGTGAGCTTGAAAAGAATAGATTTCTTGTCTGTCTAACTACTGTACCTCAGCACCTATAATAGCATCTGGCCCACATCTGGCCCTCATAATTAATTTGTTCAATTAAGTTGTTTTACTATGCACCTGTGCCAGGATTTGAACTTGAATTGAACTTGACTGCAGAACTCAAGCTCTTAAATTCTCCGTTTGACTAACATTTCAACTACAGCAAGTGACAGTAAATAGTTAAAGATGATGAAGGTTGGCAAAAGTTAAGGAAGATTTCTTGGAGAAGATTTAAAGGAAAGCATTCCAGACCAGGTGTAACACAGCACTAGAAAGAAGCTGAATTTATGAAGTGGAGAGCAAAGAAAGCTTAATTATAATTATGATGGAATTGATATTGAACAGACACAACATAACCCTTTGGTGGGAAAGTTTAATTCAATCCTACTTTTCCCAGTTTCCATGCCAAATTTAAGTTCTTTGGGGGAGATGATGAATGTACTTACACATAGACCCAAAACCCAGTAACTCGGACTCTTTATTCATGTTTGCTTTAAGCTGTGCTGTAATATTCAGCATGGCAGATACCTGGTGGAAAGAGCAGTAGGAATTAGGTGCAAGAGTGGGGACAAGAATTGAAGACATTGAAACAGTGAAAACACTTTGTTTTCACTTTGCAAATAAATTGATTTAAGCATTCTCCAAAATGTTGTACCTTATATATTTTCATCTTGTTTCCAAGAATATGCCACTTTCACTTTGAAGTCTAGTGTTGTTAAATAAGAAAGCCTAATTAATATATAGGAAAAAGTATTATTCACCTCACTCAAATGCTTAGAAAAATATACTTAGCTATACAACCCATGATTCACAAAGGAAGCTGAGGGCCAACTGCAAACTACAGCTCCCACTCAGAGATAATGAAGCATGAAATGGCACTTCAGAATTACAATTACATTGAGAGAAAGTGCCTTTCCAAACTCAAGAAAAAAAAAAGTAGTATTGAAATGTTAAACAAAACTACATAGAGTATACTCTCACAGGTTATGAGCCAATAAATAGTATGTTGTTTGCAGGGATTATTTTCCTTCCAGTTTATGTGAGTCTTTGCTTTTCCTAAACATTGTAATATTTCTTAATAATTTCTTATGGAGAACAATTTACTGATATATGTGATTTAAAATTATTTTGAGAGGGAAATGTACTTGAGCCTAGAGTTTCATTATATCAGGGAGCTATTGTGGTCAAATTCTAAACGTATGTTCCTTTGAGTTCCCCTCATAGAACATTTCAGACATCTCTGCTTCTTGAATTGTTATGTGTTTTTTGTGTTTTCATTTGAATTTGTTTATTTTCTATCTAATCTATAACTTGAAAACTTCAGCTGTTCCTTAACTTTTTCCAAATATTGAAGAAATTTGCTTATGATCCACTAGGTAAACAATTCATATATACAAAGCCCAAAGGAACTATTCATAGCCCTCTGATATTAAGTGTTATTCAATAAAGAAAGAATAAAAGTATCTTTATTCAAATATTCTATTTAACTCCTAAGTATATCACATTATGCCTGCAAACAAATTTTATTCTCATTCTTTTTGATTTTGCTGTTATAATTATATAAAAATTACCTATATCCATTGATGAATTTTGCTGATTTTAAAAAGTGCATGAGAATAATGCATGTATAAAGGGATATAAAAAAAATTAATAGTGATTTTATTTTTCTCCCTAAGTAACAGGAAATGTTTCCAATTTATTCTTTAGAGTAGGACATTTGGTACAGATAATGTTGCTATAGCAACTTTAGAACAGGCTTAATTTGGGCCACAGTGAGTGCACCCACTTGTTTTAAATTCATCATTCAGTCTAATGTAGCATTTACATGAAGAGCTGCATTTACAAATACTGCATCAGGAGTGCCTATGTGGAAAGTTGTTTAGGGATACTGTGCCTCAAATTTCCACTTGCAGTCATGGCATTTATTAAGAGCTTATATCACAGTACCGAGAGCTCGAATGTTTCTTAAGGAAAAATAAAAACTTACCTCAATTTTACTCAAGATTAAAAGCTTTGAAGATCTATTTAACCCTAACAGATCTCTGAAAATATTTTGACACTAAAATACACTTTACTTTCTAGTGTTAAGCCTTGCAAAATCTTGGAAAAGAGATTTTATTGTGTTTGTCTGGAGAAAGATATTTTAGCTTATTCTGCATTAGCTTATTTCTACTGTAATGATACCATGTACCTATAAGAATTTTCACAGGGTTTACACACATTTAGGATCACGATGGTTTCAGATAAGGATACAGGGGCTTCCCAGTTCCAGGAAAGCATGCTAAATGCATTGATCTTTAGGTTTCAATCTCATAAAAGCTAAAATCTCATAAAATTTTTAACTTATGATTCCAGGTAAGATTCATTCTTTGTTACAAATGAGGTATTGCCTTTGAGGCAGCAAATATCTTTGCACCCTTTATCACTGCCTGGAATTTATTTCCTGTGCCATTATGTTAGGATTCAACTCAAATGTTAGGTCATCTACCAAACCTTCCCTGAGTTGCGCTGCAGAATTGACCTCTTCTCCAGAACTTTGGGTATAGATTGGGCTCTGCTCTTTCACATATTTATTTGCATATCTTTCACTACTAGGCAGAGAGTTCCACAAGGAACACTTGCTTAAGCTTAGTGTCTTCTTTTCCCCAAACCAAAACAAATTCAAGAAATATTTGTCTTAATGAATCAACACATAACTATTGACCACCTACCATGAACCATAATAATAAGTGTTCTGGACTTACTAATTTTCATTTGGGGCACTATATCCTGAAATGACACCTGAGAGTGTAAGACAGTAAATGTCATCTGTAAAATGACTAAAACCAGCAATAAGAACAGTAAGGTACGTGAGAATCGAGAAGACGGTCAACTAAGAGATCAGAGAAGGTTTTAAAGAAACAGGAGGATTGAGTTCAATCATAAGTATAACTGGGAATGAGAAAGTAGCCAGAGAGTGTGGAAGGTATTTTCAGGGAAGGGCAAGAGCCAAAAGAAATGGAAACAGTATAACTGATTCAGGGACAGTAAGTACGCAAATGTTGCTGTGTCTAAAGCTATCTGAAGGAGAGGGATTCCTTACACTTCAGAAGAGTGGTTAAGACAAGCTTCCTTTAAAAAAATGACTGTGGAAATTATATAGAAAGGATTTAAATTATGCCCTACTTAGTTCCAACATCCAGAGCTAGAATTGGTTTTGATATTTATTGTTAACTGTTACTTTCTCCTCAGAACATTTTTAGAATAACAATAAATAAGACTCATGATAAAATAAAATATGAACTATCAAATTCTTTCTCGAATTAACTCTTTCCCAATAATATTGTATTTAATATATATTTCACTCAAGACAGAAATGCCAAGACACTATAATTTAGGGAAAGGTAAATTTCGTTGATCTCTTATGTGTCCTGAGATATTAGTTCCATACTTTTAATTTCAATTTTTTAATCTCTTCATTTACCTGATAGAAATCCCTAAAACAGAAATAAAAAATACCTATTTATATAAAAAAGAATCGAGCTAATGATGGAGAAAAGATTTAAAGATCATCCTGATGGTTCAAGAAAAATAACAAAGGGAGGCTCTTAAACTTCGCATTATATAACTATTATATCCAAGAAAATCAATTCTCTAGAATATAAGAATAGGCTATTGACATTTGTTATCTAAAGTAATCATTATATATTCTTAAAAGAAGTAGAAAACAGGTAAAACTTAAAGGAAATCATTAAAAGGAAAAAGTGTGGGAGGTTGTAAATCTAATTTAATGAGAGGTCAAGATGTAACTTTGTGTGAAAGACTAATTCTGAAGAGGAACATGAAATAAACATTATGTGGGAGTCAACTATTACAGCAAAAGAAGACTGGATTTAGAAAACAATGAGGAATACAAGTGTAGATGTGACAAAAGCAATAAATGTAAAACCCTAATGTTTAACCTTTAAATGAGTGATCTGGGAGACTGAAACATGCTATGGCGGGTATGAAAAGCATAAATAAACCAAATTAACAAAATATTATGATTCAGGATCAAAAATTGCTAGGCTGTTGCTGGCAATAAGAAAAGTAAAGGTAAGGAACTTGGCTTTGATAACATGATATTAAACAAATTACATGAAGTAAAGGCAATATAGAATGGGATGGATAATTCTATACTTTTGCCTCCTAAGAGCATTGAGGATTAATGAGATGACAGCACAGTTCCATTTGAACAAAAGGAAGGTGATGAAGCTTCAGTGGAAAAGTATCTTTATTAATGGGAAAATATGTTTCATTTGAACATTGAAAATTATAAGCTTGGTATTTCCCTTACTAAAGTCCCAGAAAAATAGTCTTGCTGATATTTTAGGAGCTTACACTTCTATTTCAAAAAATAATTCCAGGTCAGGATTCTCCCTAATCTATATGAGGCAAATAAGAAGTAATTGTCTTTTTTTTTTTTTTTTTTTAGCTCTACAGAGAATTGATACTTTCTCATCTTTCTGTACATTATCTATTGCTTCACATGGCTATACAAATAAATGTAATAAAACTAGAATGTGATATATAGAAAATATAATAATTGTATAACGTATATTAATCACTTACCATATTCCAGGCACTATGCTAAACATGTTCAATGTTAACATATTAAGCCTGTTCATTACACTAACTCATGTGATTCTCAGTGTGATTGTGTTTTATCAGTTCATTGCCTCTCAACTCCAAATCCACCCTTCATTCCCTGTTCAAAAAAAAATAGAGATGAACCCTTTAAATATTTTTCCTTTGCAAAGTGGCACAAGGTTAAGCATTGGCCATAGAGGGTGTTGGGGGGGCACTGAGGGAAGAAGGGATGTTCTCTTCCTGAGTCTGATGTGCCCCGCTACTGGGCTCCTGCAGTGAGCACTCTTTCTCCGGCACCTAGCCCCTGCCTCGTGCAGCAGCTTGCAGAACCAATGGCCAGAATCTTCCCCCAAGACCTCCTAAGTCATCTTCACAGCCAAGCACCATGGTGGAAGCATCTCCCTAGGGATGACTTCCCCTGGTATCTTCTCAGGCCACATTACAGCCAGCACATTCCATTGTTCTGCCCTGGGTGCTCTATTTCAGCCTTCAGGTGTAACTGCTCCTTAGAAACTGCTATTGCTGCATTTTGTAGAGTTCTCTTTACTTCTTGCTAGCCAATCCTCTGTTACCACCAACCCCCTATAAAGGCTAATAATTCTATATATTAAACCTTGTTCAAATGATTATGAGGTTCTGTCTGCTGCCTGGAATCTCACTGACACAGTGCCTTCATGAGGTAGCAATCAGTAAGCCAATTTTATTGATAGAAAACAGGCTGAGAGAATAACTTTCCCAATATCATATAGCTAATATGTGGAAGAATTGGAATCGAATCTTGTTTTTTCTAACTCTGCAGTTCAAGTACTTAGCCATTTATGACCAAGTATAATTAAAAATAGCTTTTATTCTCAGAAGTGTCCTAATTTGTTTGATAAATTACATGACTACCCTAATTATGTTAGACTATTTCTCATTTTGTTTAAACCAACAATTCTCAAGCCTTTACCTCATGACACAAATGAGAATGAAAGTCACATGTACATCACATTCTCTGTCCAGTTCTTTAACCCCCTTC
Organism: Hippopotamus amphibius kiboko; assembly: GCF_030028045.1. Classification (NCBI taxonomy): domain Eukaryota; kingdom Metazoa; phylum Chordata; class Mammalia; order Artiodactyla; family Hippopotamidae; genus Hippopotamus; species Hippopotamus amphibius. Next base: position 121,564,429 of record NC_080193.1, on the reverse strand, counting down.
TCTCACACTCAAGAAAGCACATGGCAAGACAAATGTGAGAATGTTAATATGAAGATAATCTTGAATCAATTCTAATTTATTATAAAGGCAAGTCTTCCATGTATTTTGGTATTTTGTCTACTATCAGTAATTAATTACTCATGTTATCTTACAGCTGATTGAGACACAACATGTGTTGAAAAAATGGTTATTCTAACCCATTCACTAAGGAAACATCCTCATATATAAGCTAAAGCTTTTCAATTGCTTTATGTAATATATAATTTACTAGGTACAATATATGAATTGTTATCCAATGTATGCCTTATTATTGTACAAAGCATATTGCTTTATTAGCATACTTTAAAAAGAGTTAATTATTCCAAGGGTGCCAAGTTATATCTCAAGCAGGACAATTGCTTTGATACTTTATCACTATCCTGAATATTAACTTTTTACATGTAAACAGCTCAGAGTAGGGACTCTAGATAGCAAACACACACACAAAACTGTGCATCTCACCAGGAACATCCTACAGTAAATTAATAGAAATGTGCGAGGACCTTGCTTTTCCATCTTCAGATAAACTACTAACATTTTTTTCCCAATAAGCCAGGAATGAAGATTCCTTATCTAAGAATTTCCAAAGCTTTCCTCAGGTTATAAAACACAGTTTTTCTAGCTTCACATCTAATGACAAGGAATGGACACCACAAAACTTGTAGTTCCCCTCCCCAGAGCTTAGAAACCAGAAGATTCAGAAGAGAGATTGAATGTATGGTAATTTGGGAATGAGACAGTGGCACGTCAGATGCTCAGTAACTAAATAACAAATCAGTGTGTTAAGTGGGTAGATGAATCCTGTTTCCTCATACGAGTATCATCTTCAGTTACCCAATATGCTTACCTCAATATTGTGTAGCCTAAACATCTGAAATGTGCAAGGCATTGACAATTTCAGACTCCCATTTGGAGTGGGGATAAGTACTTGGGAATCCAACCTTGTCATCTTGAGGATTGCGTGGCCCATGTGTTTGAGTGGGGATAAAAGACTGACATTGGGCCTTACTTCACCAAGAGTCTGTCCTCAGACTAGCAGCTATGACCCATCATTCTTGAGGCTTTGCCTGCTGGTTTCTCAACAGGGCTTTGGCTTATGTGAGCCACTGCATCTGCTTGCTGCATATCAGTGAGGTCTGCCTCCCTTGAGATATTTAATATCTATCACAGAGGCACCAGATGCCTGACAGCAAAAGAATACTAATGAATGCTGTAGAAGCAGGTTCAGGAAAGATTACAGAAATTGTTTACAGAAGGCTTAAAATGGATGCTATGCTAACTGCTCGCCTGGGTTTCCTTCCATGGCTTCTAGAAATCAGATATTGTTGTTCAAGTGGTTATTTAGTGTATCATTTGGCGATATGGGTTCTCTCTAGATATTACAAATATTACAGATATTCTTTATTCTTTCCTAGAATCACAAAGCAACTGGTTGATGAGATTGACTACTGCTTGAATGCGCTTAGCAGTGTATCTCTAGTTCTCGAGCTTCAGTTCTCAACTGGAATATTCATTTGCAAATACTTTGCATGTTTCACTTTAGTGAATGTTTGTGCTGATTACAATGGAAGAGTTTATTTCTATGGTTATACAGCCTCATTTTTGCAATATGTGTTTTTGAACACAAGACCATAATATACTCATAATAAAAGTAAATATGCATGCAGTAACAAAACATTATATGTACCTTTTAGAGATATTTGTTGCTGGTGAAGTGTTTATTCATAAAGATCTTTGCATATTTAGAGCTATTATTTCCACAAATTACAATTAACAATTTTTCAAGATAAATTGGAAATCCATGTTATAGACTGTATAGCAAATAATAAGTTTAATAGCATAACAAGAGCTACTGAATTCACCCCAAGGCAGCTGGAAGGAATTAAAATAAAACTTTAGCTAGATTTGATTTTTTGAAAAAAGCCATTTGCTTTTTATTCCTCTGTAAATTAATGGATTCTTTCTTGATTATAGATGGAATAAAACTAGGGGAACCTGCTGTATGTGCTTCTCTTCTCCCACACTTTTACTGAGGTGACAAGAGAGTCACCTCCAGCACATTTTTGATTCCTCAGTCTGGCACTCAGGCAGTACCAGTTTTTGTTGGTTCGATTATTTCAATGTCAAAGCAATGCCTGGATGCTCCAAGCCTTTCAGCCAGTAGCAAGGTGCAAGGAAAGGATGAAGGAAAAATTTTAGAATGTATGATATCAATAGCACTGGTATGGGTTTGGGGGCTCTGAGGTGTGAATACTTAAGCTGTTCAAGGGGCTGAAAATAAGCAACAAGCAACTGTTAAATAATGAAAACTTTCAGTAATTACCAGTCCCACTGCCTTGGCTGTAACAGGCAAAATATTCTGCATCCCATTATATATCCTGTGATTCATCCCATCCCCCATGAGACAGAGATTAATGCTGCAATACCAAAGAAGGAAAATGTGATTACACCAGATTTTATTGTAATACCATTATCGATTTGTTGCCATAATAATGTAGGATGCACATTGCTTTACTTCAGTAAGTTTTTATTTTTCTACATTTCCCCCTAGAGATTTGAGAGCCTATATGTCTATAAAATTGCAACCTTGAGTCTGCAATTGGAAAGGCCTATCTATTGTTCTAAAGTTACCTTTAATCTGACTATACAGGTAGGCATAAACTATCATAGTAATAGAATGTTGATCCTTAGTACTATAAATTTTCCATCATTGGGCTTCTGTCATGCTAAGGCTCCTGTGCCTTAATATGTCAGTTGTATCTGGTCACACTGAGATTTTTTTCCTCCATCTTAGTCATTTTTATTTGTGGGATACAATGGATTCTGCAGTAGTGTAGATTTCAAACTTAAACAACCAAAAAGCAATGATGCCAGCCTTCCTCACACTACTCTCTTTAAAATAGAAAACATATTTCAGTTAGTCTTATTAAAACAAAACAAACAAGCTTTTGACTTTTTTTAGAGGTTTCTGTTGTCCTATCATTGATTGCATTTAAAAGATACATTTCCCTCTCACATTTTTTCTTGTTCCTTTGCCAGTACTAATATTTTGTTAATACAATCAAACCTCGCCATAAATGATTACTTAATACATGGATTCAGATGTCTTCTGATATATCGCATTTTATGTAATAGGCACTTTTTGTGACACAAATATTATTCCTTGCCAATGCTTCCATTTCCTACCTCACTCCCTCCCTAGGCCAGTTCATCTGTTCTCATGGCTTGTATACTACCCACATGGGGATAGTTTCCAATTTTGTATCTCTAACTCAAATCTCTTCTTAGTTCAGTCTCCTATATCAACAGTCTAGTTAACATAATGTCTCAAAGGCACCTCAAACTTCACACATTCAAAGTGAAGCTCTTGGCTCCCCTTCAAACCTCCTTCTCCCCCTCTTCCTCATTTCAATAAATGTTATCACTATTCACCCAGGTGTTCATGCCAGGAAGCTAGGGATTCTCCTCATTCCCCACATCCAGCCCATCAACAAGTTCTAATGGTTCTCTCCCCCAAATGTGCTCCAAATGCATCCACTCCACTCCATACCCATGCCCACAGCCCCTGCCCTAGCCTCCACCTGGAGGCTGCTAGCTGCTCCCCTGGTGTCCACTCACGCTGTCCTCTCACCCATTCCCCCACAGAGGAAACGAATATTCTTTTAAAATATAATGTAGATCATGTCACATCCCAGTTTCACTCAGAGTAAAACCAAAAATGCTTGGTGTTATATTTAGAATCAAATCGAGACTTCTTGCTCTGGTTTATAAAGCCTGGCAACATTCCTTCCTGTTATTTCCGCTCTGCCCCAGCCCCCCTCTCTCTCCCACCTCAGGGACTGTGAACGGGCTCTTCCCCTGCTGTGAACGCTCTTCCTCCTGCTCTTTGAATCCTTGGCTCCTTTTCACCCACCAGGTCTCAGCTTAAATATCACCTGCCTAGAAAGCTGTTCTTCCCGACCATCTTGTTTCAGTCTGATCCCGCCGCTACATCATAACGGTTATTTCCTTTCATAGAACCCCTTCTGTTTTTTTCTTAATACTTTCAAAAACCTGTAATGATTCATTTAATTAATTTGGTTTTAATTTCCATCTTTCTCTCCAGACTAAAAATTCACTTAGGGCAGGGATATTTTGCATCTTGTTTATATCCCCGGAGCCTAACACAGTGTAGGTCAGTCACATAAGAAATGATCAGTAAATGGACAGACTAACATTTCCCTGGATCATCACTTAATCTTACTTCTCATTGATTATTCACATCTGTCCCCATCACCTACTTCACTTCCTTTGCTCAAAATAAACATTCGAAACTTATTTCAAGTTCTGTTACCTTATCACTGTCGACTTATAATTCAAAAATAACCTTAAAGGTGTTACTTCACTAATATTCTAAGTATTTTCTTCACTAAGTTAGCTCATTTCTTCACATACCGCGTGTATTGGTTTATGTTCAGTAACAAATGGCCACAAAACATCAGTGGCTTAATACAATTAAAGTATGTTCCTGCTCATGCTCCAAATCCCAGGCACATCAGCAAGGGTCTCTGCTCCACAGTTATCCGGCGACGCAGATGATGGCAGAGGTCTCACTGTCTCAGAGCTGCAAGTGCATCATAGCACCTCCTCAGCTTCCATGGAGGGAGAGGAGAGAAATTAGCAGTTGCACATACTGGGGACCTCTTGATTGGTCCAGTAGTTAAGATTCCGCACTCCCAGTGCCTAGGACACAAGTTTGGTCCCTGGTCAGGGAACTAAGATCCCACATGCTGCACAGCGTGGCCAAAAAAAATAAAAAAAGAAGGAGAAGAAGATGAAAAAAAGAAATTGTATGTACTTTTTCCTTGTTCCAGAAATAGCACACCACATCTCTACTCACGTTTTATTGGTCAGAACTAATAGTATGTCCCTGCCTAACTGCAAGAGGCCAGTAAGTGAAAAACTCAGGGAGCATTCCTCTCTCTGCCACTCTTGCTATACCATCCAAATGCATCACTAACAGTCTTAAAGCTTTTAGAATTCTTTGTTTCCCTGTCGTAGGTTAAGGATGTGTGTGTTTGCGTGTTTGTATATATATTGCTCAGCTTAAATACATGGCACTTATTTGCAATGTAATTCAAGTTAGATGGGCGTGTTTGTATCGGCGTGAGCAGTTAATATGCACAACTCACATGGAACAAAACCTTGAAAGGATCCTATGTTTCATAACACACTGTGTAAATTAATACAATAAAAGCAAAAGTGTAACTGTGGGTGAGAAAAATAGAAATAAGAAAAATGAAAAGAATGTTTTGTGCAGCCATAAATATAAATACTATCTCAAGTGTAGTTAGTTCTTTCAGTCTGACAAAAATGTATATGCATAAACAGATAAAAGAAAAAAGTTCCAACGAATCCCCATTGCTCTCTAGATCAAAAACTTTTCGCGGTATCTGTCAAAGTCTTCTGTCAGTTAATAATACCTTATCTATTCTACTCTTTCAAAAATAAATCTTTTATTTGTGCTAAAGGCTTGGCTTAGTGTTAGCAGTGGAAATCTGAAAAATATATGATCTCTGACTTCAAGGAATCCATTTAATGAGGGAAGGCTCGCTTGTAAATGGTTAAGTACAGTGTAATAAAACTTACACAGTATCTGCAAGTGCTATAGGGAAGAGAGGTAGAGAAGGCTTCATGGAAGTGGCAATATTTGATCACAAAACTTAAGGAACAATTTGGGGGAAATTGGGAGTGGAGAATCCAGCTCAAAAATCACTGAACCGAGCAAGAGGTTGGTGCACAACTGTACTGCATATCAATATAAATCCCATACACACGTCTTTAGTCAGGCCACTTGTGCTGGGGAGCAGTCCAAAGAGATCTCGCCAGGCCCAGTGAGAAGCTCATTAGGTACAGAAAAAAGTTAAAGATGCTCTAAAGGTGTGTGAGGTAGACCTTTTTGCTAAGGCAAAAAGTACAACTCCTATAGAAAAGAATTTGGCAACCTCTTGTAAAATTGTATATGCATTATTGATTGATTCAGCAATTCCTTTCTAGGAATCTATCAACACCGGCAAAAACATAAAAAGATATTTTGTACAAAGCTATTGATTACAGCACTGTTTTTAAAACCAAAAATATAGAAACAAAATTAACTTTCAATCAACAAGGACTGGCTGGGACTTCCTAGGTAGCACAGTGATAAAGAATCCATCTGCTAATGCAGGGGACATGGGTTCAATCCCTGCCCCAGGAAGATACCACATGCTGTGGAGCAACTAAGCCCGTGAGCCACAACTATTGAGCCCATGTGCCGCAACCACTGAAGCCCACGTGCCTAGAGCCCATGCTCCACAACAAGAGAAGCCACAGCAATGAGGAGACCGTGCACCACAATGAAGAGTAGCCCCCGCTCGCCGCAACTAGAGAAAGCCCATGTGCAGCAACAAAGACCGAATGCAGCCAATAAATAAATAAATTTATAAAAAAAATAAAATAAAATATATAAAATTTTTTAAAAAAGGACTGGCTGAATAAAGTATGATCCATCTCTACAGTACAGATGCTGCACCTGTAAAAGGAATGGAGGCGCTCTTTTTCAGCTACTGTGGAGTATCTTCTATTTAAGTGAATAAGCCACGTGAGGAAGAGTGAGGATAGTAGGCCATCATTTATCTAGGAAAGGAGGGACACGAATATTTATATTATATAAACTGAACTATGAAATTACCGTTTTTATTTAAAAAGCAATCAAATATTGGCAATTTGATATGGTTCTATTTAATGAATACACATTAGCCTATATTTTTTAAAGTGAAAAGGTAAAAAAATTTAAATGATGTCTTGAAGATACAATGACACATATCCCAGATTTGCCCTAAATAACCCCAATTTATACTGTTTTCCAAGGCGTAGTTACTAATACAATTCTACAATTCCTTTTCACTCTTAAAAGTGTCTCAATTTAGACCAAAATGTTACGGTCATAAGGGGGATAGAAGGGGAGAAAAGGTAGAAAGGACAGGTGGGAATGAAGAAATAAAGATGGGAAGAGCAGAGATAGAAGTTTGATTACTTGAACACAGTTTGTGTTGTCAACTAACATTGAAAACATATTAATATTTTAAACATTAAATTAAATCAATAAAGCTGAAGGTATGTTTATTACATAGCATAACTGTACAGAAACAATTTAGAATGACATAAAAATGCAATAATGGTTTCTTACTGGGATAAGAAAAAAGAATTGCAAACATGTCAAACTGTTTTCACAAATTATTGTATTATTGATACTGTTGGTATTATTCTTTTTTTTTTTAATTTTATTGGCTATATTGTGTCTTTTTTGCTGTGTGCGGGCTTCCTTTTAGTTGCAGTGAGTGGGGGCTACTCTTCCTTGTGGTGCGCAGGCTCCTCATTGCCATGGCTTCTCTTGTTGCAGAGCACAGGCTCTAGGCGTGTGGGCTTCAGTAGTTGCAGCACATGGGCTCAGGAGTTGTGGCTCACAGGCTCTAAAGCACAGGCTCAATAGTTGTGGCACATGGGCTTAGTTGTTCCACAGCATGTGGGATCTTCCTGGAGCAGGGATCGAACCCGTGTCCCCTGCATTGGCAGGCGGATTCTTAACCATTGTGCCACCTAGGAAGCCCCTGTTGGTATTATTCTAAGATAGCTATGTGTGTAGTACAGAATAAAGCAAATGAACAATTGTACTTATGTCATTAAGAACCAGGATTTTCAGCATGAGAGAAAAAAATGATAAAGATGTAAGTTTCAGTAAATATTTAACAGCTCTCAATTTAAATAAAAAGCTCCAGTATGAACTCAGGATATACATTATATACATATATATGTATATAATGTGTACATGTATATATATTTAAAGGACTTTATTGTTTTAGAGCAACTATAGGTTCATAGCAAAATTGAGAAAAAAATACAGAGATTTCCCGTATACTCCCTGACTCCACACATGCACAGCCTCCACTATTATCAACATCATTCACCAGAGTGGAATATTTGCTATAATTGATGAACCCACATTGACAAATCATAATCACCCAAAACCCATAGCTTATAGTAGGTCTACTCTTGGGATTATCTGTTCTATGAGTTGGGACAAATGTATTGTACAATGACATGTTTTCATCATTATAATATCATACAGAGTATTTTCACTGCTCTAAAAATTCTCTGTTCTATACCTATACATCCCTCCCAACCCTACACCTGGCAACCACTGATATTTTTTACTGTCGCCATAGTTTTGCTATTTCCAGAATGTCAAATAGCTGGAATTATATGTTATGTAGCCTTCTCATATTGGCTTATGTCACATAGTAATATTCATTTAATATTCCTTCATGTAAAAATCACTGAGTAATTTTCTATTGTTTGCATGTACCGCTTTTTATTTACCATTAACCTACTGAAAGGCATCTTGATTTTTTCCAAGTTTTGGCAGTTATAAATAAAATTACTATAAATATCTGTGTGCAGGTTTCTATGTGGACACAAGTTTTCAACTTCTTTGGGTGAATACAGGGAGCACCCATTGCTGGATCATATAATAAGAGTATGTTTAGTTTTGTAAGAAACTGTTAAACTGTCTTCCAAAGTGGCTGTACCATTCTCTATTTCCACCAGCAGTGAATGAGAGTTCCTCTGGCTCCGCATCCTCACCAGCATTTGGTGTTATCGGTTTTCCACATTTTGGCATTTTAATAGGTGTGTAGATGCTATTTCCCATCTATATTTCTTTGGTTAGGTGTCTGTTAAGTTCTTTGGTCCATTTTTTTTTTTTATTGTTGAGTTTTTAGAGTTCTTTGTGTATTTTGAATAACAGTCCTTTTTTCAGATAGATCTTATGCAAATATTATCTCCCAGTCTATGGTTTGTTTTCTCATTCTCTTGATATTGTCTTTTGAAAAGCAAATACTTTTTAATTTTACTGAAGTCTAACTTATCAATTATTTCTTTCATGAATTGTGCCTTTAAAGTTGTATCTAAAAAGGGCTTGTCACAGCCAACTTGGTTAGTTTTTCTCCTATATTATCTTCTAGGAATTTCATAGCTTTGTGTTTTACATTTAGGCCTATGATCCATTTTGAGTTAATTTGTAGAGAGTATAAGAACTGTATCTAGATTATTTTTTGCGTGTGGATTTTCAATTGGGCCAGAACCATTTTTTGAAAAACAATCTCTACTCCTTTGTATTGCCTTCGCTCCTTTGTCCAAGATCAGTTGACCATATTTATGTGAGTCTATTTCTGGGCTCTCTATTCTGTTCCATTGATCCGTTTCTCTATTCTTTTGCCACACTCTCCTGATTACTATAGATTTATAGTAAGTCTTGAAATTGGGTATGATCAGTTACCCAATTTTGTTCCTCCCTTTCAATATTGTGTTGGCTATTCTGGGTCTTTCACCTCTCCATACGAACTTTAGGATCAATATATTGCACCTACAGATTAACTTATTGAGATTTTGATTTGAATTGTACTGAATCTATAGATCAAGTTGGGAAGAACTGACATCTTGTCAATATTGAGTTTTCCTATCCATGAACATGTAATATTTCTCCATTTTCCTGGTTCTTTGATTTCATTTATCAGAGTTTTCTGGTTTTCCTCAAATAGATCTTATACATATTTTGTTAGATATATACCAAAGTATTTACTCTTCTTGGGTGTTAATGTAAACGGCCTTGTGTTTTTTTATTCCCAATTCCACTTGTTCATTGCTGGTATATAAGAAAGCGATTTACTTTTGTCTATTAACCTTTTATCCTGCCACCTTGCTGTATTTGCTTATTAGTTCTAGGAGTTTTTTTTTATTCTTTTAGATTTTCTACATAAATGATTATAGAAAGTATAAGAACTGTATCTAGATTATTTTTTGCCTGTGTATTTTCAATTGTGCCAGAACTATTTTTTGAAGTTCTTTGTATATTTTGAATATACATGATTATGTTATCAGTGAACAAAGACAAATTTTATGTCTTCCTTCCCAATCTGTATACCTTTTCTTATTTATTACATGAGAACTTCCAGTACCTTGTTGAGAAGGAGTGGTAAGGGGGACATCCTTGCCTTGTGCATAATTTAGTGGGAAAGCTTCTAGTCTCTCACTATTAAATATAATGTTAAATGTGGGTTTTTTAAGATAGTCTGTTGGATTGAGAAAGTTCTCCTTGATTTCTAAATTATCATTAATGGATATTGGATTTTATCAAGTGCTTTTTCTTCATCTATTGGTATGATTATGTGATTTTTCTTCTGTTGATGTGATGAATTAGATGAATTTCAAATGTTGAACCAGGCTTGCACATCTGGGGTAAATCCCACTTGGTCATGGTGTATAATTATTCTTACGCTTTTGGGGATTCCGTTTGCTAATGTTTTGTTGAGGATTTTAGCATCTGTGTTCATAAGAGGTGATAGCCTGTAATTTTGCTTTATTGTAATGTCTTTGTCTGGTTTAGATATCAGGGTAATTCTGGTCTTGTGAGTTAGGAAGTAGTCCCTCTGCTTCTATCTTCTGAAAGAGATTCTAGAAAATTGGCATAATTTCTTCCTTAAATGTTTGGTGAAATTTACCAGAAACCCATCTGGGCCTGATGTTTTCTTTTTTGGAAGATTATTAATTAATGATTTAATTTCTTTAATACATATAGGTGTCTTCAGATGGTCTATTTTTTCTTTTGTGAGTTTTGACAGATGGTATCTTTCAAGGAATTGGTCCATTTCATCTAGGTTACTGAATTTGTGGACACAGAGTTGTTCAGAGTATTCCCTTATTTTCCTTTTAATGTCCATGGTATCTGTAGTGATGTCCACACTTTCATTTCTGATATTAGTAATTTGTGTCCTCTTTCTTTTTTCTTAATTAATCTGGCTACAGGCTTATCAATTTTTAATTTTTTTTCAAAGAACAGTATTTTTGTTTTATTGATTTTCTCTATTGATTTACTTTTCAGTTTTGTTGATTTCCACTCTAATTCTTAGTACTTCTTTTCTTTTGCTAACTTTGCTTTTAAATTGCTCTTATTTTTCTAGTTTTCTGATATATCTTGAAAAGCAACAAAGAAAAACCTACTTCCTAATTCTGTACACTGAAAAAACCTAGATACAATGACCGGTTCAGTAGCTCTGAGCATCCCTAGTGTCCACATGAATTCTTCCTAAAAGGAGCCAAGGATTCTTGGAGAAATAGATGCCTCCAGGTCCAGAGTAGGAAAAGCCAAGATAGCCTGGAGTTCTCGTTATACCAGCAAGTAAAGAAGCTGTCAGTGACTACTAAGTCTAGTAAAACGATTCAGGGGACAACTTGAATAGTCTTCCACTGGCAAAAGGGGGTAGAGAGGAGGGAATCATGCATTTATTCTACATTTCTTTAACTGTACCTCAGTGTAAGCAATTACTTTGTGGTGGGAAACTGCTCTTTATGGAAGTGTTCTTACTAATAAATAAGGTTTTTAGAACTAGAATGTTACTTTTTTGCATTCCCAATTAATTAATCAATCTGGAAAATGATCATCAATAGCTAAAATTATAAAACAACTTCCAGTCAGATAGTATATAACTCATGAGGACATACACGCCACCACCTCTGAAGTAGTCTGATAATGCATTTTGATCTAACAAACAGTACACACAAAATACCTGGGGCATCACAGAAATGCAACCAGCACAACCCAGAAAGTGGGAAATCTTTAAGAAAACCTCCTGGATTTTTTTTTGAGCAAAGAATGTAAGAAAAAAAAGAGGTAGACTCTATAGACCTAGACTTAAGAAACATGTCAAATAATTGCCATATATGGACTCATTTGTATCTTGATTCAAACAAACAAAATATGTAAAGCAAAAAATATAGTCACTTTGAGGATGATAACCAGAGAAATATGACTACTAACTGGATATTTGTTTATTGATCTATTGTTTATCTTTTTACTTGAGGTAATGATATTTTGGTTACTTTTATTTCAAGAGCCCTACACATTTCCCATTGACAAAAAAAAAAAAAAAAAGCAAGTATTCTAAATAAGCTCCCTTCTGTAGCAATCTAATGATATGGCTGCATTTCTTAAATTTCTATATAAGGACACAGCTTCTGGAATCCTTTCTCCAACTAACACCATCAATTTAAGCACTCAGCACAATCTGATCTTCATAATACACTTCACAATTATAGCATATAATTAGGGTTAATGTACTTTGCAAACAAGCAAACAAAAACCTCAGATACTCTATTGGCAATTCCTACAGATCAAAAGAAACAATTTTTTTCTTCTATGGACCACATGCCTCTTGGCCTTGCCACAGTTTCTCCTGTAGCATCCCATCTCCACTGTCAGACCCAGAAGGACTGATGCCAAATACCAAAGCTTTTAACTCTAGGAAGACCGTGAGCAGAGAATGGTGGTGGTGTTACCTTGCAAATAATGATCAGAGAAAAATCCAGAATATCTGAGAGTAGTAGGTCCTGACTGCCACTGGGATATGGGAAAATCAGTTTACATACCAGAATGGGGTGGTTACAAACAGGAGGAAAGTTGGAACAGGTGCTGAGAAGCTAAGTTTAGTTGAGTAATAAGAATGGAATCCAGGTTAAAGATAGAGTCAGGAGAACAGATGGAACAAAATTTGAGCAGTAAGCGATGGTGAATAACCAGAACAGGAACAGCGTCACAACCAGAACCAAGAAAAATACAGAAATCAATTCGCTGAAGAAGCAACAGAGGTCAGAATCTTACAGGCTTGTTGTGAAGACAACTTCCCTGGAGGCACAGGGTAATTTTTGAAAAGCGTTGGCCAGAAGCTTTTATTCAAAACTTCACTTGCCTTAAAAGAACCAGTTCTTGGTGGCTAGGAAATTGTACACTGTTCACTACCACAATTATACTTTATTCATTATACAAGTTGGCTCTAAAAAAAAAAAATGTAATGGCAACATATCATAGAGTTTAGGTTAAGGATTAAATAAAATTAGGTATTTAAAGCACTTAGCACAGTGCTCCTTAAAGGTTAGCTATAAAATAATAACAACTAATGTTGAAGGGAGGCTATGTTTGTAAATTATATCATATTAAAGGAGGTTACAAAATCCTGTCATTTCTACTCCTTTAAGGTCTTTAAACTTATTCCTCCTTGACATCTCTGCTGACATGACCTTAGTTTAAGGTAGTGGATCTCAAAGTATCTAGGGATCTCTGGGGGTCTCCAAGACTCTTTTGAGGGGTCCATGAGGTCAAAATGATTTCATAAAAATATTAAGATATTATTTGCCTGTCTCACTGTTTCGCAAATATTCAGCAGAATTTTTTGGAAGCTATATGACATGTGTTGACATCTTTACTCTGATGACTAAAACATGTGTTTGCTCCTGTGCTTTAAAATTTCCCCACTTTTTGTTTCTAATATGGTAAAGATCAATAGATAGAAACTATATAACCATAAGTTCTTTGAGGTCCTCTAGGATTTTTAAGAGTATGAAATGGTCCTAAAACCAAAAAGATTGAGAACTGCCGCTTTAAACCATCATTTGTTGCTTTACCTTTTACAACTGTTTTCTAGTATATCCTGCCCTTTTTCTAATTTCTCCAAAGTGCTTATTTAAAAATGCAAATCTGGTCATATCTCTGCTTAAAATTTTTATATCTCTTGTAACCTAGAAGATGGAGAAGTAGCAAAGCATAGTGGAACAAGTAAGTGAGCCTTTGGTTTCACCTAGCGCAGAATTCACATTCCATGTGAGTCCAGACTCTACTAATTGTCCCCCAATAACCATGTATCTTTCTTCATTTTTGTAATAAAACTCCTGAGTTTTAGCTTGGCACATGACATTACCACTAGAAATTACTCCCTTGAACGTGAGTGTGGTGATATGATGCTGGGCATTGGGAGATGAGCAGAAGTGATATATATGCAACTTCTGGGTCAAGTTGTCCAAAAGAAGAAGCTGGTTTCCATCCAGTTCTTTCCTCTCTCCTGCAAGTTTCCAAAGGAACTAGAGAATGCTGAGGCAGCTTCAGTCATGTGGACAAAGATCATACCTATCCACTTCAGATTCCATATTGTTTCATGGAAAAAAGTAACCTTTCTTGAGTCAGTTTTGATCAAGCAGGCAAAGATTTGGGCTTAACCTCAACCAAGTGCCTGTGTGACCTGTATCCCTTAGGTATATTTGTATAAAATGCTCTTTCTAGATATTTTAAGTTCCTGCTGTGGGTTCCCATTAACCTGGGTCTGCTCCAAACAACCTTTTTTTTTTTCCCATTTATTCTTTCATTTAATATGAATGAAGTACGCTAGGCACTGTGCACAAAAGTATAGCGATATTTAGTCACTATTCAATACATCCATCAATACCATGGGATTCAAAATGAAAAACAAAACAAACAAAACAAAATAAAACCTATGTCCTGATAGGTAAGCAGAGCAAACTGACAGTTATTGAGGTCCTGCTACTTGTAGACAGACACAGAAACCATGTGATCCTCCACAAGTGACAGGGTTCCAGATTAATTAGAGGAGGCAATAAAGAAAAAAGTGGGATACTAGTCCCAGTTCAGAATGTGAAGTGCAGAGTGGGGTCTATGCAGAGGGGTACCTGTGTGTGACAAAAAAGAAACATAAGAGCATCTTTTATCAAAACTGGGCAATTATAGAATCCAGGTGAGACTAAATGAAAGTAGGAGATGAATGATCCAAGCTCATCAAGAGCTGGGGAAGCCAAATAAGGAGAAGTGCTTCTGCACTAACAGGGGAGATGTGTGGAATGTTGGAATTATGCCTTTCATAGACATACTTTTCCTTTAAACATTTTTTGTTTAAAATGGGAATATGACCCATTTGGGCAATTGACAGTTTTATTATTACATTTTTACTGAAAATAGTTTCCAATTTTATGTTGTTTTTAGGTTGAACTATATGAAATGGCTGCTTTGTGGATCAAACACGGAGTTAAAGATTCACAAAGCTGTGAGAAGGTAGGAGTGAAGGCCAGGAAGGCCTCTTGAGAAATCTGAATATGTAAGCATAGTAAATAAGCCAACACCAAAGGTCTTCGATACCTGCAGCATCAAAGTGGCTGATAGGAGGATATCAAAATGCCAAGGTAGAACCTTACCTCTGCCATCTACCTAAGGTCTGTCTAAAGCTAAAGCATTAATGGCTTTTCCTTTTCTTCTCTTTACAAATCTATTGCAAGTGACTTTCTCTGATAGTTTCTAACTAGAATCCTGCTGGCAAGGGAATCTGTAGAAGAGTTTCTAAATGTTACACGCTGTGGTACAGTGGGGAACCTAGAAGAACTTTAACCTATGTTAATGTCATTTTATTTATTTATGTATTTATGCTGGGTTTTAGTTGTGGCAGGTGGGCTCCTTAGTTGCAGCAGGGGCTCCTTAGTTGTGGTACATGGTCTCAGTTGTGGCAGGTGGGCTCCTTAATTGTGGCATATGAACTCTTAGTTGCAGCATGTATGTGGGATCTAGTTCTCCCCAGGGATAGAAACTGGGCCCTCTGCATTGGGAGCTTAGAGTCTTGTCCTCCGGACCACCAGGGAACTCCTAATGTCATTTTTTTATTAACTAGACTATGGGTAGATTTCCTGGAGTAGAATAAATAAGAGTTCAAAGCAGAGAGAAAAGGTAAGGGAGGTGTGTGTCAGCTGAGGCTCTTTGTCTTTCCTTTTGTTCCCTCTTCCTTCTCTAGCTCCCCCTCTACTGTGGATGAATGGAGATAAATGCTAGCACGCATTCCCCAGATGTGTGTGTGTGTGTGTGTGTGTGTGTGTGTGTGTGTGTGTGTGTACTCCCTTAGGATCCACAAAAGAAAGATTTAGAGTTATTTTTCTGTTAGTCTCTGCACCTTCCTTCATTCAAGGAATACAGGTCACATTTGTAATTTTTAAATTGTGGGAATTGGAATTGTTTCAAAATATATAACATATTAACCAGGAAAGAGAAATATCTAGGATGCTATGCTATAACATTAAATACATACTTTATTCATTAATGTCCACTTAAAATAGAAACTAATGGGTTATTGTTAATGAAAATGTAATTTTTTATTTGGTAAAGATGTCCCCAGACACACTACTTCAGCTTTTTAGATTGATTATTTAAGAAACCCTTGGCAGATCTAAGCCATGAGACTTTCACTGTAATTACGTCTGATTCTTGTATGTTATATTAATGCTGGACTATTAGTATAATAATGGCCACTGATATATTTTTCATTTGTATTTTCACAATAGTATCTGTCTATGGAAAGTAGCTAATTTGTCATAATGGAAAGTTGGTGTTTTTAAGGTATATTTTAAAAGGGTAATTCCTTATGACTTGACCATAATAGTGCATGTTGGGAAATTGTATTATTTTTTTCAATATATCAGTGTTAATCCATTGTATGATCTGTTTAAGCCTGGTTTGGTGCTCAGTCATTAAAGCTGTAATTGTCAAATGCCTTATACATTGTCATACATACACACATACATATAAAGACATTGAGGGGAATTATCTGTGAGAATAGAATTTCTCAAAATTATAGAATTGTTTATATTGACATTTGAAATAATTTTCAAGATTAAAAAAAAAGATAAGTAAAATTACTTAGGAGAAATAACAATGCATCTCTCTCTTCAGATTACTTTCTTTTACTTTTTACCTAGATCTAAATATTCAGGCCCATTGTAGAAAGTATATTTTAAAATGAAAACTCAATCCACATGTAACTCTGATACCTAAAAACACCACCATTTTAAAAATATATCCTTTCTTTTTTTTATCTGTGTGTGGAAGTAGATATATGTGTGGGCTATGCACACGTGAATATGGATGTTTGTATTTTCTGTAAGAATTCAAGTTAGAAACAGAATATCTTTTATTTACTATCTCAATGTAAGAGAATTCATCATTTAGTTTTGGAAAGTAAAATCTGATGGCAGATTGATTTTCCCTGCTTTGTAAATAACTGAAAAGTTTTGTAAGATCTAGGATTTTGTTGATATGAGTGGATTATATTAACAGATTTTCAATGTTAGGCCAGCCTTGCATCCTACTCGGTTATGGGGTATAATACTTTATAGATATTTTTGAATTCTGTTCTTTAACATTTTGTTATGGATTTTTGTGTCTAAGGGACATTGGTCTATAGTTTTGCTTTATTTTGTTTTGTGCTGTCTCTCTCTGATGTGGTATGAGGTTAATTAACATTGGCCTCCTAAAACAAGTTGGGAAATGTTCCCTATTCTTCTGTGTTCTAAAAGAGGTTGCGTAGAATTTATGTTAATTCTTCTTTACATGTCTAGTAGAATTCTTCAGTGAAACCATATTGTCCTGGAGATATCTTCATCAGGAGCTTTTAAACTATGGATTCAATTTCTTTAATGGTTATATGGCTACTCAGATTATTTTGTCTTAGATGAGTTTTGGCAGTTTGTGGTTTTCAAGGAATTGGTCCATTTCTTCTATGTTATTTAATTAAGGAGCATAAAATCGTTCATGGTATTTCCTTATTATCTTTTTATCAGCTACAGGAATGTATAGTGATTCTTTTTAAACAGGTAAATTTTGCAAAAGTAAAAAGCACAGATCCGAGCAGCACATTTTGATGAGTTTTGACAAATATATACATCCATCTAAGTATTGCCCAAATCAAAATGAAGACAGTTTCCATCATACTTGAAAGTTCACTTGATTTCCGTGTCAGAAAGCAGGACACCTGAGGACAGCATTGTGAAGGTTTCTATCATGCTGGAACAGGGGCTAGCAAACCACAGCTCAGACCAGTTAAATCTGGCCTATCACTTGTTTGTGTAAATAGGGTTTTAATGGAACAAAGTCTTACCCATTTTTTAGTGTACAGCTGCTTTTGCCATCGCAAGGGCAAGGTACCTGAGTACTTGGGGCTGAGACGTTATGGCCCACACCCTGGAAGTCAGTCTTTTCTGGATTTTTCAGTGTTCCTGCAGAGACCCAGCCTCCTGAGCTATAAAAATTGACATGTTGTAAAGATAGAGAATGCTTCCATTTGTCTCCTGGAAACATCTGTACTTCACATTTGAAGGGTATGAATTTACATTTCAAAGGGGGATGAAACTGGAAGCCATTTGTTTTCATTTCAAAGGAATGTAAAATAAGGACCTTCTTTTTCTTCCCCAGTGAAGATTTATTTACACTAGAGACAGAAAATATAGGTCCTTTTCTCAGGAAGAGTGAGAGGCAGCTGCATAGCAGTTCCCATATAAACTCCCAGATTCATAATTCTGGGGTTCCTCTCCAGTGGTACAAAACTTCCTTCCCGTACTGCAGCCCTGAACTTCTGGCTTTTTATCACATTGCCCTGAAAGGAGAGAACAAAGAGTAGGGAACTTATGCAATGATTGCTGTAAACAATAGTAGTCTGCCTTTATCCAGAAACTTCTTATTTGCTTTCAGGACAAAACAGATGAATATAGATACTAAAAATTTGTTGCCACAATGCCTAAAATATTTATTATGTGGCCCTTTGCAGAAAAAGCTTGCCAACCCTTGCCCAGGCATAGTATTACTGTTCTTGAACTGAAATACAAGGCATCATAAGTTTATAGTCCATCCGGTTTCTTTTGTTCAACATAATGTTTTAGAGATATATCCATATTGTTGTGTGTATCAATAGTTCTTTTAATTCCTAAGCAAATTCTATTATGTGACTATTCTACAATTTGGTTATTCATTTTCTGGTTGATGAACATTTGACCTGTTTTCAGTTTTTAGTTATAAGGGACAAATAGTATCAACATTCTTGTACAACTCTTTGTAGACGTATGCTTTTCCTTTTGTTGGGTATAACTTCTGAGTCATAGCAAAGATATACATATAAACTGTGTTTTAAAAAGTTCATTTGCCAAAACGGGTTGTATCATTTTATCCTGTCAGTATCAATGCATTAGAGTTCTAGTTGATCCAAATCGTTATCAATACTTAATAGGGTCAGTCTTTTTAATCTAAACCATTCTATGGATGTGAAGTGGTACCTTCTTGAAGTTTTAAGTACATTTTTCTAAATAGTATTAATATTGTCCTCCTTTTCATGTGCTTATTAACCAATCATATGCCTTTTGTGAAGTGTGTGTCAAAGTGTCTGTTGTTTGTCCTTTTAAATTCTATTTTTATCAGTTCATTTTGTATTTTGGATGAAAGTCATTTGTCAGATATATATAGTGAATATATTCCCCAATCTGTGACTTACTTTTACATTTTCTTAAGAGTACTTTTGGGTGAGAAGTTTTTAAATTTAGATAGAAACCTATTTATCACTTCATTCTTTTGTGGTTGACAGTTTCTGTATCCTAAGAAATCTTCGCCTATTCTATAGTAAGGAAGATATCCTCTTATGTTTTCTTCCAGAAGCTATATCCTTTTAGATTTTACATTTAGGTCCATGAGATACTTTGAATTAACTTTTATGTATGGTGTTAGTAAAGGTATCCAGGTTTTGTTTTTGTTTTTCTATAGAACATCCAGTTTTTCCAGCAACATTTGTTGAAAATATTTTCCTTCCTTGCTTAATCTCTTTGATACCTTTATTGAAACTCAGTTTGCCATATGTGGGTGAATCTATTTCTGAACTCTCTCTTCTGTGTGCTGACATGTCTATTTTTATGCTAATACTACACTGATTTAATGTTTGTGTCTTCATAGTTTATCTCAAAACTTAGTTGTCTTCCAACTGTTTCTCTTCTTCAAGATTTTCTTTACTATTCTAGTTCTTTTGAATTTCCACATGAATTTTAGAATGAGCTTGTCTTCTGTAAAACAGTCTGCTAGGATTTTGAATGAATAAATTTGGGGATAATTAACATCTAAAAATACTGAGCTTTTTCAATCTATGAATATAATATATCTCTTCATTTATTTAGATCTTCTTTGATTTCTCTAAGTAACATTTAGCAATTTTCAGTGTACAAGTCTTGTAAATATTTCATTAAATTTATTCCTAAGAGTTTTACGGAGATTTTTTTAATCCTTTTTTTTTTAATTTTAACTTGACCAATGCTAGAAGATAAAAATACTGTTTATTTTTGTAAATGGACTTTGTCTCATACAACCTTACTAAGGTAACTTATTAGTTCTAATAGTTTGCTTATAGATTCATCTGGATTTTCTCTGTACATAATCAAATCTTCTTCTGCAAATAAAGACAGTTTTATGTTCCTTTCCATACAAGACACATGTACAGGCTGGATTCAGCTCGCAGGTTACTAACTGACACCCTTAAGAATCTAAACTCTTCAATGGTCAAGTAAAAAAACTAAGGTCCAAGAAATGACATACTTAGTAAGTGCTTAGCTGAGCAAGTACACAGCCCTCTGATTCATAGACCAGGAGTCTCTCTGTGACCAAACTGCCATCATGTGAACATAGGATAGCTCTCAGAGTGAAGGTCCCACTTCTATGCCTGACAAGTTTAGCTATCTTTCCAAAGCAGGTCCAATCCTAGGACACTCCTCAGCAATGTCTGCTCCCTCTACATAGGGAAGTTGTAAAAAGGATGCTTTTTTTAAGTGCTCATAAATATTTTTTATTCTTGGAAATAAAAGAAAATCCTGGTAAATCTGTAGGTATGGGTCTCCTGATTTTGGATCAAACTAGCATATAGCTTTCCATCCACATCCATAAATCTTACTTTTAGCCCAAGAACTTTTCTTTGCTTGATTTTAATTTTCATCAGTGTCCTCCAATTATTGGATTTCAGTTCTTTCTAGCTAATTCTGTTCATTCATTCAAAAATTATTCAGTCTATGTATTCCTAGTACTATAGTAGGTCCTGGATTATGAAGTGTCAGCAAAAACAGGTCCATTTCCTACTTATATGTACTTAAAGTTGAGTGAGGGGACTGTTATTCAGTTTTGTACATGGTTCAAGTTCTCAATTCATAAACTGTAGGTCAAAGAGTAGGGAATAAATAAAATACCAACCCCCTGCCACTTTTTTTTTTCCAAGCAAGTGACTCTGCTGGGTCACAGAAGGCGAATATGGGCTAGCCATTAATCTCATGCTTACTGGATCTTATCCTCAAGTTCCATTAACAGCATGTCAGACAGCTTTGGTTTTCAGTATTATTGAGTTTCCATCTCTTTTTAGTGGGAAATCAGGAGAAGATGTGTCAAAACCTGTAAAAGGGACATCATTTTAAGACAGAATTTTAAATGAGTTTTTAAAATAATCTATTTTCCTAAATAATGTTCCTAATTTCTAATGCTTTCTGACATTTTTCATTAGATTTTATTTTAACTTGCCTACAAATAAGCATCTTATTTTTCAAACGAGTTACCCTTTCTGAACAATTTTGGAATGTATTGTTTTCAAAAAAATAATCCACTCTTCTATACATATTACTATCACCATTTCTAAAATGTATTCCTTGTTTTGAATCAAAATGCACACACACAATTGTCTCTTTAGAGGAAAATAGCCCAAACTAAGACAAATTATCTGCAGAAGAGATTAGTTACAAAAGTCAGAAGGAAAACTCTTTATACAGAGTCACTCAGCATCTGATTTTCTGCTAATTCTCTTTAGTGGAGTACCCATTTCCTGTGGATAAGTTTTATACTTATTTTTTTAAATCACAGAATAATTGCTGCTACTCTAGCTGATGTTGAACTCTAGGTGAAAATGTTTTTGCATCAATTTCAAGTCTTTTTTGGCAGCCTTCTCTTCATTTTGGTACTAAAATGGATATATTATTTGCAGAAGAATTATATGCAGATTACTGCATGTAGTGTCATTTGTTCTTTTACAAATTACACATTTCTCTATCAGTCCTGGAGTCATTTACATTATAAAAGATATGTACAGGAAGGAATAATTAGCTTTCATTCTAAGCACCAGAATCCTCTGTCCTAATGTTATGTCAGTTCTTTATCCATGTCTAACCTTGACCTCAGCAGTGGAGATGATAAGGTGAAGGGAATTTCCTCTGTCAAAAAAGTCTGACCTACAGTTCTGGAAGATCAGCTAGATGCAGTAGAGCAGTATTTTAAATTTTAGTTAGCAGGAGAAAAAAAAATGAAGTAGAGAGAATGGTTTGATATATAGTTTGATGCTAAAGATCACTGTGTCTGAGAATCTGCTCTCAGTGGAAGAACAGATTATATATTTCAGCATTTAAAGAAAGAATTTTCAGTTGCATGCCTTTCTTCCCCCAAAACAAACTCATGGTGTTTTTGGTTTCTCTATTTATTATTTCTTTCTGCTAACTGGCTTCTGGTTTGCCTGAAGAAAAGAAGCATAATCTAATACACTATTCGTTACCAATGAGTTTGGATGTTTGTATGTGTTAAGAAAGAATTGATGTCTCAAAATATTCATGGGTTTTTCATTTTTTCCTTGCTGACCTATTTCAGAGATACAAAGTTATATGCCTATATGGCCCAAGCAAGTAATAAAAAGTCATGATTCCAGCGTGGTATAAAACACGAGAGATTGGTGGGACCTAGAAATTATGAGCCACACCTAAAGACCCTCAAATCCTAATTTTTAAACATTGTTTTAGCTAAACCAAACACTTTAGGGAGGATGGGGAGGGAAATGGAAGTTTCAGCTATGAAGACAATCGTCTCTTGCCTTTATCTAGGGGCTGGCACTAAATATCTTCTCTCTTTAATCCTGTCAATGGCTCTAAGAAGGAAGTATCACTGTCCCCACTTGATCAATGAACAGAGAGACTAAGGAGTTATATATGCACTTAAAATATGTGAAAATAAGCATAACTATATGTACTTATGTAGATTATTATTACATGTCTAGCTACATGAAAGGTAGACTCACATAGCAAAAGTAACATCAAATCTAGAGACAGTCAAACTGGATTTCAGTATCACCTCTGCCACCGACCTATGTACAATATGGCAGAGTCAGCCCCGCTTTCCCTCATTTTCCATCTGTAAAATGGGGATTTGTCATGCTTTTTAAGAATCAAGAGAGACAATATGTGTGAAAATACTTGATAAACAAAAAAAAGCAAAAGTAAACCCAGGTATGAATTAACCTTCACATAGTATGAACATTCATGGCTATATACAGACAGCATGGCAGTAGATGGGGGAATGGGTGGCTAAAGAACTATGTCAGGCAAAATAAATATCTTCCAAAGATGTCCCCATCCTAAACCCAGGGTTTATGAACATGTTAGGGTACATGGCATGGGGGAATTAAGATGCAGATGCAGTTAGAGTTGCTGATCAGATGTCCTCCAGGTAAGGAGATTATACTAGATTTTCTGGATAGGCCCCTGGAATCACAGAGGTCTTTAAAGCAGAAGAGAGAAACAGAAGCCAAGTCAGAGTCTGAGAAGGAGTTGTGTTGACAGAAGAGGAGACGAACATTGCAGTACAAAAAGGACTCAACATGCCACTGCTGACTGTGCTGCCAGTGATTGCCCGCAGCCTCTAGAAGCTGAAAAGGAGGAGGACATGGATGCTCCCTCCCCTAAAGCCTCCAGAAAGAAATGCAGCCCAGTTGACACCTTGATTTCAACCCAGTGCATCTGATTTCTGAACTTTGACCTCCAGAACTGTGACAAAATTAATTTACGTTGTTGAAGCCACCGAGGTTGTGGTAATTTGTTACAGCAGCAATTGGAAACTAACACAAGACCAGACTGACAGAGAGGGCCTGATAGATGTTCTCCGCTATGTGATTCCCAGCAATTCACAGGTAAGTCAGAGACTGAGTTCAGTCGGACTGATCCTTTTCCATAGAGTCTGGTGGCTTTCTGGCTGCTTTGCTGGGGCTATTTCACCACTGAGAAATGCACTACAGAAATCAGAGAGAACTCTCTGGACAGGAACTCGTGAAATGAGGACAGTTTTGAGGCTGATAAATATGTAACTCTCTTAACCATGCCGATGGTTCCAGGGATGTATGCATTCGTGTTGAAATGCATCAGTGGTACACTTTAAATATTTGCTATTTATTGTATATCAGTTACACTTCAATCAAGCTGCATTTTAAAAATGAAATGTGGACTCTTCTGATTTTCAAGTGTCTTTCGCTGTGCCAAGTGCAGCAGTGGGCTGAGAAGTATCAACGGTGCTCTCCTGTGATGTGGGCCATGGATTTTATGGGAATCGCAGCTTGCGTCCCAGCGTGAGTCCTGAACTATAACTTCTTAGCGGCTGTAAAAATGAGATTTGAGGTTTCCCTTGGCACCTTATTTTCTTAGTGTAGCAATAACTAATTCTTTCTTCTCCCTTCATGGCTTTCGTGTGGTTTAGAGAAGCAGAAAAGCATCCGAGTGCCTCCCCCTGAGTTTCTACTGTCTTATCCTATCATGACCAGGAGGGAATGGCTGCCCTTGTCTCAGGAGCAGTGTGTGGGAAACAAATAAAACGCCAAGTTAATCCAACTTGCTTATTGGGTTAACTCCACTCATTGACTGCCGGTCCTTGTGGGCTCTACTTCATTTCTAGAACTCACAGTTCAAGATGCAGGACTATCTCGATGCATGCCAGTGCTGCCATATTGGAATGAACTGACTCCTGATGGTCCCTTTTTCTTCCTCCATCCAAGCCCCAACCTCCCGCCTCCAAAACCACATCACCGGTTTATTTTCTAGCTTCTAAGTTTTACAGGTGCAAGAGTGAGCTCTGGCTAATCAAGTCACGGAATTTATGTATTTATCCACCTGTGTTCACTGCAGGTCCTCTCTATGAACTTGAACAAATAAGTTTTTATTCTCTTATCTGTAAAATGGGAGTGATATTTCCTGGCTGCTCCCTCCTTCATATTGATAAGTGGGATCAATGATGGAGGCTGGAAATATTCATACATTTCTGAGTTCCTCAGAGATGTGGCTGAGTAGAAATTATGTGATCCGTGTAAGTGTTCATTATAGACATGCCTAATGAAAAAAAAAAAGCTAAATGGAGAAAGAGAGTGTTATGGACGTGAGGGGGAGTTATTACAAATTCCACAAGTTCCTTTAAAAACTGAGATTAAGCCTGAGCCTCCTTAGTGAAAGCACCTAATCCACTCAATCACATAACCTCTGGGAGAGTCTGATAATAGTAGTGCTTCTTTTGGTTACTTTGCTTCCTCTGGATACCCCCAAATTTCATTTAGGATTTTCACAAAAATAGTTTTATGCAGCCCCATGTTTTTCTTTTTTCATTATTATTTTTTCGCTTGAATATAAACTTTAGTTTAAATACTCATATCAGTAATGATGGACTCGCTGTGATATTTCAAAATTATATTTTGTATTAGTAAGTATATTACAAAATTGTCTTTCTAGCCTCTCTTTAGAGGCAAGAAGAAGGGTGGCATTTGAAACAAGGCTATGAGTAAAGCCTCTCTTTCTTTCTGATAGACACATATGAACTCGCACACGTGCCAGCACAGGCACAAACACCCCACCCTCAGTGTTCGATGGCTGTATGTTGAACTTGAAGAAAACCTCAGCTACCACTCCCTCTTTAGAATCTTTTGTATTTGCTTATGCCTTTAGAGTTCAGTGTTGTTTTTATCTGCTCTCCTTCCAGATAATGAAAGAGATACACACAACATTCTGTATATTAATGCCATAAATGTCTGCCTCTGGCAAAGCCTTCATGTACGAAGAAAGAAAGGAATTGTTCACACAGCAAAACATACAATGAGAAATGAATAACAGTGGTTGAAACCTCTCTGTTAGAGAGAATTTCAGATCATTTCAGTGTTTACATTTGCAATGCAAACATATTGACAGAGCAATGCAAATAGATGTACACTAGGAGATGCAGAGGAAAAATTATTTGCACAGATACTGCAAAGATTTGCTAGCTATGTGAGAAATGAAAATGCTTTTTTGCTATATTTGGTAAACTGAATGTTATTAAGAGGACAAACCTCATGTAAAAGGGAGATAAGCAGAAATTGATTTGAATATTATTGCAGAGCAAAGTAAATAATCATGATGCATTCAACCTTTATAAATGTGCAAAACCAGATTAATTTTCCCAATTACAAACTTTAATAATATTGAATTACTTTTAAAACATACAATAGGATTAGGGATTGATGGTAATGATAATCCACAGATGTGTTCTAAGGGATATTAGTAAATGTTTGGTCAAAGTAGGGAGGGGATGGGGAAGAGAGGGAAAATGCTGTGTTAAATAAAGTTAAAGGGATATCCTTAAGAATTCTCAAATCTCTAAAGGCTAATATATATACATTCTGAATCTCTAAATAGAAGTAGAATGGGTGATGTTTCCAAACTTTTTAGACCTGGAAACTCACAAAGTACTTTGATGGACTAAGAATTCTGAGGAACACATAAATAATCGGACGCCTTCTCAATTGATTTAGACTTAGAGTTAAACTGAACTGCACATTCTATTCTAGACCTTGCTACAGTGGCCACTGTTGAAATGTGATTTTCTACAAATGAATAAAGGGTTTATGGAGATTCAAGCAGGGACGTGATTGTTCTGCAGTTTGGTTCCTGAAATCCAGGTCTCCACTGCTGAGAGTTATAGAGGTTATGCCAGAGAAATGCTGACCAAAGAGTCCAAAGAGGCGAATGCTAGGAGGTCTCACAGTATGTTGATGAAGTCGCCATGATATGGGCCCAGAAACTTGACTTTGTCACAACCAATATCGTAATATCAATTCCAAAGGTCAGGCTCAGGATAGTTCTTAAAAATTCACTTATTTGTAATGAAAAACAAAATTGTCAGGCATCCTTATCCCCTGCCTAGTATCCCTGCTCTTTGGAGTTCCGTCTCTCTGGGAAGCTGGATTAAACTCAGAAGGCTATTCAGTGAGCACGGATCAGAGCAAGAGGAGCTAGCACTATCGCCTGCATCGTTCCTGGCAGGAGTTCCAGCCTCAGTCAAGGCCGAGTACGGTGGGAGCACTGCCAACTGCTTCTCTTTCCACACCGTTCTTCAATTTTTTTCTTTTTCTTTTTTTTGCTAAATACCTCAATTTGACTGATTCCACGCTTCTTTAGTTATGATAATGCAGTTTAATCCGCATCAGCAGGATTAGCCATGATGTTATAGTTAGACTTCACCTAAAGCTACATCCTACTAAATAGATTGGAGGGACCTATTATTGCCATTGTGATTTTGCATAATATCATCATTATGGTCACTTTATCCTCACATTCTGAGACTATCTTGCTGTCATATCTTTTTAGTTGCTATGGGTAGAACCTGGTAAATTCCGACTACCTCATTGCACTATCGCTCGTCTAGAGGTGTCCATGAATCAGACACTGCCACATACACACGTGTGTGGTCCAACTGAGCATGTACCACCCACATCCAATAGGATTTCCTCTAGTCACAGGCAAGAGGAGGGAAGACCAGAAGTGCCGAAGGGCTAATACCTCTGGGAGCAGCTCACGACCAGTAGCAAACAAACTCCAGAGCCCCCATCCCTAGGTATGACCACACCATCCCCCAAAACTCTCCAGTGGGATTGAGTCACAATTGCCCACAGGGGTAAGCTGCTTATTAAGCACATCATAGATTGTCTTGCTTTCCCTGTCTCACTTACCCACTTCTGGACTGACGCTTCCTAGGATCACTTCCCAAATAAGCTACCTGCACCTCAAATTCTACTCTCAGAGTTCCAGCACTGCCTAGCCTAAGACCATATGTAATTATAGAGCTGAATTAGAAATCTCGTCTGGACCCAGAAATGTTTCCTTTCTTCCTGGCAGCTCAATTCATTTTAAGTCGTCTTAATTACCTACACCTGGACTTATGTAACTGTAGAATTTGTACTTGCTTATATGTTGTTGATTAATCCATGACATATAGTGACTACTCTACCTTCTTGAGAAACTCACTCTTAGATCAAATGAGTCTACATTCTACCTGTGGATTGGTCCATGTAGAACCTGCTGCTTATGTCATGAAGGAAAGCCAAATGACAATATTCGGAACAGCCTGGCTGACCAACAGTGTTGGTAACATAGCAATAAAATAGCTCAGCAAAGGTCAATCTCTCTTTTCCCTTTCTCTTGCCGATGGAGCTAGTTTTCCATACATATAGTTGTTTCTAATTGTAGTGCGTTATTGTCAGTAGAATATAGTTTACATTGTGTTGAAGGATTATGCTGAAGGATTAATCACATTTTTGGAAATTGAGCAAAAGGTAAATAAATGACTGAAACATGGGATGAGTCTGGATCTAGTCACTGCCCTCGCTGCCCACGACTCTGTTACCTCACTTATCACAGAGGCAGGTTGTATTTAGTATTTCCTAAGAAATCTTTCTAACCCTAAAATTTTAATTTCTGTGACTCTACCAAAAATTATTGACAGTTATTGTAAAATTGATAGAAATTATTATTATTAAAACCAAAGAGAAAGATTTGCTTCTAGATCTTAGAAACTAGACTATGCAAGATTATTTGCACTTTTTTGCATTTGAAAATTAGCTTTAGGTTCATTTTAGGCTAACTGTTTTAAAAATAACTTCTCATTTAGGTCAAGATAGGACATCAAAAAGAATGTGTGTATTTCGATTATATTTTAGGTTTTAAACTTAAATAACCAACTTGGAAAGTGTATTGCAGTGATTCCAATATTGATATAAGAAGAAACACAGTAAAGTCATGTTTTGATTTAAAAGAATTGCTAATTTGGTTGAACCACTATTCTTTTATTGGAAGGCAAGGAGCTGGACCCTGGGAGTAACATAGTTGGTTGATTGATGTGTTAAGATCTTTACCTCTTTGGCATGAGAGTTAAGGTTGGACTAATTTATAGGATGAAATGGACTTTACAATGAAGAAACAACCTGTCAGAATTGTTAAAGGGTCCTTGAAGTATTTAAACTTTACATGGCTCTGAATTCCTTTATGTAAATCAATCAGAAATACATGAATTTTGTTATTTTAAAATATACTTTATTTTTTAAATGAAGAATTATGCCTTCTAGCTTTCTTAAGTCAGCTTCTTTAAAAGTAACAAAAACAGCTTCATGATGTTTAAGAAGCTACAAGCACAGCAGGGAGCTACTCAACTAACAGAACTCATCCTTTGAAAAGTGTTGTCACTGACCATGGGAGACTGTGGCATTTTATTTTGTAAGCTTCAATCTTCTCCAGAAAATGAAAGATCAGCTTTGAAGCTGATGTTTTCCCATAGTCTGTAGATGGATACGTAAAAGAAGAACCCAAGCTAGCACTCAGTGACCTAAGAGAGAATTCTATCACAACTAAAGTCTAAACGGAGCTCATCCTTGGTCCAGTCTGACACCTGCTGGAATGTCCAATGACACTGGTGGATCCACTCTCCATTGTGTTGTTCTCCATGGTGGTTTCGGGATCCTAATTATGTCATGCTCAGCCCCTCTTCTCTCAGCAAGGACGTGTTTGTCCTACTTCATTTTTTCAAATATTCAAAGTCCTTATATTGTACTTCAACATCTCTTAGCAAAAAAACCCTGTTCTTCAGGAACATCTGTTTGTATTCCTAGACTTTTTCATATATGAAATATAGAGTTACTTTCTGAATCCTTCTGCCAAATGGATTCCTAAAACAGTTACTCAGTAATGAAAGCCAATAATTATTCTGATATTCTTCATTCTGTTTCACATAATCATGAAACTCCTATGGCCTTTCCTCACTGCTTAGGACATACGGAAACATTGCAGGGAAGAACTGAAAGAACAAATGTAAGTACCTGGGCTCTCATAAATTCTAGATTAAATGATAGCGTCTTTTATACAAAATAATTTTTGTTTACATGCTTTTCTTTCTCAGACTGTGTCATAATAGTCGCTCACCATTACTCTGCTAATTTAAGCTTCTTGGGACCTGTGACATCCTAAATTTGGTCATCATATGATGTCAGAATGATATTTATATTTTCTTTACCCCCGAGCATTTAAATATCTGGATATAGTCAAACTAGGCTGGATAATAATAGCAGGTTACATTTGTTGAGTGCTTATTATTTGCAGGTACTGTGCTGAGTCTTTTCCATACATGATTTTACTTAATCTTCTCCATGTCCCTATAAGGTAGGTCTTAATTAACCACATCTTACAAAAATGAAAGCTAAGGCCTAGATTCTAAGTGTTGTGCCCGAGGGTACAAAGCTAGTCCCTTGTACAACTAGAACTCAAACTCACATTGACTACAAAGCTCTAAAAAATAGGGAATTTTATCAAACTACTCAATTCCTTCCAAAAAAATAATTTTCAAGGATAAACTTGGAAAATATTAATAAACTGGAAATAAATTACCAGCTGTCATGATCCTTTCATAGCTCACAGATTGCACCCTTCTACCATATAAATACACATCAACAACAAACACTTGGATATGCTCCAGTGTCAATTAAAAGAAATTGTGGAATAGAGAACTCTACGTAAGCATTTCAAATTCAAAATCGTGTTTTATTATTGCCCCCACAAATGCCTTTTCCTCCTCCAAACCTGTGTCAAGCAACAGTCTTATTTATTTTTTCTCTTTTCTTTTTTCCTCTTTCTTTTTCTTTCTTTCTTTTCTTTTTCTTTCTTTCTCTTTCTTTCTTTCTTTCTTTCTTTCTTTCTTTCTTTCTTTCTTCTCTTTCTTTCTTTTCTTCTCTTTCTTTTTTTTAACTACATTTCAGGTCATATTTGTCAACCATTTTCATTTGCCTCTTACGTGACTGAAATGACCTCGTGTATCACTTGCCCTCCACTGGCATGCTGGGGCATATGGGGATGTACCACAAATGTTTCCTGAGTGTGCTGCCAAATTTTCAGCAATGTGTAAAATGTATTTTGGTTACAACTGAGGATGCATATGGTCACTGAGATGTCTGTCAAATGGGATATGGAGCAAAGAAGGCCCCATACTTTGCTTTGGAGCAGGTTAGGACTTGCTGAGAGGAGGGGAGGAAGTGAAAGCTGGTCGGTGTGTTTTCAAACTGGCTTCAAAGTAACATGGAGGATTCCTTAGTAAATTCCAGATTTCTGTCACTTGGGTTTTTAAGAAAGCATTTATCTGCAATTATCAGTTATTCTCAAGCAGAGACTCAGTGCTAAAGGTCAACCTCTTGAATCCCGGGATGACTGTGGCTGCATTTATAGACTGGGAGGTGTTGTTACACGATTGTGTGGTAATCACTCTGAGTAGTGACACAAATCCAAAAAGTTCAAGACCTACTGAAATAGACTGACTTCTGAAATAGACTTGCTTTTGTGTATATAGGGCTGACTTTAGAAAAAATTATCTCCTATCCTTTGCCTTCCAGTGACTTTCTTATCGTTCAGAAAACCAGTGCCCTCTTGTTACCCTAGAATTTTCCATGTTCCCACTACTCCACTACACTTGCGTCTGACCTCCAAGATAGTAATCTTCACTGTCATACTAGCTTCTGGTTGTGTCTGAGCAACTCAAACCAATTTAACCGCTTGGAATAATTGACTACCTGTTAGTCCGCTAGCTTTAGTAATCTAAATATCTGAGGTCTGTGGGTTTCATAATCAATTCTGATTTGTTACTTAGACAAAATAGTCAAACTGATTTTGTGTGCCTACATGCTGCCATTGATTGGAAGATGCCGACCCATCCGAGCAACAAAAATGATCAGTCCATGAATAACCGTCTACTTACATCACACACGTATATTCAGACATCTACTATTCTGGGGAAGAAAACAATCAGTCTCTATATTTTTATGAAGAAAGCATGATTCTTACCTAAATTATTAAATGTTGAATAATTAAATAATATTTTCTCAAATATTAGAAAAGAACCTAAACACTATTTGAAACATCAAAAAATCATGAAGCATATGCTCCACTTCTTTTGGATCACATTTTGACAAACTTGTACACCTGCCTTCCGCCTATTTCCATAGGAGCTTTCTCTTTCATTTTTTAAATCAAGAACAGAAACTGCTGTGCAAATGTCAGCCTATATTTGCCTATAAATTTGCCATTCCTAGCCAAAAGCACAAATGTATATTTGTGTGGCTCATCTCCAAATCCCACTAGTTGCCCTCAGTGAATGCGCTAATTGCATTTCTTAGCTCTCCATTTTCTTATCTTCGCCTTTGTGGTTTTATGCACATTTTACTAGATGTTACACTTTCTTGTGTTTAGGTTTTATTTGCATGACACCAAAGTGTGAGTCAGTTGGCTCATTGCATTTTGCATACATCGTGCATAATGAATACTAAAGCGAAGATTATCTTTTCACAGAGCAAAACTGAAAACACGTGTTTCTCTGCCAAATCTGCTTTGATGAAAAACAGAGAAACCTAAAATGTGGGGCAGTATATGGTAAAGTAATCTTGCTACAATCCAATCTTCTGAGCCATGGGAGGCTTTGTTTCTTGCCTTTTTTATGTTATACATACCTCAGTATTCTTTAAATTTGACAAGTGAGATGAAAGAAAACCCTACTTAAATTCTTTAGTCAAAGCGTGAGGTGGAACCTTTGTGTACGTGTGTTTGTGTGTGTAGATATGGTTGCCATATGATTTTGCACTTTGATAAAGTATGCAATATATGTTACATTATAATAATTCAGATTTATTCTTAAAAATATAGAAGAGAAATGATCATAAGGGAAGAAAATTGAAATAGGCCCAAATCTTAATAGTGTTAGCACAATTTTTTTAAACATACCATTTTTCTTATGCTAAATTCTTGTTGGCCTTCTGTTTATTCTCGCCTCCTTCCATGTCTTGTTTTCATTCTTTTAAGTTTACAATATGTTTTAATATCTAATATTGCAGATACATTCCTTATTACTTTAAATGGAATTGCGTTGCATCTTTGGAATAATTCATGAGAGAACTTTGTGCCACCATCCAGTATAGGAAAAAACCCTTACTGGAGGTTTTCTGTTCCTTCAACTTTCCACTTCAGAAAGAAACTCAGCCTGTGCAGGGTTTCTTCTTGGAGAAACACCTGCCATTGTGTTTTTCATCTGTTTGCTGACTTGCTTGTTGTGGCCCCTGCTCAATGACCCTGCCCTCCCCCCACTGTTCAAGTTTCCTCAAACTATTTCCCAGGCACCCCACAATTTCACAAAAAGGAGAACATAAACCTCTTTAATATGGGTCCCCCTCCATAGCTCTAGCAGAAAGTCCCTGACGTTTAAGGTCTGGAGATAGTAACCTTCAATCATTTCAGCATGGATGTAGGTCATGGCAGAATAATGTTCCCTCAAAGGTGTTCATGTACCAGGAACCTGTGACTATGTCATCTTGCATGGCGAAAGACACTTTGAGGATCTGATTAAATTCAGAGCCTTGAGAGGGGGAAATTATCCTGGATCATCCAGGTGGCTCCAACTTAATCACATGGGTGCTTAAAAGTAAAGAAGCTTTTGTTACAGAACTCAGGTTCGGCTGCTCACCTCTCAAAAGCCAATAATTCAAGAGGCAGGTGTCAGTAGAAAGGAAAGTTGCTTTAATCAGAAAAGTCGGAAAAAGGCAAGGAATTGAATTCTCTCAGAGTCTCCAGGAAGAAACGCAGCCCTGCCAACACCTTTGCTTTAGGCCAGTGAAACCTGCATTAGATTTCTGATTTGAAGAACTGTAGATAATTTTGTTTTATTTTAAGCCACTTAAGTTTGTGGTAATTTGTTACAGCAATGGAAAACTAATACCAAGATTTCTCCTGTTTTTTATTTGTTTGTTTTTATTATTCTGTTGGACATTTCCCTGGGATTGCTGGGTAGAAGAAGAGGTGCAAAGGAATTAGATACCTGTGCTCTTTGGCCATGGTACAAAAGAATTCTGTAGTGGGAGCATTCAGGAAGGGAGGGAGAGAGGGAAGAAGGAAGGAAAAAAGGAAGAAAGGAAGGAAGGAAAAGAGAGGAAAGAGGGAGGGAGAAAGGGAGAGAGGAAGGTTGGTTCTTCTAATATCATAGTTACATTCCAGTTATGTTTTGCCCCCCAGAAATTGAAATTTGCCAAATAATCTTTTTTGGTTTTTGGATAGTCTTAGTCTGACACATGGCAGCGGAGTGGTCTCTATGATGCTGCTTGTATCATTGGCAGAAAACTGGAAGGATCATATTCTACATTGTCATGTATACAGACTTGACTGCTAGTTTTCTCAGCACCTATAAATGAAAGGATTTCCGAATTCTTTCTTTTATGATGTTGAAATATACAATTCTGTTTTCCAAGGTTATCAGCTTTGGTAAAAACTTGTTTCATAAATACAATATGAAATTATCTATCTCCCAAGAGCTTCCAAAGAAATAATCTCTGACTTTTTATTATAATAAGGAGTTCTACTTTTAAAAACTTATCCTGATTAAAAAATTCTAAAATGTAATACTTCCTTTCTGTTAAAAAAAAAAAGGTATCCAAAACTTGAGACTAATAAAAAGAATGGCTTCATGTCCTTTCAATATCATGTCCAAGGACTATTTAATTCTGTAGAGGATGTACTATTGTTGCACTTATGTATTTATTATTGATTAAGGCCCAACTTTGTGAGTTACATGTGAAATTGTATATTTTTGTCCAATAGAGAGACAAATCACTTCTTTACAGTAGAAAATGTAAGCACAAAGATTGTTTTATTTTTCTATAGGACATTAATCAGTTTTGTCTCTAACTTATTCAACTTATTTTACTTACTTCAGAGTTCCTTTCCTGACTGATGATGTAAACTGCTGTTCATAAAATTCACCTCTTAATCAGCTTACCATTTTGCTGGTTTGCTCTTTAATGGGTTAAAAAAATCTTTGATGTGTTCATTTTATATTTGTATGAGTCATGTTTTTAAATTTTTGAAAATTATATTTTGGCATTCCAAAATATTTCAGCTGTGTATATATGTGTGTGCATGAAATGACTAATGATGTCATTTAAGCAATATTAATAAAGGGATTCTATGTTGGTCTTAATTACATATGTAATTATGTGTGCATATATATGTACATACATACATATGTTAGAAAATATTAGAGAAAGTCTAGACAATACTTAATGTCTGAAATTCAGTTGCCAAAAAACTGCTAAACATAATAAATCATGTAGTCATATACTATTTCTTGTTCTGGGATAAAAATATTTATAGAAATATTTTCGAAAAACTAAAATGTAGAATCTAGTTTTTGTTTGGGGTCTGAAAAAATTATTTCTTGCTCTCTTTTACCCTCCATATACAGTATATGCAACAATTTTTCATCAATTTTTAATTTATAATTTAAATACTAAGCAATGAAGAGATTTACATAAAAGATTTTATAACTGCAGTCATTTGCAGTGTAAAAATGTGGTTTCTTATTATTTCTAGCTCTTAAAATGTTAATGTAATACATAGCTGTGTAATTTTACAGGACAGTTTAATTCCCTTGAAAATATGGAGCTCAGTGAAGAATCCAAATTAAAAAGAAATTAATATGTTTTAAATATTAAGTTATATTTCTGGTCCCCTGAGTTCTCTAATATGTTGGCCTGGTGAAAATTTTACTTAAAGGAAGTTACCAATAACCAATCCTAGTTGGGGATTTTTCACATTTCCGGAAGATAAAAATGCTTTTAGAATGGATATTCCATATTTGTTTCATTATCTTAATTACCATAAAATATCACAATAATCAAAATTCTGTTGGCATGGAAACTAGTAGAAACATATCCATCAAATACACTAGTTGTTTCCCAGCTCTTTCTATGTAGAATAAAACTCTTCATCATTTGATCTGTCTAGAATCTTTCTAGTTTGGGACCACATGCTATTTAAAAGGTGAAAATCCATATATGTGAAAAGTTTACTTGATAAGTTTTAATAATAGATAATATTTGAACTTCAAGTTTGACGTACCCATTTTATAGAAGCAAGAGTTATGTTGAAATTATAAAAACAGATAATGGCCTTAATGACAAATTTGGAAAACCTGAGGTTCTTGGCCTGCACTGTCCAAAATGCTAACCCTTAGCTGCATGTGATATTTGTAGATAAGGTTAAATTAATTAAAATTAAATAAAATGTAAAATCAGTCCTTTATTGTGCTAGCCACATTTCTAGTGCTCAGTATCTCACGTTGGTGGTGGCTCTTGTATTGGACAGGGCAGATACAGAACACTTCCATCAGTGCAGAAAATTCCACTTGACAGCACTGTACTACTTCTCTCTCTTTTCAAATGTTAAAGATAAGTTTGATCTTATCCAAAGCATAAGCAATAAGAGATTGGACAGATATCATACAAGAGAGCAAGCTCAAAATCTTTAATTCATGGAACAACTTCAGTATGCTTCACATTTACTTATGTTTTAAGTACATAAAACATTCTCTACTTATTCTTTAGATTAAGCTGCATAGAATGTGCTTTATTCATTCTTAAAATTTCTTAAAATTGTTTTGATTTTAAGTGAGAATTCTTCATAATATTAATGATATTAGAAAATAAATGGTATTTTATCAATTCAGAATTCACTACTCTTGACCAAAGGCCAGTCAAAATCAGAATATGGGTAATTTTTTCTCATGATGCTTTGTTTTCCAGACTGCAAAACTATTTACTAATTTTCTTTAATACATCTATGATTTCCATTTCTTGGGCTAAATTCAGTAGTCATTAGTTATATAACTCAGCAAGAATAAAAGTTTAAAACAGTAATGATTCCAAGCATCTTTTTTCCTATCCATTCTAATCATTGGCCAGTGAGTCATACTGATAGTAATGATGATTGCTTTAAAATAATTTAATTTAAATAATTTCTGATGCTGTCAAATAAACGTAAAATGAAATATCTACTGTTTTACACCTAAGAATTTTACACGACATTAATCACTTCTGTGTTTTAACCTTTCTGTAGATCAAATTATATTTTTGTCCAACTTAATAGAAAGAATGTAAAAATGCTATAGAATCCTGAAGAAAACCTCCCTTTATAAACTTATTATTTAGAATTTTAATAACAGGGATTTACACTAAAATTAATATAGCCTGGTAAACTCTGGAAAACTGTTTATATATTCTCAGTTTTCAAGCAGTCAAAGGAGATCTCTGTACCATTTTATTGAGAAAAACATGAGAAGAGAGGAATATGACTGATATCCTATTTCTCCCAGGATCTAGATAACCTAACATTATATGTGAAGAAAAAGTTGAGTCTTAAGCTAGAGATTCTGATGATTTAAATGTTATTTTAACAGACAAGATAGATGGTAAAATGACAATAAATTATATTTAAGTATTATGTATGTGTATGTGTGTTTAATGCAACCTCTCATGTAAAAAGAGCCTAATTGAGTAATTTTAAAACCAAATATTAGCAATAGGGGAAACATTTAACTTAAACTAAAATTAAAATATGTTTTTCATTAAATTATATTGATGTAAATAAAACCACTTTCATTCAGATCACTGATGTAACAGTGAAAGTTTCGTAATCTTGCCTAATTACAGCAATCAAAAAGTGAAGTTCTGAGCCTGAGAAAATGATTATATCTCTTGTAGAACACATGAAATGCACATAATCTTCAGTTAAAAGCACTCTAATTTCCAACCGTGTATTTAAAACAAAAAAAAAGTGCTGGCATGAAAGAATGGTTAACTATCAGGAGATTTATCAATGTAATTAACTGCATTAACGGATCGAGGTGAAAAATTGTGTTAGCATTTCATAAGATGCGGAAAAGAGGATTATGATATGATAGATATTCAACTATGATTTTAAAAATAAAATCTTAGTAAACAAGAAATAGAAGGAAATTGCCCTAACCTTATAAAGTATATTTAGCAAGAATCTATGGTAAACTCCGTAGTAAACAGTAAAATTTTAGAAGCAGTCCTATCAAAGTCAAGAGGAAGATAATTATGACTGTTAGGTCCAGTAAAATATGTACTGTACTACAGGTTCTTACAGTAAGACAAGACAAGGGAAAGAAAAGTGTAAAACTAAAAGAGGCAAAAATTTTTGTGTTCAGGCAATGTGATTGAATGTAGAAAAAATCAAAAGATGTTCATAAACTTTTATTAATAACAGAGGACAATAATGTTCTTGGATGCAAGACCGACTTTCAAAAATCAATAGCTTTCCAGTACACAAGTAGAGGCTAATTAGAAAATATAATAGTAACAACAATCAAAAGGAACCTAGCAAAAGATGAGCAAGACTTTGGTTGAGAAAATTGTACCCATTGTTTAAGGACATAAAAGATCTGACTAAATGTCAAGATGCACTAAATTCACTAAGGGAGTGACTCCATATTGAAATTAATTCTCCACTAACTCATATCAAAATGTAATGCAATAAAATAAAAATCCCACAGGATTCTATATGCCATCAGGTAAATTGAGTCTAAAATTCATATGAAAGACTAAAGTTCCAAGAATTAGCCAAACAATTTAGTGGAAAATGAAAAGAAAAAACTTGCTTTGCCAAACATCAAGATCTATAATAAAAGTATAATAAAGAAAACAGCATGTATTATTTATCAGGGTGAGGATAGACAATCTAATTAGCAAGACAGAAAGCCCAGAAAGGCACACGCATGTGCAGAAATTTGGCACATGACCAAGTTAATAACTGACCATCATACAGGAGAAAAAGGTAGGTATTCACCTCATAACATATCAAAAATAAATTGCCAGTGCATTAAAGCTAAAGTTTTGTTGGGATGGGATGAATTGGGAGATTGGGATTGCCATATATACATTACTAATAACAAAAAAAAATTCCTAATTGTACACTTTAAATATATGCAGTTTATTGTATGTCAATTATATCTCAATAAAAGTTCTAAAAAAAGTACTAAAAAAAAAAACTAAAGTTTTTTCAGCGAAAACTGAAACTTTTAGAAGGTATCAAGATAAGAAAGAATTTCTTAAGTAAAACTGAAAAATCACAACTATAACAGAAAATATTTGCACATTTATCTGTATTCAGATTTTAATAAAAGTAAGCCACATTATGGAGATATATTGTAAGACAACCTGCAGTATGGGAGAAGATATTAAAATGTGACTTTTTATAAAGTTAAGTGCCTGGAATCCGTAAAAAGTTCTTCCAAATCAGTAAATTAACAGCAAGTGACTGAATTGCCTGTAAATATACAAAAAGATGCTCAACCTCACCAGTACTCAGCAAAATGCACACTAATACAATGAAATACCATTTTATAATCTTGAAATTGGCAATATTTAAGAAGCTTTACAATACCAAGTTTTGTCAAAGGTTAAGGAAGAGAGTGAACTCTGCTATGCTGCTTTGGAAATGTAAATTAGTTAAAACCACTTTGGGGAGCAATTTAAAAATAGCTAATAAATATGAAGACATACATAACATTGAAATCCAAAAATTCTACTTCGAGGGATATAGAATTCTCCCAGTATGTGGAAACTCTCACTTATGCACATAAGTGAGATAAATAAGTAATAAGTAAGGATAATTGTTAAGGTATAATTCATAACATTTAAAACTTAGAAACAATTTTGACATCCATCAATAGGAAAATAAATAAGCAAATTGTTGTGTGTTTATAACAAGGAATACTATTGAGCAGTAAAGCTAATGAATTGGAAATAAACGCGTGAGCATGACCATGACTCAGAAAAATGATTTTTAAGTAAAATTTTTCAAAATTTAAGCTTCTTCAAGGAAGAGCTTTCTGACACTTTAACAAAAATGAAAGAAAAATGCTTGTATTCCTCCCATACAGTAGGCAACAGCAGGCTGAAACGCAGAAGTGGCTCCCTCTTAGAGAGAACATATGCTTTCACATTGACCTTGGGCCCCATCCTACCCTTGTATATCTCCAAAATAAAGCCAAATATTAGTTACTATTTTATATCATATACAATTGTTTTTCTTTATCTGTGTCCCTATCAAAAGATATATGGAGAAGGCTTTTGATATAAAGTTTTAAAGCATAAAAACTAACACAATATATTATCTGTAAACATTTACACAAATTATTATATTATACAAACTGTAAAATTGTTGAAAACATGGATAGGAAGGATACATATCTTAAGGAAATTGTTTATTTCTGAAGGAAGAGGGAGTGAATTAGATTAGAATGGAATAAAACCTTAGTTGAACATTTGATTAAATGTAGAAGATCAGCAAATCTGGCCAAACGTTGACATTAGTTAAATGTGGATGATGCATATACAGGTGTTCGTGACATTATTCTTGTTTGTACACTTTGAATTAGTGTGAAATGATTAAAAAATAATTCAAAAAACATTCTGTGCAAACAAAAATAGTAGAGAAATAAAGAGCGGGTTTTTTGAAAAGATAAATAAAACTGACAAATCTCTAGCAAGACTGTCAAAAGAGAAAGAGAGAGAGAGACAAAGAGAAAAGACTGAAACTACCAACATCTCGAATGGAATAGAGAATATCACTATGTCGGAAATACTACAAACAAAACTATGCATACACATTTGACAATTTGACCAATTCCTTAAGAAACACAAACAGCTATAATTCATCCAATATACAGCAGATGGTCTGAATAGCCATGTAACTATTAAGGAAATTGAATTTATAGTTTTATAATCCCCCCAAAAGAAATCCCCATGGCCAGATAGTTTTGCTGAGAAGTTCTACCAAACATTTAAAGAAGTAACACCAATTTGACACAATCTCTTCCAAAAAATAGAACAGGAAGAAACACTTCCTAATTCATTTTATTAATCTTATCTGACCAGATACCAAAACCAGATAGAGAGAACAACAACAACAATAAAAACAAAAAACCTGTAGACCAATATCCTTCATGATTATAGATGTAAAACATGAAACTATAAAACTTCTAGAAGATAACATAGGAGAAAACCTAGATAACTTTGGGTATGGCAATGCCATTTTAGATGTAACACCAAAGTCATGATCTATAAAAGAAATAATTGATAAACTGGGCTTCATTAAAATAAAAATGTTCTGTTCCATGAAGGACTCTGTCAGGAGAGTGAGAAGACAAGCCGTAGAGTAGGAGAAAATATTTACAAAAAATCTATCTTGTAAAGGACTGTTATTCAAAATACACAAAGAACTCTTAAAACTCAACAATAAGACAGCAAATGACCCAATTTAAAAAATGGGCCAAAGACCTTAACAGACACCTCATCAAAGAAGAAATACAGTTGGCAAATAAGCGTGTGAAAAGATGTTCCACATCAAATGTCATCAGGGAAATGTAAATTAAAACAGCGAGATACCACTATACACCTATTAGAATGGCCAAAATGTGGAACACTGACAATACCAAATGCTGGAGAAGATGTGGTGCCTGGAGAACCGTCATGCATTGTTGGTGGAAATGCAAAACGGTACAGACATTTTAGAAGACAATTTGTCAGTTTCTTACAAAACTAAACATACTCTTGCCATATGATCCAGCTACCACATTTTCTGGTATATATCCAAAGAAGTTGAAAATGTGTGTCCACACAAAAACCTACACACAGATGTTCATAGCAGCTTTATTTATAATTGCTAAAACTTGGAAACAGCTAACGTCCCTCAGTAGGTAGTTTACGGATCAATAAACTGTGGTACATCCAGACAATGGAATATTACTCAGCCCTCAAAGGAAGTGAGCATCAAGTCATGAAAGACATGGATGGACCTTTAATGCATGCTACTAAGTGAAAGAAGCTCATCTGAAAAGGCTATATATTGTGTAATTCCAAATACATGACATTCTGGAAATGGCTAAACTATGGAAACAGTAAAAGGATCAGTGTTTGCTAGAGGCTAGGGGGGAAAAGTGAAGCACAGAAGATTTTGGCAGTGAAAATACTCTGTAAGATACTATAATGGTGGATACGTGTTGTTATACATTTGTTTAAACCCATAGAACGTACAACATCAAGAGTGAACTGTAATATAAAGTACAGACTTAGGGTAATTATGATATGTCAAGGTAGTTCCATCAGTTGTAACGAATGTACCATTCTGGTGG
This sequence comes from Hippopotamus amphibius kiboko, assembly GCF_030028045.1. Classification (NCBI taxonomy): domain Eukaryota; kingdom Metazoa; phylum Chordata; class Mammalia; order Artiodactyla; family Hippopotamidae; genus Hippopotamus; species Hippopotamus amphibius. The sequence goes on along the minus strand of NC_080193.1, from coordinate 121,522,533 downwards.
GGGATGTTGCTAATGAGGGAGGCAATGCATGGGGGTGGGGAATGGAATATAGGATATATGTATACCTTTCTCTCAATTTTGCTGTGAACCTAAAACTGCTTTAAAAAATCTATCTTTTGGAAAACTTAGTAAAACACCCAAGCATGGAACAAATATTTAAACTCAAATATATGCTCACCTATAGCAGCTCCTCCTTGCATATCATCCAGTTGCAAACTCCTTAGGCTGGTCTTTAAGACTGTCAGTGATATGAATCTGGCTAACCTCCTACTGCTTTCCAATACATCCAGCCGTTATCGTCCACCCCAACTGAGCTACCGATCTTGTTACCAAGTCCAAGCTTGTACTGCTCACCGAACAACAGGCCAATAAATTGAGAGACCAGGTGTTGGGGCAAGGAATAGTGACTTTATTCAGAAAGCCAGCAGACAGAGAAGATGGTGGACTAGGGTCCCAAAGAACCATCTTACCCGGGTTAGAATTCAGGCTTCTTTTAGATTTAAAGGGGAAGGGTGTGGCTGGTAGTTGCAAACTTTTTGGTGTCAGAACCTTTAGTTTTCTTGCAGCTGTCCAGGTAGGTCAGGTCACAGTGTTCCTGTAAACCTCCAACAAGACAAATGTTATTCTCTGTTTTGCAACTTTTTATCTCTGTATGAATGCCAAAGTCAGAGCCTTGAGAATGGGCTATCTTGTATATTTCAGCAAGAGACCACAAAGGTTAAAGTAAAAGAAACAAATCCAATATGGAGTCAGATTTGTTCTTCCCTGTTACAATCTCATAGTTCCTGCCTCTGTGCTTTTCCCAGTGGAATTTCCTCCACTAGTGCCCTAGTTCCCCATCATCTCTGCCTCTCAAGGGTTTGTCCATTCTTCACCTGGTTCTTTCTACCTGAAGTATTTCTCTTCTTATAAATTAGAATTAGTCACCCCTTTCTCTAAAATGCCTTGCACCACCACTGAACCTCTTGTATGGCTCCAAGAGATTAGACACCCCTGTGTGTGTAGGGGGTGTGTGTGTGTGTGTTCAGCTGATACATTTGTCCATTTTTTATCTCTTAGCAGATTTCCTGGCACAGAGTGAGTGAGCAATAAATAAATTTATTAAATTAAGTAGCTTTTTTTAAAATTAACACATGACTTTTTTTCTGGATCATCATTTCCCTCAGAGGAATAACAATTTCTTGGACTTTTTAAAAGGACTTAAAATATGGCATTGAGAATGGTATGGAAATGCTGCAATGTAAAAATAGTAGCCTATTTCATCCAACTGTAATGAACATAGCAAAAGGAGGTACCCAGCTTTATCATTTGTATGTCATCTGAAATATTTTCATAAAATTAAAACATTGAAGAAATACTTGGTGACATGTTTGGAATGTTTATCCTCAGCAATGTTAAATATAATTTTTCTTGGATAATACAAAGGAAAATACAAATAAAATAGTTTGCTGTGACTATGAACCTAGAATGTTTTCATGTGTTCGATAACAGGAAGTAAATGAGTGTGTCTATTACCTGCATTATCTCTATATGACTGTCATCTTTCATGTCAGTTACTTCACTCTATTAATTTCACTTCTCTCTGTAAAGTAGATCAGTCAATTGTTGTTTTATTGGAACAATGCAGCGTGCTATATGTGCTTTGCTCAGCATATAGCACAGTTAATTAAGATTTAAAATAAAAATCTTTCATTTTATAGATACTCCAATTACCAGTCACTCATTATAAGTTACAATAATATTTAGATATACTCAAGCATGTACATTACTGAGAAAAAGATATTTGTCCATTACATTCAGTAATATAATATTTTAATCACCTAGAAAGTTTATAGTCTTATTATATCCTCATTAGTACTTTAATTTTATAAATTAAAATAACAGTATAGATATTATAACAGTGTGGATCATCTCGGTCAGGACTATTAAGGAATATTATAACATTTTATTTTTGGAGAAGAGTTCTTCAATTTATATGGAAGGCTCTAGAAGCGTTACCATCTGAATTGTTACTAAAAATGCATCTTTAGCTCTGGGAGTTAAATGCCTAACAAACAGAAAGTACACTAGTTGTCAAGATAATTGGCTTTACTTTAGTGTGCCTGAGATGTCTTACTTTCAGTGGTCTGTCTGAGTAAAATGCTTGTTATTTTTTTTAAAAACTGGCACCAAGTAAAGCCAACATAACATTAAGTGCTGCCTTATTAATGTCAACAGTGTAAGTGTTTCTCAGAGCAGCAATGCCACTATGAAATCTAACTTATTAGGCTGGAATCCCTCTCCTATCCAAATGCTTCATTCATTCATTCATTCTTGTAACAGGTATTTATTATATCTAATATATCCCAGGCGCTGTGATACAGAAAGATACTAGCTTTCAAGCAATTCAATCTAGTAAGGGATATATATTAACAAAAAAATTATAATGCACTGTGATATATGTAACTCGTTAAACCAGTCAACAAAATTATATTCAACACTGACTATGTATGCCTGGTAGTGGGTATTCAAAGGACTAGAAGTAACATCACAAGCAAACAGACACGGTCATTGTCTTTAGGGAGTTTGTAGTCTAGCAAGTTCTTTAAATAAAAGACAAAATTGATAGTTATTAGTAGTTATCAATAGCTAGGTTATATAATGGATGAGTGGGAGTTTAAAGTTGAAGAACACAAACAATTGCTTTCAAGGTTCTAACATGGGTTCTCTTAAATTTGATTATTCATTTATTTATATTTAATACATGCTAGGCTCTGTTATAAGCACTTATTAATTCAATGAATCCTCCTTAAGAAGCCTACTGCTATTTATACCTATCTGTGAATGAGAGGTCAAGTAACTTCCCCAAGGTCACAGAGCTATTAAGTGTTAATACTGGAACTCCACCCAGGCAATCTGGCTCATGAATCCATATTTCTAACCACTAATCTAGGCTGCCTTTCACAAGTCATGTGTGACAATAGGCATGTCCCATGGCCTATTGCCATGGAAAATGAAAAGGGATAGCTCTGATGGGGAAGATGTCAGTTTGAGCTACTTAGAGAACATAACTATTGGTAGGTAGCCTGCTGGACGTGGGTCTTAAATTTAAGAAATAGGGCTGGGCTAAAGATAGAGATTTAAGAGTTGCCAATTTATAAAAATTAGTGAAAGCCTTAAAAGTATGTGAGCTCACTTAGTGGTGATCCATAGATGTTTCAGGTCTATGTTGAAACTTACAGCAGGTCTTAGCAAAGAGGAATAAAGATTGTTGAAGGCTTTGGTACCTGTGATGATGATTATTATGTGTCAACTGGACTAGGCCGAGGGATGCCCAGATAGCTGGTTAACTCTTCTTTCTGTTTTAACATACCAACTGATATTTACACACCTGGTGAGAGCTTAGAGCTGAATATTGACAGGACATGGAAAATTAAGTAAATAAAATAAATTATTAATCTCATAGAAAATACAGTTGTTATGCAACAACATAATCATAATATATTGCATGGTCCAGCTTTTAAAGATGCAGTAATGTAAATAATGCATATCTTATAACTAAAATTATTATATAACCATATTGATGGGATGGGGATAGAAATGTGTGTTGAAGAGGGAAGTGTCATGGGACAGAAGGGTAAAAGAGCACTGAATTTTTATCTTCTGAATTGGCAAGTCAATAGACAATGCCTAAAACTCAAAAAAATAAGAACTGATACATTTTATTTAGAGATATAGAGATAAGCACAAATAATAAGTTAAGAATTGAGTGCGGTGGTTTCCTGTAAGGGAGGAAGAAGGCTTGGGGACTACTGTTTTTCATAACACCATCTGTGATGCTATTGAATTCTACGTAACTGCGTATACATGTAATTTTTATTTTAAAGCTAAATGATATGTAAACTTGAAGAAGGAAAACACAATGAAAGCTATAGATAGCAGAATTTGTATCGGCAAATATCCAGATTGTAAGCTCCTGGAAGATAAGGTTGAAAAATCCCACCAGAGACAGAAAGTTCTAGTATCTGGAAAATAGGAGTTTCCAGAGAAGAGGGGGAAAAGTAAAGATTAAAAAAGACTGAATGTGTTCTTAGGATGACAAAAAGCAATAGGTAACAAATATCCTGTACCTGACTCATTATAGTGCAATTCAAGATTATCAAAGACAAAAAATTTTCTAAAAGCTTCCAAAGAGAAAGAGCAGATCACTCATCAAGAAAAGAATGTTAATCAGATTGACATCTGACTCCCCAACAAAACCCTTGGAAATAAGACAATGGAGGAATATTTTCAAAATATGGGAGAAAAAGAATCTGATTTTAGAATATGATATCTTCCTAGACTGTCATTTAAATGTAAAAGTGAAATTAAGACATTCTCATGCATTCAAGGCATCAGAGGTTTTATGTAACAGTGATCCTCTAAAAATACTCTTTGAGGAAGTATTACAATAAAAAGTAGAATACTACTAGAAATATGAAAAGAATTGGTGAACAAGTAACTTAGTAAAGTTATTGTGGTATAGAATAGCAAGGATTAAAATTTTTTAAAAATGCAAGCAAGAAAAAAAATAGAACTAAAAAAAAAAAGGAAATCCATTTCAACACAAAACTAACATTCTAGAACTTATATTCTACCAACACAGTAGGAGAAGTAAAGATGGAGAGGTAAAAAGGTATAAAATATTTATCCTATGTGAAGGAATATATAGATATCGGTAAATTTATAAAATTGGCAAGAAAAATTAACCTTACATTTGCCTTAAAATGTTACTGACAACAATGGAAAAAGAGAAAAAAATATGTATATTGCATTTTTTAAGCTCTTTATTGGAATATAATTGCTTTACACTGTTGTGACAATTTTTGCTGTACGACAAAGTGAATCAACTGTATTTATACATATATCCCCATATGGCCCTTCCTCCCATGACTCCCTCCCACCCTCCCCATCCCAGCCCTCTAAGTCATCACCTATCATCAAGTTGATCTCCCTATGTTATGCAGCAGCTTCCCACTAGCTAGCTATTTTACATTTGGTAGTATATATATGTCAGTGCTACTCTCTCACTTTGTCTCAGCTTCCCCTTCGCCCCCCCCCCACCCCATGTCCTCAAGTCCATTCTCTACAACTACATCTTTATTCTTGCCTGTCATTGGGTTCATCAGTACCATTTTTTTAGATTCCATATATATATGAGTTAGCATACAGTATATATTGCATTTTAATCAGTGAAAAATGTTTTATCTAATGTAAAACAGGAAAGAATGAAAAACAAAAATATGTACAGTAAAGAGAAAATATAAAATAAGATAGAATTTTTAAAGTCTCAATACAGAAACAGGTATAATAACTATAAAAAAAACCTCAAATCTCCAATAAAAAAACAGAGACAATCAGATTAGATTTAAAAAGAAGTATCTAGCAATACCTTGTCAGAGTAATTCAAGATACACTTGCAAATTATATGGCACTTTTTCCAAACAGCAAATAGAGAATATGCCATTTTCAATAACAGACAACACTCTACAGTACAGTGGAATTAACATAGAATTTACGAGACTTCTTAAAGAAAACTGCAGAACTCAATCAAAAGACATAAAATTCTGAGTAAGTGAAAAGATACCCTGTGCTTGTGTAAAGGATGACTTAATATTAAGATGTCTTTTCTCCACAAATAATGTATAAAGCACTGCAATCAAAATTAAAATCTAGCCAGATTTTTTCAGAAGGATACAGCATGTTTATTTTAAAACCAAAATGACAGTTTACAGATCAATGAATAACTATGTTAACTTTTTGAAAAAATCTGCAAAACTGGGAAAACAGGGTTGGTATCTAGCCTACCAACCTTGAAACATACTAATAGTCTTGAAAGAGAGAACAGAAGCATAATCTTTAAATGAAAGCATATATATTAATGGGTTTGAATGCAAAATAAAGGTATTTGTTCAAAAAAAAGAATATCCTAAACAACGCTAATGAACAATGAGAAGAATTTTGCAACACCTGAAACTAACAAACGAATGATATACGGTGGGGGTTATATTCAGGAAAATAAGAAAAAGAGAAGAAACCCACACTTGATAAACAGGCATTTAAGAAAGGGGGAAGCACAAATGTTAAATAATTATATGAAGAAATACTCAATTTCATTTGTAATGAGACTAAGGTAAATCACAACAAATAGATCCCACTTTAAACCTTAAAAGATTGAAAAAAAATTAGAAAGTGAACCACGGTATGGGGAAACAGAAGCCCCCATGGTTTAACTGGCATTTCATAGAGTCATGTAGCTATTCTGGAGAACAATGTGGCAGTTCTTCATAATATTAAGGAAAAGTATACCCTACGCCCAGCAACCTCTACTGGAATTTCCTCTCCAGAGGAATTCGCAACTAGGGGACATGCTAGAGTATGCATACTGCAGGGAGAGTTGAGGGCATCTAGCTCTCCCTCACTGGGGGGAAAGAGGCAGGATAAAGGGGGTGGATACCTACTATGGACTATTATTCAGCATTAGAAGTAATAAGCTTCTTAAGATGTGCACTAAGAACAAAGATGTATCTTGAAAACTTAGTGTAAAAAAAAAGTGAAAGCCAAAGTGGGAACTACAGTGAAATTAACTTTATGTAAGTTTAAAATATATGCAAAAATTTACTATATATTTTCCATATTAAAATCGTTGTCCATACAGGGGAGAGCAATTGAAGGATAATAATATGAGAAGAAATATGTTAACAAAACAAGAGAGGGGTCTTGTGGGATGATGCTGATACCATGCTATGAACTGAAAAGACCAACTCCACACTCCTTAGCTGAGAAGGAAGGAAGGGGAAGAAAGAAGGAGGAAGAGAGAGAAAAGAAAAAGTGAAAATTTGAAAATACAGACCTTTAAATATCTATAATTTTCTAATTAAGTTAGTCTAGTTATCAATTTATGACATAACTTGTGCATAAATTTGTTTTTTCTCTTATATCTATGGAGTTCCCAGAACACCCAAACTCTGCTGTGTTAACGCCATTCTAGACTCTCCCATTTTGATCCAAATGAGAGGGCAAAAACCTAACAATACACTGTGGACATTTCCCTCCCAGGCCCCAGGACTCAGGGTCTGCCATGAATGTGAAGTCCAGCAACCATGAAGCAAATGTGTTGAGAGTGCACTAAACAGTGAGCCTCTGGACCAATTTAAGTGGTAGAATCTCTGATCTTTGGGTGTATCACCATTGTTCCATGTTATTACTAAGCAAGGCAGTAGTTTCCTAAAATATGCTTTTGTGCAACACCTTAATTTTTTTTGGCTGCTTTGGGTCTTTGTTGCTGCCTGTGGGCTTTTTCTAGTTGTGGCAAAACGGGGGCTACTCTTTGTTGCGGTTTATGGGCTTCTCAGTGTGGTGGCTTCTCTTGTTGTGGAGCACAGGCTCTAGGTGCTTGGGCTTCAGTTGTTGCAGCATGCGGGTTCAGTAGTTGTGGCTCGCAGGCTCTAGAGCACAGGCTCAGTAGCTGTGGCACATGGGTTTACTTGCTCCATGGCATGTGGGATCTTCTCCGACCAGGGCTCGAACCCGTGTCCCCTGCATTGGCTGGCAGATTCTTAACGACTGTGCCACCAGGGAAGTCCCAAAACCTTAATTCTTAGTTCCTTCATGAGACTATCTTTGTTGGATTTCAGTAGTATAAAATGTTGCCAACACCCTTAAGATAAGCTGTGTTCAATAATCATTATTTCAGGGAATGCTTTGATGATGGAGATTTTAGATTCCAAAGTAAGTGTTATGAGTTCATGAAGGGATTTCCAGTCTCAGGCAAGAGCTAGTGTGGAGCATTTAAAATAAAGAATAGAGACAGGGGAATTCCAGAAAGCCATGAAAGTTTTTGAAAGTGACAGTAAGCAGGCGGTAAGGTGAACATTGGCACAGGTGGTAAATGCAGCAAGAAAACAGGAAAAGATAAGCATTAGGAAATAACACCACCACCAAAAATAGAATTGGGAAATGGAAAACCAGTAAAATATTTGCTTAGGTAAATGTTGTACTCATTCATCCAACAGTGTTTGTTGATTGCCCACTCTGTGCCTGGCTCTGTGGGAAAACAGCTGTGCCTAAAACGTTACCTCAGAACTAACACTCTAGACTGGAAGACAGGTTGAAAAATAATGAAGAGCCAATATGTTCAGCACTATAATCAGGGTACAGAAACACCGTGTGAAGACAAGGGAGAGGGTAATTAATTCTCACCATGGGGATTAAGAAAAGATTCATAGGATGGCATTTGACTCCCAATCAACAATAAAGAGCAAAGACTGTTTGGGGATAATCACTGGGTAAGTAATGTATTCTTTTAATTGATTAGTATTTTATACTTACTAAAGACCCCTTATTCTAGAATGATCTCTGGCTGATATGAATATGAAAATTATTAAAAAAAAATAATTACTGTGAACTAACCTCACTTTGTCATTCTTTTGATGCAAGCACAATTTTGAAAGATGACTTTCACTGTATAATTCTTATTAAGATGTTTGACCAAATTTTCCCTAAATTGGCCTAAAAATCACTCACTTCTCTTTTAAGAATTAAAAAACTTATTCTTTTCAAAAATAAGATTAGTTTTATTTGAAATTAACAACTCCAAAGGCATAACTCCAATCACTCCTGTATAATTTTAATTCATGCAGTTTGAACATAAAATGAATAACACCATAGTATTATCTCAGTTTAACTTTGAAGATAATAGAGCAAGTGATCAAAATACTAAAAGATTAAGAAGTTATCATATAGGTTAATGCCCAGCACAGTGCCTAGAAGGCCATAAATATTTTCTCATTAAATAAGTAAACTATAATATGTCAACTTGAACAATATAATCATTTTAAATGAATTTACTAAATTGATTGAGAATGAGATGAGACAAACTACTTACTGAAATGAGTAACTCAAATATCTAGTCAGATCCTGTAGTCAAAACAATTTTCCATGTAGATGAAGATTTAGTTTCCATCTCCACGTATAAAATAAGCACTGACAATAATAAACATCAATGTTCATTATTACACTGTCTTCCAGTGCAGGAAGGAGGAAAGCTTAGATCCTTCCTGAAAAGCAGCAGTCTTTGGTTCTCTAGTCCTCATCAGTTCTTTACTGGTTTAAAAACTGTTGAATTTACATCATCCAAGTTAGGTGTAAATAACAGTAGTAGGCAATATGCTGAATTTTCCCCATGATAAGAGAAAAACAAAAGAAAAACATGCAGGAGTTCTTGGGAAAACAAAACTAACACAGAACAGAAAGTATAATATATGAGGATGGTGTAAGATGCTAACATCTCTCTTTGTATAATTCAAAGCCTGTTTTCATTACAACAGAAGATATGACAAATTCAGAACTACCTTTGAAATCAAAACCTAAATGCTTCAACCTGAACCTAAAAACTTTGTTGCTCCAAGTTCCTTTTAGAGACAGAAAATTGAGTCCTGAGCTGTCATTTGTTTCCAAATTGTATTTCAGTTTCCCAGAAGACAAAGGAAAAAGCGGAGGGGGGGACGACACCATTTTCCAGGAACCACAGCAGTTTGAATAGTGTGATTTTGCTGTTGTTTACAATGAAAGATTGCTTAAGAGATGATACAAGTATGGCGAGGACACTGAGAATTGAAAGTCACCTGTCAGGTGATGGTCTTAATACTATTCTCATGTAAAATAACTCCTTCAGAACACAGAAATATAACATAACAATATACATGTTTGGTGACAGGGACCATAGTTCCTTCCGAACTTTAGTAATAGAGGTTTATTTCATCAGTGATTTCAAAACTCTCTGAATGTTTTGAAATTTTAGAAATAGATTTGTAACATATGTATGTATCTATTCTGTTCAATCAAAGGTACTCAAGGGTTGGAGAAGGAGGGAGTAGAATTTTTATTCTTTGTTCTGTCGAGAATCAGATATAAGGCCCACATGAAGCAGGTCAAATTTCCACAATGCCGTATTAGCTGCCTTCCCACAGATGCAGGTTAATAATTGTAAGGCTCTTAGTGCAAGCAACAGAACCAACTAGCTGTCAGGCATGAAAAGGGAATTATTAGAAAAATATAAAGTCTGCAAATTGGAGGGAGGTTGTTCTGGACAATGTGTGAGACCCAAAGGGATTCTGGAAGTTAGGAGGCATGGATTTTTCTGGCCAAGATGCTAACACTGCACACAACGGTTGGACACCCATGGTCACAGGTCACCACACCTTCATTCAAAGCCCTAGGATACTTAGTTGTGTCTGCCAAGAGGTGGAGAGAGAGGAATTTTCCTGCTCATCCTCCATAACAGAAGTGGGGCACCGGATCCCACTGATACTACACCCAACGCAGTCTTCCTAAAAAAAAAAGGAAGTTATTAGATGCCGAGCAGAAACAAAAAGAAGGAAGTAAGAGAAAAATATCTAAGGCATTCTTGTTCCCTCTACTTCTCTAAAGATAAAAAAGATGAAGACAAGAGCAAGCCATAGAAAATCTTCCTCTTTTAGGCTCACCTGATTACTTTCCAAGCCCTGGATCCTGTATGCATTTTAAAGGCTAATTTAAATGACTGCAATGCATTGGAATGTCTTAGATGAAAGAGTTTTCAAAATATCATTTCGGTCAACTGGAATTCTGCTGAAACCTCAAACTATGTACACACATTTTATAAATGACATGATACAACACTGGTGGATAAAATGTGAAAGAAGCAATAAACTAACAGGTGTTCTGTTAACATGGTATCTATAATTTTGGAAAGGTACAGAATGATTTTGAGTATGATATCTTATCTTAGGGAAAATCATCGTCATTGAAATAAATCTCTGAATTTGTAGAGAAAAAAGATGGCCACATGAGGAGGTTAAAATCACAGGCCAAATGCATTATAATAACTAACATAGCCATCAAAATTGCTTTATGACAGGTAAAATAAAACAAAAATCTAAAGGAAATCAACCCATAGAAATAGTTTTCAAACTTTTTTTCCCTAATGACTCCTGAAGAGTGCTTTAGATGCCTGGGTTTAAAAATCTCAGTTCAGAATATAAAATCTATGTCCAAGTCCATTTTCCACATAGGAACCAAAGTGAACTTTCTAAAACACAAATTGGATTATGTCATTCCCCTTTCTTAAGCCTTCCAGGGTCTTCTTATATGACTTAGAACATAATCCAAACAGCACACCAGAACCTACAGTACCCTCTGCCCTGTGCCCCAGAAACCTCACCTCTAGCCAGTTCTCACCTTTGTTTTCTGGACTTACTGACATTTCAGGTTCTTGAGCAAGCCCAAGCTCTTTCCCACCTCAGGATCTTTGCACACCCTGTTTTCTTTGCTTAGAATGTCCTTGCTCTTTCCTTCCTTCCCTCCTCATGGCTGGTTACTTCTCAATCATCAGATCTCAGCCTAAATGAGTACTCCCCACCCCCACCCCCCAATATTTAGCAAAATGTAAAACCTTTATTTATTTAATGTCTGTCACTCCCACGGGACTATATACATCTTGAGGGTAGTGGACAGATCTTTCCACCCCTGCATATTTCACAGTATCTGTTATATAGCAAGTACTCAATTAATATTGGTTGTACAAATTAGTAAGTTTTGAAAAAACATTTTATTCTATCATTTTCAACTTTTCAGGAAGGTCAAGTATATTTTATATGGAATATTTTGTTTCATGATTCATATGAATTCTTTTTCAACACAGAAGATAAAAGTATAAATTATCAAGTTCACCAAGGCAAACTAATTGGCTGCAGCTTCAGACTAAGGAGATACCCTATAATTAAGACAGAACTCTTAATGACACAGTAGCTAAGAGAGGAGCTCAAGGAGACAGGCTGATTGGGTTAGAATCGGGCTGACCTATGTATGAGCTGTGGGGCCTTAAATAAATTACTCTCTGAAACTCAACTTTCTCATCTAAAAATATGAGAAAAATAACCCCCTCATTGGGTTGAGGTGAGGATTAAATAAGATGCCATATAGGAAGCATCTGAAATAATACCTGACATATTGTGAGCAATTATTATTATTATCCAAGTAAAACCTCCAAGTTCAGTGGACTTCTGTACATTGAAAATTGCAACGTTTTTCTTAATCATTAGACTCTGACCCTTTCTAGGTACTTGCCTAGATGCTGCAAGTGATGAAAATCATTTTAAAGTTTGTGTTATGCTATCTTTCCAACCTTATGCCAAAAAAACTCTCATTACAGGGAGCTTCATCAATTACTTTAGAATGTGTGCCTTAGCCAGCTATTCTGATCTGTTTCCAGCTTTAACATATTTTGGTTTTTTGAAATGTTGAAGTCAACATTAAAGAAAAAAGTGAGCCTGATCTGCACCTGGCATTATTTATTACTCTAAATTATTTGAATCTTATCCAACTTCAAACCCCCATCTGTAAAAAGTGCTGGCAAGCACAGAAAAAATATATGAAACTGTTACTTGTTATAATATGCTTTCACTTGCCCCAAGCTCTTATCCCCATGACCCATGGAATAATTTTGAAATTATGTGAAACGTAGTGTCAGTCTAATAATCAGTCACCTACTCATTGCTATCGAATGGTTTTCAGGAAAGAATAATACTTTTATAATAAAAAATGAAGGAAAACAGATTTAAAGATGCCTTTTTTTATGAAAAATGAAATGGGTCATTACCTGAACTCATAGCAGATGATCCTGGTTATTAAAGATATATATAGAACAACATATGCATACTAATAACCTCTTGTAATCCTTGTCAGTCAGAGTTCTATAATTATTGTATCTTCCTTTCAAACACTCTGGAGGCCTTCTCCAGCTTATATATATATTTTTAAATTTTTATTTATTTATTTATTTGTTTATTTATTTATTTATTGGCTGGGTTGGATCTTTGTTGCTGCACGCAGGCTTTCTCTAGTTGCGGTGAGCGGAGGCTACTCTTTGTTGCCGTGCGTGGGCTTCTCATTGTTGTGGCTTCTCTTGTTGCGGAGCATGAGCTCTAGGCGCATGGGCTTCAGTAGTTGTGGCTTGTGGGCTCTAGAGCTCAGGCTCAGTAGTTGTGGCCCACAGGCTTAGTTGCTCCACGGCATGTGGGATCTTCCTGGCCCAGGGATTGAACCCACGTCCCCTGCACTGGCAGACGGATTCTTTTTTTTTTTAAGTTCTTTGTTGGAATATAATTGACACTCTTGTACCAGCTTTTGAAGTACATCAAAGTGAATCAGCTGTATTTATACATTTATCTCCATATCCCCTCCCTCCCACAACTCCCTCCCACCCTCCCTGTCCTGGCCCTCTAAGGCATCACCCATCATCGAGCTGATCTCCCTCTGTTATATACCAACTTCCCACAGATGTCTGTTTTACAGTTGGTAGTGTATATATGTCTATGCTACACTCTCACTTTGTCCCAGCTTCCCCCTTGCCTCCTGCCCCCCAAACCCCATGTCCTCCAGTCCATTCTCTGCATCTGCATCCTTACTCTTGCCCTGTCACTGGATTCATCAGTACCATTTTTTTTTTTTTTTAGATTCCATATATATGAGTTAGCATACAATATTTGTTTTTCTCTTTCTGGCTTACTTCACTCTGTATGACAGACTCTAAGTCTATCCACCTCGTTACATATAGCTCCATTTCATTCCTTTTTATGGCTGAGTAATATTCCATTGTATATATGTGCCACATCTTCTTTATCCAGTCATCTGTTGATGGGCATTTAGGTTGCTTCCATGTCCTGGCTATTGTAAATAGGGCTGCAGTGAACATTATGGTACATGTTTCTTTTCAGATTATGGTTTTCTCTGGGTATATGCCCAGGAGTGGGATTACTGGATCATATGGTAGTTCTATTTGTAGTTTTTTAAGGAACCTCCAAACTGTTTTCCATAGTGGCTGTACCAACTTACATTCCCACCAACAGTGCAGGAGGGTACCCTTTTCTCCACACCCTCTCCAACATGTATTGTTTCTAGATTTTGTGATGATGGCCATTCTGACCAGTGTGAGGTGATACCTCATTGTGGTTTTGACTTGCATTTCTCTAATGATTAGTGATGTTGAGCATCTTTTCATGTCATGGCCATCTGTATGTCTTCTTTGGAGAAATGTGTATTTAGGTCTTCTGCCCATTTGTGGATTGGGTTATTTGCTTTTTTGGTATGAAGCTGCATGAGCTGCTTGTATATTTTGGAGATTAATCCTTTGTCAGTTGTTTCGTTGGCAAGTATTTTCTCCCATTCTGAGGGTTCTCTTCTTGTCTTTATGGTTTCTTTCGCTGTGTAAAAGCTTTTAAGTCTCATTAAGTCCCATTTGTTTATTCTTGATTTTATTTCCATTATTCTAGGAGGTGAGTCAAAAAGGATCTTGCTTTGATGTATGTCCTAGAGTGTTCTGCCTATGTTTTCCTCTAGGAGTTTTATAGAGGGCAGATGGATTCTTAACCACTGCACCACGAGGGAAGCCCCCAGCTTATATTTAGTTTTATTCTATATACTTAACTGTTTCTACCAGGAGCTTATGAGCAATACTATTAAACAAAACACTGTTAACCGGTGTCCTTAGATTTAAAAAATATCTGTATGTAATATTTACTTGTGTATAGGGAAAGAAAATTGTAGAATCATAAAATACATATTTCAATGGGGCCTTGAAAATATGCTAGCTCAGCCTTCTAGGGACTTGTAAAAGCACTCACAACTTACATTACTGTATTTGTACACATCTTTGCTAATGGAATTGTTTGGATTTAATTAAGTTCAAATGTGCCTTCCTGAAACTTTTAGATCTGCCCCAGAGAGCTTCACAGAATACAGCTAATCCTTTTCCTACATAACATTCCATAAAAATGAGAAGCGATTATATCACTCCCCCCCAAATATTTTAGTCAGTGTTTGAAATATTGAATGTATTATCTTCAAAAAGAAGTTGGACTCAGTCTGCACCCCTAAGTTTCCAGTTTTCATTTCTGGGATCTAAAGATCTTTAGGTCTTTTTGTAGTGGGTGTTTCATTCGTAATTAAGAGTTTATTCTTGGCCTCTCACTTAAGAAATGCAGTTACAGAAATCAAATCTATTTGGGCTAATTTTATTCCTCCTATATTTTCAGAATTCAATAATATTAGAGCCTGTATTGGGTTAAACGGTGGCCCCCCAAAAGACAGGTACCCATCCTAACCCCTGAAACCTGTGAAT
Organism: Hippopotamus amphibius kiboko; assembly: GCF_030028045.1. Taxonomy (NCBI): domain Eukaryota; kingdom Metazoa; phylum Chordata; class Mammalia; order Artiodactyla; family Hippopotamidae; genus Hippopotamus; species Hippopotamus amphibius. Next base: position 121,507,355 of record NC_080193.1, on the reverse strand, counting down.
GTGACTTCTTTGGAAAAGAGGGTTTTATAGATGTAATTAAGTTAAGGATCTTGAGTTGAGAGCAGCCAAGATTTAGAGTGGGCCCTAAATCTAATGACCATTGTCCTTATAAGGAACACATAGAGGAGAGGCACATGGAGAGAAGGGAAGATACAGAGAAGGCCATGAGAGAACAGGGGCAGAAATTGGAGGGATGCAGCCACAAGTCAAGGAAAGCCCCAGAGCCACCAGAAGCTGGAAGAGGCGAGGAAGATTTCTCCCCTAAAAGCTCCACAGGGAGCGTAACTTTACTGCAGACTTCTGCACTCCAGAACTGTGAGAGAGACTTCTGTTGTTGTAAGCCACCCAGTTTGTGGTAATTTATTATGGCAAACCTAGGAAACGGATACAGAGTTCTCTCTCATTCTGTATTTCCAAATCTATTAAACAGAGCAGCTGCTAAGTGATAGCCTGTTCTCCTTTTGTCTCAGGATAACTTTACCTCACCTTTCTCTGGTTTTCATTTAAGATTGATTTATTTGTGATTTTTAATCTTATTTTTAACGATTACTATGGGGAAAGATCTAAGAGGTACCCTTGGATTCAAGATGCTGACTAAAGCTGAGCTGAATCTGGAAAATCAAAGCTGCATGCTCTTGTGTCATAAGATGCTAAACATTCATGAGCTGAAGCCATGAGAACACCAGAATTAAAATGGGGATAAATGTCACATTGTAGGCTCATTTTTTCCATCTCTCTTGATTATGCTCCTGCCACTAATCATGAAGAGTGGGTTATTAGAGGAGAAAATTGTGAAATTGTGCAAAAAAGAAAAAAATGGGTACCAACAGATGTAAACACACACAATTCTACATACATTGACCACACAAGAGTCGGTAGCCCTGTATTAGTTTTCATGGGCTGCCATAACAAAGTCCTACAAACTGGGTGGCATAAATAACAGAAATGTATTTTCTCAAAGTCTGGACACTAGAAGTCCAAGATCGACGTGTCGGCAGGGTTGAGGACTGTGAAAGCTGTGAGGAGAGACTGTTCCATGCCTCTCCCCTAGCTTCTAGTGGTTTGCTGGCAAGCTTTGGCATTGCTTGTCATGTAGAAGCATCACCCAACCTCCTCCTTTATCTCCACGTGACATTTTCCTTGCATGCCATCCATCTCCAGATTTCCCCTTTTATGGCACCAGTCATAATGGATTAGAGGCCCACCTACTTCACTAAGACCTCATCTTAACTAATTCCTTCTGCAATGATCCTATTTCCAAATAAGGCCACTTTCTGAAATACTAGGTGTTAGAACTTTAAGATATGAATTCAAGGGGGCGGGGGCACACAATTTAACCCATAATAGCTCCCCAAATTAATTACCCTCGAGCCATGTACTACGTGTTCAGAATTGTGCTCGTTGTCATGTAAAGCAGAAAGAATTGTGTCATGGCCTCTACTCTCAAAGAATCTCCTTGAATGGGCGTGTGAAACAACGAGAAGAAATAAGATTATTTAATGTGTGTGACATGAAGACAGATACGGTATGATTCCACTGATGTTGGGTATCTAGTCAAGTTTATATAAATAGAAAGTAGAATGGTGTTTCCCAGGGCTGATGGTGGAGATGGGTAGTAAAAAGGGGAGCTGTTTAATTGTTTAATGGGTATAGAATTTCAATTTTGCAAGACGAAAAAGGTCTGGGGATCTGTTTCACAACAATGTGAATATATTTAATACTACTGTACACTTAAAAATAAAGATGAATTTTGTTTTCTACAACAATAAAAAATAAAATAACTGAAGCAAAAACTGAGTAGATGGGTGCATGAACAAATGAGACATACACTGTAAAATATGAGGAAAAAATAGTAAAAGTGACAAAAAATAAGATTTCGAGAAATTCATGAAAGACAAGAAAAAATGGAGGAAACAAAGGCCAGAGACAACTGAAGAGAAATCACTCCCAATTTCAAGGGAGATTCTGGATCAGAAAAAGGACATGAGTGAAAAACTGATGAATAAAATTAATTTTTAAAAATAAAGATAAAATTTAGTTTAATAATATTGTCCCAAAGTTACATTCCTATTCTTGATAATTGTACTATGGTAAGGTCAGATTAGTTAGCATTAGCGAAAATGTGGATTAAAGCTAGAGTACCTCCTTTGATCTGTTTTTGCACTTTTTCTGTAAGTCTAAAATGTGTCATAATTTTTAAAAAATAGACTTCCAGCACAGTATAAACCACTGTGTTCAAATCTGTTCAATTGTATTCAAATCCTTACTAGCTGTATGAATTTGAGAAACTTAACCTCTCTGGTATCATATTCCTTATATGTAAGCTGGGAACTTCACTTGGGTTGTTATGAAGATTAAATGAGTTAATATTAGTAAAGTGCCTGGCACATAACAAACACTACAAAAATGATAGATAAAAAATAAGTTATTGATGAAAAGATGTGTTGGCTAGTTAAGAGTGTAATTAAATAGACTTGCAATTGGTTAATAAAACATCCAGAGTCTCTGAAGAGATAGCAAGGAGAAAAAGTCATTGAGAAGAGGTTCAGCTTTGAACACCATAAAGGATACTTTTTCCACTGAGGCTGGAGGAGAGATTGTGGGATGGATATATATACTAATGTTTATCTTGAAGATAGGAAGTCAAAGGACTTTCCTACCTAAAAGATGCTTTATAGTTTATAAAATAGAAGGGAGGATTCTTGACTAAATATGAGATGGTAGAAGGAGTTAGAGCAGTTGGCCTGTGTGTGTTTGTAGTTGAGGATGGAGGAACCTTTTCGGGAAGGAAAAAAGTCAGATGATCCTGTAGACATGTTGATAGCTGAACACCTTGAAAATAGACTGATGATATTTGCTAGAAGGAGAACCCTTATCTTTGGAATTCTTTTAACAGAATGTTCCTATTTTTGGATTGCTCATGATAAACAGACCTAGGTCATATGGATTTATGAAGCATGGCCCTCTGGAAAATGTCATACAAGCTAAGTGACTATTTGGGGTCCAAAATGGAAATATTTCATAACCTAAATGCTCCTGCTTTATACAGTAATAATAACCCACAAGCATTTCTTAGAGACCTCATCTATTACTCTGGACCACACAGTGCATGTCTAATGCAGGAATGACAGAGCATGAGAGCTATGCAGGATGTCGTAGACCTCTCCAGGCTTCCCCTGTGCCTCTTGATTGCTTGTATTCTTGGAAGTTTTAGGAAAGCTTGATACTGGAGAAGATCTCTCATTTATGTGAACCAATTTGATAATCAAATCCTTTAGGTTAGCTCAGTGAATAGGAAATAACGGAGCAGGAGGTATAGGGAAAAAAAATGGTACAGAAAAAGGAGCTGACAAAGGACACATAGCTAAAGGGGTCAAGACCCAACTGGGACTAGAGACAATGAATGGGTACTGTCACCAGTCCTTGTGGACCTGTGATCTCTCCAGTAGTGCTTGACAACCCGAATATAGGAACAGAGAAGGTGGATGGTTCGTCTAATGGATGGCAGTAGTTGACAAGGGTGGCAGTAGCTGACAAGACTAGAAGATGATAAAGGAACTGAGTGCACTAGGAAGAAAAGAGAGAGAGAGAGAGAGGTCAACGTGAGGTATTAGGAGGTCAAGGTTGGATATGGAAGGGAGTGGAAACATAAAATCTGGACGGGGTGGGCTAATGAGTAACTAGACCTGAATGTGAATCACCGGCCTCCCCTTTCTCTTAAGCCTCAATTTCCTCATGTGTGAAGTGGGATAATAATCCTACTTCATAGGCTTGTCATATGGTTTTTAAGAGATAATGTGGTAAAGCACTTAAAACAATGTAAGTGCCTAGTAAATTGTAATTTTTATTGAATAAGTTGATTGAAAGAAAATGAAGAGGTCAAGGAGATCGAGGCTTTGATGAAATTAAGACATGATCGGCAGCAATACATAACTGAGAGGATTTCAAGAATCTGAAGTTGGTCAGAGAATGGAATGTTAGAGTTTACAACTTCAAGGATGAAACAGTACCAGGGAATCAAAAGGTGCAGTATGGGGACCAGGGTTCCGTGGGTAGCTAACATGAATGAGTACGGTGGTCACTAACATTAATGGAATCCCAGAACTGTGAAGCTTCTGGGACAGATCCCAAAAGAGTCAGTTTGAACAGTGTCGCTTTTCACTAATGTAAGCATCATGAAACTACAACTTAACTCTACCTTATAAATTCTTAAATAACACTCTGAAATTTGTTTTGAAAATACGAGTTGGTTTTTATTATTTCCTATGTAATGAAAACACTGGTGAAGACAATGATGCCTGTCTTATCCTGTTAACCTCAGTGCATCCGGCTCCGCTGTTTCCCCATGAACAACACATTATCTGAGGTCTGTGAAGCAATGAGAGAAGAAACACTATTAATGTAATGGCAATTTTCATTCATATTATATTATAAATAATATTCCATTTGGCTAATTTACAAGATCAAAGCATGGTTATTCTAGCATAGTTTCTAAAGAACAAATTAGTTCAAATCACGAACAGATTTGCTGAAATTGGTTATGTAATATATTTTAGCAGAATAAATGATTTAAACTAATATAACTTGCTGAAGTTAATAGTAACACACTTGAGAGTAATTCACAGAGATGTTTACTCAGAGGAAAACATGCAAGACTCTTCTATATTTTAGTGATGTAACTAGTCCAGAAAAATCATAGTAAATAATAACTAGAAAAAATTAGAACCTATAATAGCATGACCAATGCTCTTGAATGCAATTGTAAGAAATTATAAATTGGCAGGTAAAACTCTAATCCTAAATATCATATCCATGTGATATCCATGTAATTTAAGTGTAGATTAGGACCCTATTCAGAAGAATTATTTTATTTCTATTTTGAGTTTACAAAAATGTAATGTTGTATTTACAAATAAGTTTTTTTTTTTTCATTTTAGCCTATTCTACAAAATACCAGGCATTCAAATATTTAGGATTGGCAAGGCTGGGTGTTTGTTTTTTTGTGGGTTTGTTTTTTGGGGTTTTTTGGGGGGGGTATAATATAATAGTAAAGTATAATAGAGTATATACATAAACATAGTGATATAATAATATTACAGTTTTATGTTTTATAAAATTTTAGTAGCTGGATTTTGTCATAAATTTTCATCAGGATGGTTTCTTCTTTCCAAGTGAAAAAAGGAATGGTTTGACAGCGATTTCTACTTTCATTGTAGACCAGTAGCCAAATCCATTCTAAAGTTACAGTGAAGATAAGGTTTCTGCTGTTTAGATCTGTCAAAAAAGTAGTATGCTGCTGTATAACATTCATCTTAAAGGTTTAAATGCACTTTATCTTCTTTTCTTGCTTATCTCACATCTGTGCCTTTAATGAAAGACTTGGCCAAGGTCCTATTCTCTGGCCTCTTTTATTTTCTCTCCTTTAAAATAAATTATTGCAATCAAAATAGTACGTGCTTATTACAACTACTCAAATACGACCAAATATGATGGAAAACAACAGTACACCTCTGCTTTGCTACCAATCCACTTCTATTCCTCAGAAACAACTCAACAATTTCAATAGCTAATATGCTTCTATATATAATACTTCAGTTTATTGATTTGACAACTTGATACTATCTATCGATTCAGTGCTGTGAATATTGAGATTTAGCATATTTATACTCTCTTTTTGCCACCTCTGCTTCCTTCTCCCAATGTTTATAGTTAGATCATTTTCTTTAATACTCCTATTGCTTACATTTACCACATTAAGCAATATCCTTAAACTTGTCTCTTGTTCTATTAATTTTAGGCAGGATCCCTTAACTCCCCACTTAAAAAATTAAGACATGTGGCGTCATACTCTTCCTTCCACTTTTCTTCCATCTCCTTATCCCCTCTCCATCCCACCTTCTACCACCTACCTTTTATTTTTATGTTTTCAAGGTTGTTAACATTCACCTTCTTACTTGCAACCACAGCCGAACTTTCTATGTTTTTCCACAGATTAATTCTAAATGTGGTGAAGCAGAAACAGCATTTACATTATCATTATTTTTTAAGAAGTTTTATTGAGATGTAATTGACATACAATAAATTGCATATATTTAAAGTATACAATTTGATATTTTTTCTGATTAGTAATGTATATATGGCAATCCCAACCTCCCAGTTCATCCCACCCCAACATTATCATTATTGTATAAATATTGTTCAAAGTTGGACCAATTACTATACTAAAATTGTATTACTTTTTTCTGTAGTTCTAAAGTCACAACCTTCAGGGATACTCAAAGGGGATTGTGGTGGCTGAGTGTCAAAGTGTAATGTGATCAGCTAGGCTGAACTACACTTCCCAGAATTCCCTTCCCCACATGATTCAAGTTAGACTGGGCCAGGACATTTTGCATGAGATTTTGAAGGCCAAAGTGGAGAAGTAGTCATATTGGTTTTTTGCTCAGCAGTTCGAGGCAGGGGCAACAGAGGCTATCAAACTCTCCCGCATTTTTGCTTATTTACTGGTTCACCTTTTTGGGAAGGAGCTAAGCTCAGCCTGCAGTGGCTGCATCTCTTCCCTAGATCTTTCCATTTCTTTGACTTCTGGTCCAGGTGGATGTTTAATTCCATGACAGAAGGAGCCAGCTTATCGTGCAGAACACACACATCATCAAAGTAGGAGGTGGTGAGAAATTGGCACAGATTTCAGTCTGCTCTTGTAAAGCTCAGCTAGTGTTCATTGGTTCTGATGTGCTTACTCCCCACTATTTTATTTATCTTTCCTTCTCCATTGAATGTCCTGTAGACTTCTTAAAGCCTTAGACGTCAGATGCCAGATGCCTTACGACGTGAACAGCTTCTACAACTGTGTGTGTATACGACTGATACAAATATTGTTTCTAACATTCATTTCAAAGGAATTTTGTTTTTTAAACATTCTACAATTGCTTAAAATTATATGACATCTTAGCTTGCTTCATATTGTTTCCTGAAATTTCTCATTGCATTTCTTTTTTCCTTGAATTTGTGACTTTGCCATACTCACATTTTTCCACCTTCTCAATCATATTAAGTTCCTTTTTCCCCTCCCAGAAGTCTACTTCCTAGAGTCCTTTCTCTTTAGCGCTAATCTAGAATTGTGCAAAGCTGTAGTTCTGAGATTTCATTGACTTTTTAACCAAGTTAGATTGACTATTTCCTGGATTCCCTATCTCCGTTCTTTGTGTACTTTCCTGTTTTGCTGGAGTATATTCTATAGTCATTTACAGAGAAAGGGTTGATGAAGAATGACTCTTTTGAATCTTTATGTGCCTATATATGTCTTCAAACAGCCCTGATATTTTGTTAAACGTAAAATAGTTCTTTCCCTTCAGAACTTTGAAGACCTTCCTTATAGAAGTTTTTAGTGTCTTTTATCTTTGGTGCTCTGTAAAATTTCATTACAGTATCTCTTTGTGGGAGGTCTTTTATGTAGTTCTGGACATGATGAATCTTAATATAAAGGCTCATGTCTTCCATATTTGAATCCTATGTCTCATATTTTCACTAACATTTACATTACTTTCTAATTTTGGTCAGCTTTCTGGAAGTTTTTGTTGTTGTTTGGTTTTTGGTTTGTTTACTACAGTGGTCATATTTTAATCTATAGAGCTTTTTTTTTTAAATACTCTTGTGATTCGTTTGCGTTGCTTTTCTGTTCTTGGATTAAGAATGTAATATCTTTTTGAATCTCTCTGAATATATTAGATACTTTAGGTAAAATAGAAGAGACATCTAGACCATGGTTATTTAACTAGCTAAACAAGGATAATAATAACTATTCTGTGGGATTATTAAGTATTAAGTGAGATCATATATGAAAAATGACTTTTGTAAATTATAAAATATATGAGTATAATATAGAAAAAAGATATTTAGTTTATTATATATTCCTATGTGATAATATTTTGGAGCATGGCAAATCAATGTTTTATTAGCCTTGCTTTATAGTCTTATTCCCGTCTATATTGTTCCATACCCATGAAATTCCAGCAACATCACACAACAAAATTTTTCAAGTTATTTTCCTGAATCCTTTGCTATCATATCTCCTTTCCTTTCTTCTTGTGGTAAACATCCCCAATACTCACTTTCCACAACTTCTTCATTGATAAAATCCTTATTTTTTAGCATGACACATCATTTTCCCCACTTCCCTTATGTTTGATTCTGGAAATAAACAAAATCAGTGTATCCAACTTCTGGTAAATGTCCAGAAATAAAGGGGGCATGCTCTTCTGTGCTGCCACCTCCTCCTGTAGCGCTGACTGGAATGCAGATAAACTGGCTGGAAATCAAGCAGCCATCTTAAAGACTGGACTGGAAGCTGTATGCAGAAGATAGGTGGAAAACAACAGAGAGGAAGAACCCTGGATTCCTCTCCCCAATACTCTACTAGTGCTAGGCTAATTATACCCAGATTACTTTTATGGGAGAGAGAGACAACTTCCTAGCTTGCTAGACCAATGTTATTTTGGGTTTTTTACTCCTCAAAGATGAATCTAATCCTAATACACTAATACACTCCGCATGGTAATATAACTCCCCATCAGTGCATAACACTATTTATCATCTTTTGAGACTCGATTAAAATATCACTCTCTCTAGTAAGCTCTGCCTTATTAGGCATCCCCAATCAAATTTAATGTCTCATCTGTAGAGTATATTTTTCATGAGACCAAGGACCCTGTTTATTTCATTCACTACTGTATGCCTAGTGCCTAGAACAACATGTAGGTCATCTTAGGCACTCTTTAAATATTTGTTAACTATGCACAACTCTATGACCCTTAGGACTTAGTGGCTACCTACTGTAACATACATGCTTTTCCCTATGCTTATCCCGTAATTCAAATTGTAACCTCACACGTAACCATAGACGGGAAAATCATGTATGTCATATCACTATTTCGCTCATATATATCTAGTACATTCTGACAGTGCTGATAATTGAATGCTTTAAAAAGAGAATAAGCTTAAAAACATATAAACATTTAAGTTTTAAAGAAAATTTAAACAAATGTATTAAAATCTGGGGTGAAATACATCAAGACTGCCAGCAAAAAATAATGTTTCCTCTCTCCTGGTGATACTGAGACAGTTTAGTGATTCTATCATTATTAAACATCATAGAGCAAATCATAGTCTGACTCTGGGCAGTTTACTGAACTTCCAAGCCTCAGTTTTCTCATCACTAATATGGGATTGATATCTACCATATTTGGCGTCTTGCTCTGTGCTTAACACATGTGCTCAGTAAATGATAGCTGCAATTCTTATAATGACTAGTAAGTCACAGTACCTTCAAAATGTAAAGATTTAAGGTTTTATGTACATTCATTTATTCATCAAATATTTGTTTGGTCCCTACAGTGTAACAGTGATCTAGATTCTTAGCACACAAGGTCCACACTCATCCTCCAGGAATATAGCCCCTAAACAAAAAATTACAAATGGGTTGAGTGTTATTGAGGGAAAAGCAGGCAGAAGTAGGCCAGGTCATGAAGAGTCTGCAAGTCATGGTGAGGATTTGAGAAAGAAATTGTAGGGTTATAGGAGGATGTGTGGGACTCATAGATCAGGTTTACATAAAAAGATTACCCTAAAAGATTACTCCTCCCCAGACCCTCGACCTCCTTGTCTTTTAGTTTCTACTTACCCTTTGGAACTCAGCTCAAATGACATTTCCTTAGGGAAGTCCCCTACCAGTGCCGCAGGTTACATCTGGTTTTCCTATTACACACCTGGTCTTTCTCCTTCAGAGTATCAGAAATAGAATAGAATAGTTAACAATAAGCATAAAAACACTTGCATGTAAATAGGATTTTTAAAACAAATCATCCCATATGTATCATATTTTCTATTTAAACAAATTCTGCTATTAATTTTTTAAGACACAATCAACTCTTAATTACATTTTTAGGTGAGCAAGTCCAACTTTTATACTATTTTATTTGATTAAAAGTTAATATTCGTGAATATATGCGTATGTATAAAAATTTACATAAATGGGTATAATTTGAACTATAAGAGACCATAATGCATATATGCTTTCAATACACATTTTTAGGATGTTAGGTAGTAGCACTATTCTAAATAACATGTTTCATTTGAAGCAAGAGACTGAATATACATACAAGTCACTTATTTAACAGTCTATAGCTTTTAATATTTTCAAATGTAACATTGTTAAAAGTAAGTTATTGAGTTTTTCTCTTAAAATCATGGTAAATGGTGCTAAAATTCTTCTAACTCACTTCTCCTTGTTATAACACCTAGCATCTTTCAAATATTGGGAAATCTACTGTGAACATGTTTTTTTCATGTGTAAGGAAAAACCAATTGTTTTTTTTAGCAACAAAAATCAGGTCGTGGGAGAAAGAGGAAGGAGACTGATGCATTCATCCTAAAATGGCAAGGCTAGTATAAAGGAGAAGTAGAAGGTTATGTAAATGAAGGAGGTTAAGACCCGAAAGGTTATAACACAGTTGGATCCTTCTCATTACAGAAACATTAACATAGATGAGTACAATCTGCAGACCAGCTAAATCCAAATTGTACAGCTGTACCCAAGGGAACTGAAACGATTTCAATAGTTTCCTTAAACATAGAGCTAAACAATTTAAGCTTGAAAGGGTTGCTAAGTTATTTAGAAGAACTGTTTAATCTTTAACAGTAAAATATTAAGCCAAAACGATTTTTTGATCTATGACATTTCTAGAGAGCAATAAATTTATTATTCACATATGCTGAATGAGCTTGCATCAATCACTACAAGATATTCAATCACATTCATCTTGAAAAAGGAAATGGCAAGTGCATTTATATCCAAGAAAGCCAATTTGGGGCAATTGACTATAATTAAGACTGTTCACTGGGATGAGGTCTACTAGATTCACGAATATATAGGAAAGAGCCTTGAAAACACTAAAAGTTAAATACCAGAGTTGGGATTTTAACAACCAACTGAAAAGAATAAGATTGGAAAGAAAGTTTGCCTGAGTGAGTGAGCGAGTTACTGAGTGAGTGATGGGTATTTATGAGTATGTTTAGAAGTGTGTGTGTGTTGGGGGTGGGGGGGGGGGGTGGGGGGGTTGTTTGTGCAGGCATGCACATATATAGAACCACAGTTAAGGTTACCAAAAGGAGAAATTGTAATTCTTCTTCCTCCCAATCCCCAAGCCTCACCACTATCAGAGAGTAATATATTCTCCATCTTTACTCTTCCTATAAAATAAAGCCTTGGAATCTTGTGAGTTTCTACTTAAATAATGAAAAATTGACAGGAAAGGTCTTGAAGTGTGTAATTTAGAAAGAGTATGCCCTGGTGGTGTAGCATCAGAGAAATTCAGTTTCTGAAACCTAGCCTTTAGGGAGAAGTAAAGGGTTACCTGCCACCCTCTTGAGTAGCTATTGACTGAGCAATATCCAAAGTTATTATTCCTGCAGGCACAAGACAGTCAATCCCCATTCACAGAGCAAACTGTGCCTGCTTACGGATCAGGTCTTTTCACCATCAGTGTGCAGCTTTAAAAGATGGTGCTTCTTTAAGTGCAATTAAATCTGATGCCCTGAGTTTCCTATAGTCCCAGTAACACCTTCGACTGGCTTCTCCCCAAGAAGCACCATATTGATGTCACTGGCAGACACTGTTGTCAGTTTAAGTAATACTTTTGACTACACAGTCTCCAAAGGAGTATTTCTCAGTTTAACCAAAGCACTTGTCATGATGCCAAAAATTAACATGTTTGGTTGCCTTCACTCTTCCAACAATAGTACTTGGACAACTGCCAAATGCAGAGTGCTCAGGTGGGTACCTCAGGGATACACAGATGCAGACAAGAGCTGGGTGTGTTTAAAAAAAAAAAAAGTACAATCAACTAAAACATGAGGCAGAGTGTAGTGAATGCCAAAAGTTAGGTTCAAAGGCTATGGGTGTCCAATAAAGGCGAAGAATATATTCTCACTTCTCTTTCCCCCACTGCCGTAATAATCTGCTTCCAAGGACTTGCTCTGTCCCCCACCACCCACCTCTTCAGGACTCATTGCTTTCCTGCCCAGCATTGATCCCTGCACAGACTTCAGTTTCCCTGCACCATCAATTTCCTAACCTTTTTGTCTCTTTACTGTGTCCACTCTGCAAATTCTCAACCAGAGACCATTCCAAACTTCCAGTGCCTCTATTCCTAAAAATAGGCATTCTTTTTTTTAATTGAATTATAGTTGATGTAAAACATTATGTAAGTTACAGGTGTGCAATATAGTGATTCACAATTTTTAAAAGTAATACTCCATTTATAGTTATTATAAAATATTGGCTATATTCCCTGTGCTGTTGCAATATATCCCTATAGCTTATTTATACATAATAGTTTATACCTCTTAATACCCTTAATAGGTATGAATGATTATGTATAAAATAAGCTGCCCCTATGCCCCTCCCCCTTCCTTCTCCTCACCAGTAACTGCTAGTTTGCTCTCTATATCTGTGAGTCTGTTTCTTTTATGTTATATTCATGAATCTGTTGTATAAAAATAGGTATTCTTGATGGAGAATATATAATTGTAGAGAAAGATGCTACCATTACAAAGTTAAGATGTCTGACATCAGAGAGATTAATTCTATATCCAGAACCTCCAGTAGTCTCTGTAAATCTACTATTCAACTCCTTACCCTCAGCAGGGGTTGCCTAAAAACACAGAAAAAAAATCAAGGTCATAGAGTACACATTCCTCAGGTTTGGTTCTCATCCTTTCTTCCTAAGGTTTTTTTTTTTTTTTTCTCATACTTCCCTATCCAGGCCTAATTTCCCCATCAGTGCTCTAAAGCTCAGCCAGTCTCCTCCAAGACCTTCCTTCAGCAATTTTCAGTCCTTTTCATCTTCATTTGGTTCTCCTTTACTGCCTCTTTGCTTTCGGCCTGCAAACCTGTGTAAATCTTTCCGCCTGTGACTGTGTGCCTCTCCATCTTTTGACTTCACTTCGTTGCTTTTTCTCAGAGTATGAAGGTTCTCTATAGACTATTTGAAAGTTTCAGAAATGTACAATGAAATAAAATTTGTCCGGAAATGGCCATTTTCGTTAACTCTTTAACATATTGGTATAGTTCTTTGAGTATATTATTCTGTGTATTTGCATGTCTGGGTTATTTTTTAACACAATTTTAACTTAATCTTTTTAAATTAATTAATTTATTTATTGGCTGCGTTGGGTCTTCATTGCTGCACACAGGCTTTCTCTAGTTGTGGCGAGCGGGAGCTATTCTTCATTGTGGTGCAGGCTTCTCACTGTGATGGCTTCTCTTGTTGTGGAGCACGGGCTCTAGGCATGCAGGCTTCAGTAACTGCAGCACACAGGTTTAATAGTTGTGGCTCACCGGCTGCAGAGCGCAGGCTCAGTAGTTGTTGTGCACG